>NC_134468.1:85851700-85861700 GCF_964194025.1 Convolutriloba macropyga
ATAGACATATATATATATAATATTATATATATATATGCATGTATATATATATATATATATATATATATATATATATATATATATATATATATATTAATGTATAAATATATGTGTTTCATATTTTTTTTCTTTTCAAGTCACTTAGAGACTAACAAATTTTCAAAACGCAGATTCTGTTCCTGACAACGCTGATTTACAGTTAATTGATGTCCAATGAAAAAATAATTATTTTTAAGGAATCGCTCATTTTTTAATGGCTCCGACTCTAATTTTTCGTAAATTTCATTGAAATTTTGATTTTCTTTTTGAGATTTCATTAAAACCTTTTAGACCTATGACATAGACTCGTTGACTAAAAATGCAAAAGGATTCTTCAAGATCAGTAAGCGAACCTATGTAGTAATTTGAGTGGAGAGCTAACGGCTGTTAAGACTTTAAAAATATTTTTTCGAAAATTTTTTTTGATAATTAACCGATCTTAAACAAATTTCTGTAAACGTAAATCAGTCTCACTATTAACAGGACAGGACGCCTTCGTCTCTATTGCAACCAATATTAATCTGGGTTAGCTGTTTTATATTCTAATCATTGTTTTCATGACTTGGATGCCACGATTTTTCTTAATTCTTTTTTACTTTTTGGTTTCTTTTCATAATTTTGAATTCTTTTGAAATTTTTCTTCATTATTCATTTATTACCAGTTTCTATTGGAACAAAAAAGACTTTCAGTAGAACACAGATAAAGATTGCAGAGAAAAATGTATGATTTTACTGGCTTCCACACTGTCTTCTGGCATTTTTCTACTAATTTTCTCGTTTTTTGATTGCTTTTTTCGTTTTTAGAGCCATACAACTTATTGTGATGAATAATTGGTGATAAAAGAATCACCAAAATTATTGCCTTCTCATCGAAGCGTAAATTATTTTATATTATTTTTTATTGATTACCATTGAAAGCTACTGAATTTATTTTAATGGCTTTGATACTACGGGTTTCGTCAAATTTTTCGTGGTTTTTGATTATTTGCTCATATTTGTTGGTTTTTTGAAACTAAGTTGTTACAAAAACATTTCCATTGTTGTTGAAAAATTAATTGAAAACGAAAAAGTTTGAAATGAAAAGTTCATCTTTTATTGGCTTCGAAGCTTTTGTCTCAATCTTTTGTCATTTTGAAGTTTTTGTCATGTTTTGTATTCTTTAAGTAGTGGTAAAGAGCTGAGAAATTTCAAAAGACCCTAACTGAGTGAACAAGTGAACGTACTCAATGCAGTAAGTTTACATCAAATAGCCTTAAAGTTCGTGATATTATTTATTTTCAAACGGTTTTTTTAACTTTTTAGGTTTTGTTTTTATAACTGATATTTTGTATCTAATTTAGAGGCCCCATCCACTTCATTGTATTTCAAAAGTTAAAGTGATTTTTTATATTACGTTGTAACTGATGTTTTATTTCTTGAACAATGTTCGTTTTCATAAAAGTATTTTAGGGGTCAATATCTGTGTCTTTTTTCTCCTCTTCAAGCTCATTCGCGTAATAACAGACCCCAATGATTTTCAGGTTAGGCCCCAATAACGGAAGTAGTTTAATAAACATTTGAAAAAAACCAATATTAAGATAACAGCGAAAACTTTTAAGGGCTTCAATAGTTTGTGTTTTCGCAGGCTGTTAGCAATTTTTTTTAGTTTTTCTTCATCTGTAGTCCGTTTCAGACTTTAGTGGTTTTGTAATGACTTTTTCGTAAAATTATCAAGGATTTTTTTGTTAAAACTTAATGGTCTTTAAGACGTTTTTGAATATTTGTTTTAAAAAATATTTGTTGATTTTTGAATTTCGCCATTTTATTGCTTCTTTTGTCAGTTTGTTGTCTAGTCTCATTAATATAAAGTCCGATCCGCCTTCTAGTAACGGAAAAATAAATCTGTGGAGTTAAGTTTTCTTCTCTTTGTGTTTTGACGTTGTTACTAGGTGCTTTTAGGTTTAGATGTTGAATTTCTGCCGTAAAAAATGTTTTTTTTTGCTTATCATGTTCATTTTTTTCTCCCGTAGTTTTATTAATAATGTGAGACCTCGTGAGCGCTGTAATGAGGCGTGGCATTATGTTATTCATTGAGTAGTTTGTGTAACGGTTTTTTTTATTTCTCAAATTTCTATTATTGATTATCTCTTCAATTGGTTGACAGTTATGTTAAAAATTCAGTTGAGCCGGGGGTCAGAACATCATGTGCGAACGCACATTAACGCGTCTCCTTCTTGGGACTATAGTTGGGCATAAAGTGTACTTGCCGTAAACTGCCAAAAAGAATTTTTGCCGCTTTTCAAACGGTAATCATACAGTTTTTTTCTGCTTTCTGCTGACGATTGCTTTCCAGCAAATTTTCCATCCGTGATTGTGCCTGCAAAAATAAGGTGTTCAACACCTCTAAAAGGCCGGCTAATAAAACTAATGCAGTTATCTGCAAAAAAAACTTGAAAATGAATTGGAAAATGGCTATTCAGAATATGCTACATTAAAATAACCAGCGGGTTTTTCATTTGGCTTACAAAAAAACATACCTGAATCTGTATTTGTTACTTCCAGTGAGAGTTCCGCTTGAGCAGAAATTATTGAGATGAAAAGTTAAAGTGATTTCGTTTTCAGTTTTTGAAAAAATAATTGGTGAAATATTCGACAGAACTTCAGCAATGCAAAAATAACGAAGAATACAAGTTTCAGTTAGCTTGAAATTTATAGTTTTCAATTTACTTTTCTTTCCCTCAAAGAGACGTCAAAAAGCGGCTTCTGTCTCAATCGTTATCGAAATCAAAAATTTTCAAAAATTGTTTTGCAAAATTTTTCTCATTAAAACTCCTGATTGATTTCGATATCACCATATCAATTAAAACAATGAAGAAGTTTTCATCAATATTTCATCGAGACTTTTCTTTTGAATGGTTATCAACGCTCAAAGACACAAAGAAAAATTTTCACAACAATAATTGGCTGCAAATTTTTGTTAAAAAAATTACAAAACTTCAATTGCAAAATTTTTCTATCATTTTTTTCCAATTTAGTTATTTTTCGTGTCTGAGTTTTTATGGAAAAGTTAGAGAAGTTTGAATCATTCAAGTAAAATTGAACTTTGAGTGTTGTTTGTAAAATTTGTCATCAACTACTCTATGCACATTTTTGTTTATTAAAATTTCCAGTTATAATAAAAAAAGCTAAGCGCAAAACATATCAGTTCTAAAAAATGTATGATGTAAGTGTTGTTCTAAACGTTAGCAGTTTCTGCGAAAATCTTCTTTAAATTTTTCATAAAACACATTTTATTATTCAATTTGAAAGGTGTCGCGGAATACCATTAACATTGCTGTAAAATATGAAATTAATTGCTGATCCTGTGAAGCATTATCGAAGACTGACCCTAAGTTTCAAAAAGAACCCTAATTGATTAAGAGATTAAATGAAAATCAGATTTAGTGAATAACAAAATAATTGAAAATGGCGCAGAGAAAAAAATTTTTACATACATGATTTTTGCGCTTCCCACGTTTTGCCTAAACAATTGCTTAAATTCGGCAGATCCGAACATTGCGGCAAACACGTCCGACAGACAAAGTACGGCAAACAAATATTTTCAGTTAATGAAGAAAATGCTGAAATAATAATTTATGTATTTGTAAATATAGGATTGCAGCATTAAACGAAATATATAACAAAAACCTGAAAATCAAAATCTTCAGTTTTATTTAAAAAAAATCATAACAATCAAAACAGGAGCTTTGAACACAGTTTTAACGGTAAAGAAAAATTCCCAAAGAGCAAAAAAAACCACAAAAATTATAATTTTTGTTTTTTAGTTATCCGCTGAAATTTTATATTTACAATTACTCACAGCAGTAAATTATATTGGAGATATAATGAAAGACACGTTATGAACAATATCTTTTGTCAACTACTACATATCCATAAAAAACTCAAATCGAACATCTCTCGTCTCATTTAGTGCAATCCACTAATATATCAGAGTTAAGCTGGTACTCAACAAATATCAGAACGGTTCTTTGGGTTTCATCCTCACTGACTCGAATGAACGTATCCCAGATTTGTAGTGTAACAAAAAAGACCGTGTAAATAACACGTAAAACCAATTTGCATAAATTAACTTGGACAAAAAATCCGTCAAACTTTACAATTTTATATTATTTTTGATCTATATGTTAATTTTAATCCTATATATACAAATATTCATACTAACAAATTTAACTGTTAAATTCACAATATTTCACTACAACATTTCATAATTTTTCAAAAAAAAACATAATATATTTTGCAAAAAGAATTACATAACAAATTGCAAAACTTTTACTTTATGAAACCAAATTTATTCAATTGTATGCCGAATTGTCCGCACAATTTTAAATAATCTTATTTTGATATTTTTTTAAATAAAATTACGCTTGAAACTATACATATAACAAGAGTTGATTTGAAAATCACTTGATAATTTTTTTTTAAAAATTGAAAATTTTTTAAAACTTTTTCACAAAAAATAACCATCAAAAGCAGTCAAGTTTGTAACCGATAGCATACAACTCATCAGAACCCTAAAAAAACTACCATAGTAATTTGCATATGGATAATGTAAAAGACAAAACAATCAAAACTTGATGAGTCAACTAAAAATGTTTACCTTAAAACTTTAACCAACGCTACGACTAGTTTTAATAACTCAGCTATACAAGTACGTGAAATCTTAAAGAGTGATAAAAATATATACATAATTTTTGAACTGTTCTTGGTAGTACAACTTCAATTGATCAAACCCAATGATAATTTGAATATCATAAGAAGTATAACATAAGAAAACAGAAACGGAATTCTTAATTGGGCATCAAATACACCTCAAGTGCTCGCCTGGCTGTCTAAATTTAAATTTAAATTAATCGGAAAATCTAATCTGGTTTTACGATTCAAATACAAATATCATGAACACTCCATATTTCATACTATAATTCTGTTAGGTGTACTTATTGAGAATTACAATTCAATTCGATATATAATAATGATGTTAAGAATACTGATGAATAATGTTGTTTAATATAAGGTATTTTAGCTGACATGTTTCCAACAATTAAAAATCTTCAGTTTTATAAAAAAAATCATAACAATCAAAACAGGAGCTTTGAACACAGTTTTAACGGTAGAGAAAAATTCACAAAGAGCAAAAAAAACCACAAAAATTATAATTTTTGTTTTTTAGTTATCCGCTAAAATTTTATATTTACAATTACTCACAGCAGTAAATTGTATTGGAGATATAATGAAAGACACGTTATGAACAATATCTTTTGTCAACTACTACATATCCATAAAAAACTCAAATCGAACATCTCTCGTCTCATTTAGTGCAATCCACTAATATATCAGAGTTAAGCTGGTACTCAACAAATATCAGAACGGTTCTTTGGGTTTCATCCTCACTGACTCGAATGAACGTATCCCAGATTTGTAGTGTAACAAAAAAGACCGTGTAAATAACACGTAAAACCAATTTGCATAAATTAACTTGGACAAAAAATCCGTCAAACTTTACAATTTTATATTATTTTTGATCTATATCTTAATTTCAATCCTATATTTACAAATATTCATACTAACAAATTTAACCGTTAAATTCACAATATTTCACTGCAACATTTCATAATTTTGCAACAAAAAACATCATATTTTTTGCAAAAAGAATTACATAACAAATTGCAAAACTTTTACTTTATGAAACCAAAATTATTCAATTGTATGCCGAATTGTCCGCACAATTTTAAATAATCTTGTTTTGTTATTTTTTTAATAAAATTACGCTTGAAACTATACATATAACAAGAGTTGATTTGAAAATCACTTGACAAATTTAAAAAAAAAAATTGGAAACTTTTTTTTAACTTTTTCACGAAAAATAACCATCAAAAGCAGTCAAGTTTGTAACCGATAGCATACAACTCATCAAAACCCTAAAAAAACTACCATAGTAATTTGCATAAGGATAATGTAAAAGACAAAACAATCAAAATTTGATGAGTCAACTAAAATTGTTTACCTTAAAACTTTAACCAACGCTACGACTAGTTTTAATAGCTCAGCTATACAAATACGTGAAATCTTGAAGAGTGATAAAAACTATAAACATAATTTTTGAACTGTTCTTGGTAGTACAACTTCAATTAATCAAACCCAAATGAAAATTTGAATATCATAAGAAGTATAACATAAGAAAACAGAAACGGAATTCATAATTGGGCATCAACTACACCTCAAGTGCTCGCCTGGCTGTCTAAATTTAAATTTAAATAAACTGGAAAATCTAATCTGGTATTACGATTCAATTACAAATATCATGAACACTCCATATTTCATATTATAATTCTGTTAGGTGTACTTATTGAGAATTACAATTCAATTCGATATATAATAATGATGTTAAGAATACTGATGAATAATGTTGTTTAATATAAGGTATTTTAGCTGACATGTTTCCAACAGTTAAAAATAACCGAAGAACATCAAATAACGATATTCTTTTCAATAAGAAAAAGTTTCTTCCCATACGATCAAAGAAACTTTTAAAGTTACATAAAATGAATCAAAGAACAGGAGAACAGGAGATGACTTCAACTTTAACAAAGTGAAGTAGATAAAGATGAAGGAATAAAATGTATTGTTTTTAAAACACATAATAATTATAGATGATGCAAATTATAATAATATAAAGATCCCTGCGTATTGTTCTGATTTATCTGCTAAAAATAGAATTCAAATAATGAGTCCAATCCAAGTTCAAACTGTATATCAAGTTATTCATCCTAACATCTTTTAAAAGATCATTTAGAACTTTAAGAGAACCATAAAGGAGCAAAATTAACGTACTCACAAAAAGAAAGCTGTTTTTTTTCGATAAATAGTATTTTGAATACAAAGTACCAGTCACAATGTGATGTGATACTGAATTTTACAATAGAACAAACGATTCAACCAATACTTTAGTATATCTATTCGCTGATTTAGGCGGTAACTTTGGTACATTAAAACTGCCGAACAAATACATTTCCGATATCATCTAGTAGTGAAATTTAGTTATCCTGATATAATGAAAAAACCCATAAGTAAGTTGTGATAAAATATTACATTATATATATATATATATATATATATATATATGTATATATATATATATATATATATATATATATAAATAAAATATTACTATTAACGGATCTTTTCAACAATTGCCCCCCCCCCCTTTGGTACCTAGTAGAGAATCGCCACCCCTTTTGTGCTATACTTTACCACAATATTAGTTGGCCTACAGTTTAGATAGCCGAATATCAGTTAAGGCGCAATTGCGGACCGCTGTTCACGGCCATGCCTCTCACGCGCTGTGGGATTTAATCCGGAAACCGCGGGTCGGTTATCGCCGCGAAGCCGGGACGCGCGCGAATGGCGCCCACCGACCCGCCAGTCGGAAATTCTTTTTGCTTTGTATTCCAATTCGGCTAATTGCCCTAGCACGGTGCATTTTATTCTATCCAGTTTAACACAGTATGAGCATACACGGAAAGTTATTAGTCGTCTCTGATTGGCTAATAAATCGCTCGCTTAAATTCTATTCAAGAATAGCCCCCCCCCCCCTTTTGCAAAAGGGGGGGCAATTGTTGAAAAGATCCCGTGCCTGCATAGGGTGAATTGCGGTGTTATCCAATTTTGTTTCAAACGCTGGTGCCATTCACGGCTGACGCCGAACGGTCGCAAAGCAGAATGCCATAAAATGAAATTTTAAGCCTACAATTTCCCTTGCTCTGACTGGTTGATCTTAAACTCAATATTTTAGAGGCGATTTTTTTTATGATAAAATTGTCGGCCAAATTTCGCATATCAAATTTACGCATTCGGCTCTGATTCTCATTTTAGATGGTTCGGCTCTGCGCCTGTTCTGCTCTAATTGCCAGCTCCTCTATTCACCAATGCGTCACCCAGGTGTTAGGACCATATTTTTCAAACGAAATTGAACAGGAAAATAAACTCTAGTCCGTGTCCGCGGTGCCTGGAATTAACAAAAAAACTTTTAAAAAAAATTCAATAAGATCAGGGGAGATGAGGACAAGGCCTAGATTCAGGTCCTAAATAGAGTCGAGTCAAATTCTGTTTTATGGCTTGAGTCCAATACCGTTTATAACTCAAATAGATTTTGTTCATAAGTCAGAAAAACTGTGGGGGGGGGCATTTTTGTCATTTCCATTAATTAAAATCTGAGTGATATTTATAAATCAGTCTTTATGAGAAAACCGCTCTAAACCAGAGGCGCAGTTTGATGTTTCTGTTAGGGTTGATATGGGACCTGTATATTTTAATTTTGTCCCCACCCACCACGACGGCCGTATAATACTTTTTCAATAAGAACACTTATATATGTACAAATCAGAAAGTGTTTTCGTTTAATCCTCTGCAGTTTGTCATACGCCTGATGTCATTCTTAAGAGACTACGGTGTGTAGACTTTGTGTTTTAAAAGACTACGCTTTTTTGTGTTTTGTGTCCATCTCGTCCATTTTTTAAAGATCCAGGACAACATCCCTCCCTCAATGCATGACCTGGTTAATCACAGTATAATCCTTAATCTCGGAATATATAAGTAGTGAGAAACCAATAC
This sequence comes from Convolutriloba macropyga, assembly GCF_964194025.1. NCBI lineage: Eukaryota > Metazoa > Xenacoelomorpha > Acoela > Convolutidae > Convolutriloba > Convolutriloba macropyga. Next base: position 85,860,386 of record NC_134468.1, read on the forward strand.
AACCTGACCCACCTTTTGGATCTTTTCCCAAATGTGTTTGATATGCACGCGGATAAAAAGCTCTTGGCAGTTATTTCATGTATGTTAGGATTGTTGCCTGGATATTTAAAATATTTACGTTCAATCTATTTTGGAATAGACAGTTTCAATTCCTACACTGTTTATTGGGAGAATTTACTCAAACACCGTGGATGGAATTTCATGTCAGTTATTTCGTGAATCAGAGGAAGCGAAAACTAAAACAATCATATTTTTAACGGAAACTTGGAAATCTTACTTTGTTTTATTTGTAAAAATGTAAAAATGTCTAAAGATCAATTAATAGAGCAATGTCAAGCTTTGACAAACACTATATTAATAACAACAAAAATCTAAATGAAACCTAAAGACGCAACATTGTGTTTTAAGTCACTGCTAAGTTTTTATAATGGACACGTTTAAAACTGCTTTTCCGTCAGCATCTTCTCCATACGTCCATTTGTTTTGGCAGGGCATCTGGATATTTCAGGAAAAATCTGGATAGAATATTGAACCGATCTACTCCAGTGGTAGAATTTTTGTTTTCAAATAAAGCTCCTGTGGGGAGAAGAAGCAGGTTGGTGTATATCCTTGGAAATACTTCATGAGACTCCAAACCAGGTGGAGTTGGGCAACTTAGCGCTTGCTGTACAGGAGTTGCCCTTCTGCAGGAAGCACTTCCTGTGTTTCAAAAACGATATATAGACATCTTAAGAACGGCTTTTTCTAGGGAGATGCATCAAAATCATTTGTTTCATCATCATGGAACTCAATTTGAGAAGTTTGTTAGAAGCCAGGATCAGGTGAAGATGAGAAGTTTCTTCAAAATTAAAATCGAGCTGTTCAGTTAATATTCTAATGATTTCACATTCATTCATCTCAAAATGGGCCTTTAGAGTTTTTTCCGGGCCTTTTTTCCGCAACCAGTTTTATAGTGACCATATGCATACGAACGAACACCATCTTTTAAACTTTAACATTTATCATCAAAGGTGCTCAAAGCATTTCTGTTACACGTTCTTTAGTGAACACTCTGCTTGACAGTTTGCAATGTTTTCATAGAGTACGCTCTTTATTTTCGAAAAACAACTGCATCACAATGTCACCATTCAGTTCATCTGCTAACTTTAGTGGCACTTTTTATCGATTCACTGTGTAAGTAATCACGCAAATCAGGCGTATGCTCCATTTGTACAAGATCATAGTCTATTTTATCCGTTTTCGAGATTACCTTTAAGAAAATGGCTTTCATCCCGTTTGTTGATGCAAACAAACTTTCTTCTCATGTCCCAGAAAT
>NC_134468.1:85871700-85920506 GCF_964194025.1 Convolutriloba macropyga
CACATGCCACTTGACAATGTCCATTTTATGGCGGCACTGTACCGAGAGCCGCTTCCACTATCACCTTTTTCCGACATCTCATGCATTTTGTTTACTTTTCCAAAGAAGAGCGCATTTTGTGTAGTAATTGGGAAAATTTTCAATCTGAGTGAGTTAACATTTTTTCAATTGTTAACATGCTCTAAGAGACAATCTTAAGCCTTAATTCTTGTGAAAATTTGATTTTGAGCATATTTAGCACAATTGTAGTTGGTTTTGGAAACATGATCATTTCAGATGTAACGTTACAAACGGTCAAATAGTTTTAGAATATTCAACTTTGATTGAACTCTAAAGCAAAAATATCCTTTCAGATTTTAAGAAATCTGAATACATCAGAGGAAATGAAATCCTTGCTTTATGCAATGTGAAGCTCTTTGTCTTAAGAGGTAAGACTCTGTTGCCGGTTTCCTATCCCTCAAAAGCAGAATTAAGACATTTCAACCAGGCAAAGTAATTGAAATCAAGAGTTTGTCCTTTGGACTCAGAGCGCGTCTTATTAATTTAATACTTTTTCATGGATTGTAATGAAAGCATCTGTGAGTTTATGTTTGTATAATGTATTAAATTTTAACTGATTTGACAAAAAATGATAATCAAGATGCATGTCTATCTGAAAAATTAAGCAAGGAACCCAAGAGGGTACTCTTGGATGAGATATGAGACTGTTTGATGATATATATGGCTTTAAGCCAGTTATCGATCGGAATTTATCAGACATGAGCCTTCAATGCTTAATAAAGCTAGAATTACTTAATAAGACGTACTATAAAGCGTCTCAGGTCAATCAACCCCCCCACCTCTATGTCAACAAGTCTCGTACAGCATTTAATGCGCCTGAGTTTGTCTCCTGAAAAACAAAGACTCTTTGAATACCAAACATTCTGACTAACTTAGAAGAAAAATAATCATATTACACAATTCCTGTTTTGTTTTTTTTTTGCCTATTTTCTGTCTCTTCCTGTGGAGTCTTGTTTAGAAAGTGAAACAGTAATTTTCTGTTTTTGTCTTCATAAGAAGCTCAAGATCTCAGAAGTAAGGACTGCAGCAGTGGACCCCGAGCTCTGTCTCGTTCAGAATACAACAGATAAACAGAATTAGGCCTAGAGAATCAAACTTTACCAGGAAAGTAAACAATGTAGGAAAACGTATCGTAAGCAGAACTACCCTAATACTTCTCAGTCTGGCGCTCTACTGAGAGGGCGTCTTTTTTTAATTTGGTAATTTCATTCTATTTCGTTTTGAGTGAATGAATGAGTGAAAAGATGTCCAAAACCTATGTCGAATTCGTGACCTCTCCTTTGAGACAAAGTTTAGAATCAAGAGGAATCTCCATCTGAAACAAAATAGCAGTGGATGTAGGAGAAATACTATTTAATTAGAGATACTTTAAAGCATTTGCAGTAAACCTGCAAACAAAACAAAACTCCTATATTTTAAGTGCTATCTGATCTTTTCTATACAGTCTCACTATTTTGTCTTATTGTATGCCAACATAGTGGATCACCCAATCAGAGTCAATCCAATTGCTGGCAATTCATGTACAGCAATGAGGAATCGCAGCAAACAAAAGCAAGCTCAGCTATGCTTGGCAGCCTAGAAATTAGCAATAAAACTTGAGCGGTGAGAGATAACAATAGGGTTTTTGTCTTTATGTACTAAGAGTATGCACTATATTGGATAGTCATGAAAATATCTAAATAATTGCTTATACGCTATTTCAATATCCAACTTATTTTTTTTCTGAAATCCGGCGAACCGAACTGTAATCTGCATTGTTTTTATTGTTATCGCAATTGTTATTCTGATTTATTGAATCGATATTCAATGTATCAGCCAGACATATTTATTTATTAAAATTATGTTAATACATGTTTATTAATGTTTCTTTATTATAAAATGTATATGTTATTGAAAACCCATAAAACAACGCTAATTTTATTTGTGTGCTTTTTGTGTTTAGATGGTTTCTACACTTAAAATGGTTTTTTGTGATTGTTATCAGCTCACAACATTTTTTTCCAAAAACCAAGAGCACTTTTTTGTTTGGGAAAATTGGTAAAAGTTATCTAAAAAGTCCTTTTCTTTTTGTAGCACAATTTCTCTGTTAGATATTTTTTTCCTTTCTTTAACCAATTATAATTGTTTTCAGATCCGGACCGATTTCAAGGATTGAGTTGCAAATTATTACAACAGATTATCCTCTGCCTTGCCCCAGTTGTTAGTAATCCTATTATACTCACTTCAGTTCTAAAGATAATCTAGCAAAAAAAGGTTCTATAATGTTCTACATAAACATCCGACACATTCAGACCAAAACAAAAATTCAATTAAATTTTGCTAGAAAACGCCGGAGCCGCTAAAATCATTATCTGTTCAATAGATACTGAGATTTCATCAATGGCGCCTTCTTTAAATAAAAATATGAATTTGAACACTGAACAGTGAGATTAGATTACACGGAAGAGAACAAAGAGGGCAAATATTGAAAATACAATTAGTTTTCTTTTCCAGAAAAATTGAATTCAAAGTAAAAAAAATTAGCTAACAACTGAAATACTTCGATTAAATAATTTTGTTTCTCAAAGAAGCCAATGAGAATAGTCATTTTTTTCAGAATTGGTCATAGGTCTTCATCATGAACACCAAATAAAGATAAAAACTAAAAATTAAATAGTTTTTTATGCAAAAATTGGCGTCGAAGCAGTCAAAACATTAAGCACTTCAAAGAAGCCTGAAAAGAACGGCAGATGAAGACAAATTTATAAAAAAAAATCCATTGAGTTCTGCTACAAGATTCTTTCCAAGCCGATTAGCCATACTTTGTTCACTAAAAATTGATATGTTTTATTTTGCTTCCTTGTTTGCTAAACATCAATATGTAGATAGAATCCGATCTTTGAGTATTGTGACAAGGGAAAAATGACCTCAAAAATGGCGAAAAACTCTATTTAATGAAAAAAATTCTCTTAAAAAACTAGATACGTTTCCTTGAAACTCTTTGGGAAGCTTGTTGAATCTGTAATCCAAGAGCAGTTGACAACTTCGGACGAAATAAAAAAAATAAATTTTGCTGGAAATTGTCGGAGCCGTTAAAATCATTATCTCTTCCATAAACATTAAAATATTATAAATGGAGCTTTCTTTAAACGCGACAATGTGATACGTGACCATTTAATAGAAAGACATGACAACAAGTAGACAGAAAGAGATCAGCAATGGCAAAGTCTAAAATTACAATTAGATTTTGTAACAATATATTGATTTCAAAGTTATAAAACTTCAGAGTTATAAAACATCAGCTATCAACTGGAAGCTTTTAACTGCGGAAATTATTTCCTCAAAGAACCACTGATGTAAATCATTATTCAAAGTGTGTCATAAGACCTCTTTAGCGTCAAAGAATAAAGAGAAAAAAATTAAATAATTTTTAATAAAAAAAAACGGTGTCCAAGCACTCAAAACAATAGGCAATTCAATTAAAACATTTGATATGTTCAATTTTGATTTACCTTATCACCAATTTGTTGTTATGGTTCCGTGAGTTATTGAGACTGGGTAAAAAGTAGATAAGAAATAAGGCAAAACAAAAAGTTGAAAATTTCGTTAACATTATTTTCAGAACATTTGATCTAAAAGTCTTCAAAAATTTAGCTATCAACTGGAAAATTAATTAGGTTCATTTAGTCATCCATGAGAAGCTGCTACCAGCTACAAATATTCAAAGTGTTTTAGACGGCTATGACAAGAACGGCATATGAAGACTTAATTATGAAAAAAACTGTTGAGTTTTGCTAGAAGTGTGTTTCGAAGCCGCTTAGCCGTACTTTACTCACTAAAAATTGATATGCTAAATTGTGCTCCTTTTTCGCTAAACACCAAAATGTAGATTATCAAAACTCATAATATCAATGCATGGAAACTAGTATTCAAAACGCAAAACCGCAACAAAATCAATTTTTAGTCCATTAGAAAAACGGTTTGACTTGTTATGTTTAGATTAAGCTACAAAATGACCAACAAGAGAGAAAAGATGCAAATTTCAATTGTGAATTGTCAATTGTTTATTTTCAAAACAAGTATTTTTTAAACGTCAAAACAACCATAAGCGTTCATTTAAGAAACCAGATACGTTTCCATGAAAATCCTCAGGAAGCTTGTTGAATCTGTGATCAAAGAAAAGTTGACAAATTCAGACTAGAACAAAAAATTAAATTTTGCTGGGAAATGTCCGAGGCGCTAAAATCAAAATCTCCTCCATAATCATTAAGATATTATAAAAAAGTCTTCTTTAAAAGCGACATATTGAAATGTGACCACTTAATAGAAAGACTAGATAACAAGTAGACAGAAAAAGAACAAAATGGCTAAGTTTAACTTTACGTTTAGATTTTTTTTAGTAAAAAAATTGAATTCAGAGTTCTAAACACATTAGCTATCAACTGGAAGCTTTTAAATACAAAAATTTGTTTCTCAAAAAACCACTGATGTCAATCATCAGAGTTTGTCATATGGCATCATCAAGAACAACAATTAAAGAGAAAAATTAAAAATTGAATAATTTCTAAACACAAAAACGGTGTCAAAGCAGTCAAAATAATGTCGTATAAAACTTTTGATATGATCAATTTTAACTCACATTATCAGAATTGTTCTGTTAAGGGTCCTTGAGTTATTGTGACTGGGTAATAAGTAGACGTAAAATACAGCAAAACAAAAAAATTGAAAACTACGTCAGATTGCATTTAGAACATTTGATTTCAAGGTCATGAGATCTTTAACTATCAACAGGAAAATTATCTAGGTTCATTTAGTCATCCACGAGAAGCTGCTATGAGCTACAAATATTCATAGTGTTCTATACGGCAAGAATAAGAACGGCATATGAAGACATAATTATAAAAAAAGTCCCCTGAGTTTTGCTAGAGGAGTGTGTCGAGGCCATTAAGACATCCTTTATTCACTAAAAATTGATATGCTCAATCGTTCTTACTTTTTTCTCAAACAACAATTTGTAGATAGAATCTGGTCTTTGAGTATTTTGACAGGACAAAAAGTGAAATCAAAAAGTCAAAAAAGTCCAAAACCTACAGCAAAACGAAAAGTTGAAAATTATTTCAATAATGAAAATAGAACATCTGATTTCAAAGTCATGAAAAATTTAGCTATCAACTATTAATTAAGTTGATTTATTATTTCATGAGAAGCCGCTAAAGGTGCAAATATTCAGAGTCTTTAATACGGCTAAGAAAAGAGCGGCAGATGACGACAAGTTTAAAGAAAAATTCTTTTGAGTTCTGCTTGAAGACTCTTTCGAAGCCGCTTAGCCATTCTTGGTTCAGTAAAAATTGATATGTTCTATGGTGCTTCCTTTTTGCTAAACACCAAAACTTAGATAAAATCTGATTTTTGATTATTATGAGAATACCAAAATCGACCTCAAAAATGGCGAAAGAGTCCAATTATGAAAAAAGTTCTCAAAACTCGTATATCAAAGCAAGAAAACTAGTGTTCAAAACGCAAAACTGTAACAAAATCAATTTTTAGTCCATTAGAAAAACGGTAAGACTTGTTATGTTTAGATTAAGCCGCAAGATGACCAACAAGAGAGAAAAGATGCAAATCTCAATAGTGAATTGTCATTTGTTTATTTTCAAAACAAGTATTTTTTAAATGTCAAAACGACCATTAGCTTTCGTTTAAAAAACGAGATACGTTTCCTTGAAACTCCTTGGGAAGTTTGTTGAATTTGTAATGCAAGAACAATTGACAAATTCATGCAAAAAACCAAAATGATTTTGCTAGAAAATGTCGAAGCTGTTAAAATTATTATCTGTTCCATAAACATTAAGGTATTATAAAAGGAACCTTCTTTAAACGCGACAAGTTGATACTTGACCACTAAATAGAAAGACTAAATAACATGTAGAGAGAAAAAGAACAAAAATGGCAAAATTTAAAATTGCAATGAGATCTTTAACAAAAAATTCAAAACAAAAAAACATTAGCTGTCAACTGAAAAATTTTAATTAGAAATTTTATTTCCTCAAAAAATCACTGATGTAAATCATTATCCGGAGTTCGTCCTAAGTTGCCATCATGAACAACAACTATAAAGAAAAATTAAAAATTATTTGAATATTTAGCAACAAAACCGGTGTCGAAGCATCAAAACAATAAGCAATTCAATAAAAACTTTTGATATGCTCAATTTTGATTTACTTTATCACCAATTTTCTGTTATGGGTCGCTGAGTTTTTATGACTGGGTAATAAGTACGCCAAAAATACAGCAAAACAAACAGTTGAAAATTACGTCAACATTATTTTTAGAACATTTGATTTCAAAGTCATAAAAAATTTAGCTAGCGACTGGAATATTAAATGAGTTCAATTAAAAATCCATTAGAAGCTGCTAGGAGCTGCAATTTTTCAAAGTGTTCTATACGGCTAACACAAGAACGGCATATGAAGACATAATTATAAAAAAAATCCTTTGAGTTTTGCTAGAAGAGTGTGTCGGAGCCACTTTATTCACTAAAAATTGATATGTTCAATTGTGCTTCCTTTTTTAAACGCCAAATTGTAATATCTGATTTTTAAAAACTTTGACAATACCAAAAAAGCATCTCAAAAGTGGCGAAAAACTCCAATTATCTAAAAAAAAATCTGAAAACTCGTATTATCGAGGTAAAATACTAATACTCAAAACCCAAAACCAGAAGAAGTTCAGTTAATAAGCCATTAGAAAACGATGTCAGTGGTTATGCTAAGATTAATCTACAAGATGACCGAAAAAAAAGAAAGAAAAAACTCAATAATCAATTGTCAATTGTTTTTTTTTCAAAATAAGTACTTTTCAAGTCAAAACGACAATAAAATTTTATGACAAAACAAGATAGGATTCCCTGAATCTCCTCAGGAAGGTTGTCGGATCTGTTATCTGAAAAAAATTGACAAATTCAGATCAAAACAAAAAACCAAATGAATTTTGTTGGAAAACTATGGAGCAGTTAAAATGATTATCTGTTCTATAAGCACCAAGATATCTTCAATGGCGTCTTCTTTAAACAACAATTTGAAATGTGAGCACTGAATAGTGACACTTGATACTAAATAGAAAAGAAGAGAACAAAAAGGGCAAAATTCAATTAAAAAATACAATTAGTCTTTTTCAAAATAATTAAAATTGAAATTCATAAGAAACATTAGCTATCAACAGAAATCAATTTATAATAACATATTTTTAGCAATATTGTTTCTATAAATTACGTAAAAAATTGGAAAATGTGAACAAAAACAACAAAAATCAGTCAAATGTTCACAAAACTTAAACCAAATTAACAAAAAATCAATTTGTGTAAATAATTCCTCCGTCACTATTGCGGGTCTGAGCAAAAAATAGTAATTAAAAGATTTTCATAAATAAAACAGGCCATAGCAAATTAGCGAGCCTTAGCAAATTAGCGTGCCCAAAAATATTACAATATCTCGTAATCCACAATGACGCGATGAACCCAATATGGAACGTGATGCGCAAGTTACTACACATACAAGTTCCGTAAAAATTATCTCCAATAAGAAAGTATCACTTACGAAGCCAATTTTAGCGCTTTAAGAAAAAATTAAACTTTATTAAGCTCTAAATTGTATGGAGTTACATCTTATTGAGTCTGGTAAAATGTTACCAGTCAGAAACTGTACAGACTCCTCAAAAGACTAACAAATTGATGGAAAACCCCCTATGATACTTTTCTCAGTTTTTTTGGATACCGCATGATTGGAAACTTCTTTTTTTGAAATAACAGTGCTGCAGTTTTCAAAGATCCAGACGGCAAACTAGAAGTGAGTAATTTTTAAGTATAGGCCTTGAAAAAGCAAGCCCTGGCGTCCATACCTAGTCTGATAATTTTTATTCCGTTGCTCTTGTTAACATTACGGCAGACCATTATAAATTTTGTGGCGCCACTAATGTTCACAAAAAGTGGAAAAATTGAAATCTGAGCAAGCAAGTGTATAGATAGAAGCCATAGAAACTTTAACTGTTCAGTTCAATTCTATCACACAAATTTATATAATGCTGTTTATGCGTCGATAAAAGTTTTGTATATCCTTGGATATATGATAAATCAATAAAAATGTTTTCTGATGCATGCTTGTGACGGAGCCCGATCACATGATAATGAGAAAAACTAATGAAAATAAACCAATGCAAAAAGTATTAAAAAACCTAATGAACGCTTTTCCCGAACTTTTTGATAAAAGCGATTTGCAAGTTTTTCCTTTATTTTTACCACATTGAAAACTGATGGAAATTTTAAGAAGCTGTAGCTATTTTTTTAAAAAAAAAACTAATTACAGCTTCCTAAATTTTCCATCTTCCTAAAACATTGCAAGGCATATATATTAACTATATTTAAAGCAGATATTTTGACAAGCTGTCTGATAACCTCAAAAACCACAACAGCAGTTTCTTCAGTTTGTTAAAAAGTAAGTGTAAACAAAAATTGAATTTATTACACTATCTTGAAACCGATCTAAGTGTCTTTCAGGAGACTAAAAACTTGACAGCTCGGTTATATGTAGAGAAAAAAAACAATTTTTTTTTAATTTGGCTGCTACTTTACTACCGTAGTTTTGGCATTTGATCAACGTATTGCAAGTATTTAACATGGAAATCATTTTCCCAACATAACTTCCAACAAATCAAAATTTTTTAAATTTTTTTCAATTGATTGAATTGGTTTTAAATTTTTTATTTCACTGTAACCAATCTGCTGGCTCTTATCAAAACACACTGTTGATTGTTGTTAGCCTTTCAAATTGTTAAGCAATACTGTTAGGTTGGCGCTCAAACTGACTTCCTCATTATTCCAGGTTTCATAGCGATTGATAAGATATTTCTGCTTTTAACTTTTTTTGTCCAACACAATCAGAAAGATTATAAAAATTAGAAAGAAACCTATATTCTATGAAAATCTCCTAAAGATAATTTTCAAGAAATCGAGATTAAATTTGATAATTGGATACATTCCAACTATATATTTCAATATCTTAGAGTTCCCTGGTCAGTAGCTAAAAAAATTCAAATAATATATGTATTTGGAAGGCGTTAGGTAGACCAACAATCATAATCAAAAAGTTCCTTTTCAGAAGTCTGAAATGACATATGTTCGATTCCTTTGTGATAAAGCACCAATATAGCAAAGACTTAGTTGCATTTCTTTGAATAAACGTTTCAACTTGCCAGAAACTGGACCCAAAAGACCAGGAATTAAATTTTTGATAGATTGATACAATGTTTTTCGAATAGTCAGTACACAGTGCGGCGAATCGCCTAAGATTTTAAGTGAAAACAAAAAGACAAGCAAAAGTTTTCAACTCGAAAGTGAGGAATAAACGATGATCACAAAAATTCTTATTGCATTAGTTTTTTTTTCAATAGTTGTCTATCGCTGATGAAAACCAACGAAAACTTTTCGTAAATTGAGAAAGTGCAACAAATTTGAAAACTTTTTTGCACCAAATTATATCACATATAGAATTACAAGATTAGTCTCGTTTTCTCGATTACGATTTCAAATAAAATTAAAATATGTCTATCTAATTGTTGTGCTCGTTTGACGTGGCATAGATTAAAGCAAATTTCAGATGCAGAAGTTCAGAATTTCAGATGCAGATACAAGAATGTAGTGCTCTGAGAATCTGCGAAAAAGTATCTACGAAGCTCAATCTAAACCATTAACGAAGGAAAACGCTTTGAAAATTGTACTATATCCAGAGAACTAACTCAGTGTTAGTTCTTCCTGCATGCTGGTTGAACCATTTTACCTTCACGGTTTTGTGCCATGTGCCGCCTCAACTCAAGAAAAAGATCGCTGAACGAAAATCAAACAGCAAAAAGTTAAACATAGATAATGTTTAGTAGATTTATCACTAAACATAATAGTTTTGAAAAAGATAGTTCGGAAAAAGAAGAAAGAAAAGGAGATCATGATTAAATCGCCAAGCCTGTGTCACACTTTTTCATCGGTAAACATTTGAAGAAGAACAGATTGTATCAAGGAAAAACAGACTGTGTACATTTTTGAAGAAACTCCGAGAGCTACTTTATACTTGGTCGTGAAGTGGTTTTTTTTTTAAAAAAAGTGTTTCTTCAAAATATAAGCACATAATTCAACAGACGAAATGTTATTCTAAATGATGTTAGTTTCTTTCGAATTTCATACAGTGATGAAAACTTATTTATTATATAAAATACTGTTTTAAAAGATTATAAAACTAAAGACTTTTTGCTTCCAAAGTTTTGCTGCTCTGCAAAAAAATTCTTTTAATGTTTTTTTCCAGAACTTAGACCTTTTGGTTTGCTTTGAGTTTACAATGCAGCCGACCGAGTATAAATTTTTATTCCGAAGTCTTCTTTTTTTCAACGCTGGTATGAAATTTTTTATCAATAATATCCAAAACATTTTATCCTGTTTTTATAAGGCACATTATTCTTTTAAACCGAACATTTAAACAGAACTTTTAAGCCGAGATATGTATCTGCATTCAATATTTTTGTTAAATGTGAGAAAAATGAAAACTGATAAAATTGACTTTAAGAGCACAAATCTTTTTGTGTTTTCTGTAGGTTTTTGCTAGGTAAATTTTTTTTATATGACAAAGTGATCAAAAGCGGAAGCGTTTGTCAAACTGGCACTATAATGTGCATTCAAAAATGCGCGCAATAAATCAGTTATCTAGACTACAATTTTTTGAGTTGAATAAAGAAGACTACATGAAATTGGAGTTAACAGAGTTATCAGATAAAACTTTGGCTTAAAAATAATACGTATATCAATGAACTGAAAACTAACAAAAAACGCCTGAAGGTCTGTGCAGCATCATTTGCTGAAAAAAGCAAGGGCACAAAAATAAAAAATAATAACTGAAGGAAAAAAGTCTCTATGTTAAGTTTAAAAGACAATAAATATTCAACATTGAATTGTGTGAGAATGCTGTAACCTTTTATTTCAATTTACTGACTGTACTAAAGAATATTTTACCATCTGTAAGAAAAATATTGTTTTTCACTAAAGACAAATACGTTCTTAGAAACATGTTTCCTCAATTTCGAAAACTATAGAACAATGAAAATGACTACAAAAATGGGTTTCGCCAGAAACTGAGTACTGTAGTAATGTGTATATGGGCGTACAGGCACAGGGTAAGGGAGATGCTTAATTTCTAAAATTTCAATTTTAACACTTTTTAACGATTTCTTAATAAATTTTTAAATTTTATAAAATGTGATAAAATGTGTGTCTCTCTTCCCCCGTGTCTGAAGCTCATCTACACATTACTTACAGTTACATTCCATCATTTTTGCAGAGCAGCCATGATAATTTTTAGAGTTTGAATTTGAAGATATTAGGGGCACTTGATTTCTACATATTCATCAACCCCATTTTTCTCGAACTGAATGGAACAAATGTGCTATGAAAACAAAAGTTACCTTTCCATGTGTCATGCTGATGATCGCTCTTGTTTGAACAGCTTTCAATTTTTTCTTTTGCAGTCCCTTAAAAAAACAGCGTTACAAATTGAGAGAGGGGCGGATATGCTCTAAATATTTCTCATCATTTCTAAAGAGAAATTCTGTGCAGCATCAATTGTTGAAGACAGCAAAGAACAAAATTCAAAAAAAATTGTTTGACGGAAAAATCATCTCTATATTATTTTTACAAGACAGTAAATATTCGACATAGTCTTGTGTGAGCAAATCTGTAACATTTTTTTCAATTTGCTGATTGTACTTATTGGATCTTTTACCTTATTGGATCTTTACCTTTTCCTCTGTAAAAAATATTTTGTTTTTCACTAAAGAATAATACATTCTTAGAAACATGTTTTCTCAATTTCGAAAACGCTTGAACAATGAAAGTGACTACAAAAATCGGGTTTCGCCTGAAACTGCGTACTGTAGTAAAGTGTATATGGGCGCACAAGTACAGGGTAGGGGAGAAGCATAAAATCTAAATTTTCAATTTTGACAATTTTTAACGATTTTTTAAAAAAGTTATAAAATTTTTAAAATGTGATAAATTGTGTGTCTCTCTTCCCCCGCGCCTGTAAGCTCATATACACATTACTTACAGTTATTTCCCATCATTTTTGTAGAGCAGCCATGATAACTTTACAGGTTTGAAATTGAAGATATTAGGTTCACTTGATTTCTACAAATTCATCAAAAACATTTTTCCCGAACTGAAAGGAACAAATGTGCTATGAAAGCAAAAGTTACCTTTTTATGTTGCATGCTGATGGTCGCTCTTGCTCGGACAGCTTTCTATTTTTTCTTTAACTGTCTCATACATCAGACAGCGTTACAACTTGAAAGTGGCGGATATGCTGAAATTAGCTTTCACCATTTCTAAAGAGAAATTCTCTGCAGCATCAATTGTTGAAGACAGCAAAGGCACAAAATTCAAAAAAAATTTTCCTACGGAAAAATCATCTCTATATTATTTGTCTGCGCTGTATCAATTGTTGAAGACAGCAAAAGCATAAAATGCAAAAAATTTTTACTGACGAAAAAATCATCTCCAAAATATTTTTAAAAGACAGTAAATATTCAACATAGATTTGTGTGAGCAAATCTGCAACAGTTTTTTTTTCAATTTACTGATTGTACTAATTGGATCTTTTACAATCTGTAGGAAATATTTTGTTTTTCACTAAAGAAAAATACATTCTTAGAAATATGTTTCCTCAATTTCGAAAACGCCTGAACAATGAAAGTGAGTACAAAATTGGGTTTCACCTGAAACTGAGTACTGTAGTAATGTGTATATGGGCGTACAGGCACAGGGTAAGGGAGATGCATAATTTCTAAAAATTCAATTTTGACACTTTTAACGATTTTTTTAATTTTAAATTTTTTAAAATGTGATAAAATGTGTGTCTCTCTTCCCCCGTGTCTGTAAGCCCATATGCATATTACTTACAGTTAACCCTCATCATTTTTGTGGAGCAGCCATGATAACTCTAAAGGCCTGAAATTGAACATATGGGGGGCATTTGCTTTCTACATATTCATCAAACACATTTTGCCCAAATAGAATGGAGCAAATGGCAAATGTGCTGTGAAAACAAAAGTTAGCTTTTTATGTTGCATGCTGATGATCGCTCTTGTTTAAACAGCTTTCATTTTTTTGCTGTCTGATACATAAGACAGCGTTACAACTTGAGAAAGAGGAGGATATGCTATAAAAAGCTTTCACCATTTCTTAAGAGAAATTCTCTGCAGCATCAAATGTTGAAGACAGCAAAGGAACAAAATTCAAAAAAATTTTTTGACGGAAAAATCATCTCTCTATTATTTTTAAAAGACAGTAAAAATTCGACATAGCCTTGTGTGAGTAAATTTGTAACATTTTTTTTTCAATTTACTGATTGTACCAATTGGATCTTTCACCATCTGTAAAAAATATTTTGTTTTTCAGTATAAAAAAATACATTCTTGGAAACATGTTTTCTCAATTTCAAAAAAGCTGGAACAATGAAAGTGACTACAAAAATTGGGTATCGCCTGATACTGAGTACTGTACTAATGTGTATATGGGCGTGCAGGCACAGGGTAAAGGAGATGCATAATTTCTAAAATTTCAATTTTGACACTTTTTAACATTTTTTTTGAATAAATTTGTAAATTTTTTAGAATGTGATAAGATGTGTGTCTCTCTCCCCCCGTCCCCGTAAGCCCATATACACAATACTTACAGTTAATTACCATCATTTTTGCAGACCAGCCATGATAACTTTCAAAGTTTGAATTTGAAGAGATTAGGGGCACTTGCTTTCTAAATATTCGTCAAACACATTTTTCCCGAAATGAATGGAACAAATGTTCTATGAAAACAAAAGATAACTTTTTTTGTTGCATGATGATGATCGCTCTTGTTTAAACAGCTTTCATTTTTTCTATTGCTGTCTCATACATGAGACAGCGTTAAAACTTGAGAAAGGGGCGGATATGCTATAAATAGCTTTCACCATTTCTTTAGAGAAATTCTCTGCAGCATCAATTCTTGAAGTCAGCAAAGGCGCAAAATTCAAAAAAATTCTCTTACGGATAAATCATCTCCATATTACTTGTCTGCGCAGCATCAATTGTTGAAGACAGCAAAGGAACAAAATTCAAAGATATTTATTTGGCGGAAAAATCATCTCAATATTATTTTTAGAAGACAGTATATAGTCAACATATACTTGTGTGAGCAAATCTGTGACATTTTTGTTCAATTTACTGATTGTACCAATTGGATCTTTCACCATCAGTAAAAAAAATGTGCTTTTCACTATAGAAAAATACATTCTTTGAAACATGTTTTCTCAATTTCGAAAAAGCTGGAACAATGAAAGTGACTACAAAAATTGGGTTTCGCCTGAAACTGAGTACTGTATTAATGTGTATATGGGCGTACAAGCACAGGGTAAGGGAGATGCATAATTTCTAAAATTTCAATTTTGACACTTTTTAACAATTTTTTGGAATAAATTTGTAAATTTCTTAAAATGTTATAAAATGTGTGTCTCTCTTCCACCGTGCCTGTATGCCCATATAAACATTACTTACAATTAATTCTCATGATTTGAGCAGAGCAGCCATGATAACTTTTAAAATTTGAATTTGAAGATATTAGGGGCTCTTGCTTTCTAAATATTCATCAAACACATTTTTTCGAACTGAATGGAACAAATGTTCTATGAAAACAAAAGTTACCTTTTTATGATGCATGCTGATGATCGCTCTTGTTTAAACAGCTTTCATTTTTTTGCTGTCTGATACATAAGACAGCGTTACAACTTGAGAAAGAGGAGGATATGCTATAAAAAGCTTTCACCATTTCTTAAGAGAAATTCTCTGCAGCATCAATTGTTGAAGACAGCAAAGGCACAAATCTCAAAAAAATTTTTTCTTACGGATAAATCATCTCTATAATATTTGTCTGCGCAGCATCAATTGTTGAAGGCAGCAAAAGCATCAAAAACAAAAAATTTTAATTGACGAAAAAATCATCTCCAAAATATTTTTAAAAGACAGTAAATATTCAACATAGATTTGTGTGAGCAAATCTGCAACAGTTTTTTTTTCAATTTACTGATTGTACTAATTGGATCTTTTACAATCTGTAGGAAACCTTTTGTTTTTCACTAAAGAAAAATACATTCTTAGAAATATGTTTCCTCAATTTCGAAAACGCCTGAACAATGAAAGTGACTACAAAAATTGGGTTTCACCTGAAACTGAGTACTGTAGTAATGGGTATATGGGCGTACAGGCACAGGGTAAGGGAGATGCATAATTTCTAAAAATTCAATTTTGACACTTCTAACGATTTTTTTAATTTTAAATTTTTTAAAATGTGATAAAATGTGTGTCTCTCTTCCCCCGTGTCTGTAAGCCCATATGCACATTACTTACAGTTAACCCTCATCATTTGTGTGGAGCAGCCATGATAACTCTAAAGGCCTGAAATTGAACATATGGGGGGCATTTGCTTTCTACATATTCATCAAACACATTTTGCCCAAATAGAATGGAGCAAATGGCAAATGTGCTGTGAAAACAAAAGTTAGCTTTTTATGTTGCATGCTGATGATCGCTATTATTTGAACAGCTTTCATTATTTTCTTTTGCTCTCTCATACATGAGACAGCGTTACATCTTGAGAAAGGGGCGGATATGCTATAAATAGCTCTCATCATTTCTAAAGAGAAATTCTGTGCAGCATCAAATGTTGAAGACAGCAAAGGAACAAAATTCAAAAAAATTTTTTGACGGAAAAATCATCTCTCTATTATTTTTAAAAGACAGTAAAAATTCGACATAGCCTTGTGTGAGTAAATTTGTAACATTTATTTTTTTTCAATTTACTGATTGTACCAATTGGATCTTTCACCATCTGTAAAAAATATTTTGTTTTTCAGTATAAAAAAATACATTCTTGGAAACATGTTTTCTCAATTTCAAAAAAGCTGGAACAATGAAAGTGACTACAAAAATTGGGTATCGCCTGATACTGAGTACTGTACTAATGTGTATATGGGCGTGCAGGCACAGGGTAAAGGAGATGCATAATTTCTAAAATTTCAATTTTGACACTTTTTAACATTTTTTTTGAATAAATTTGTAAATTTTTTAGAATGTGATAAGATGTGTGTCTCTCTCCCCCCGTCCCCGTAAGCCCATATACACAATACTTACAGTTAATTACCATCATTTTTGCAGAGCAGCCATGATAACTTTCAAAGTTTGAATTTGAAGAGATTAGGGGCACTTGCTTTCTAAATATTCGTCAAACACATTTTTCCCGAAATGAATGGAACAAATGTTCTATGAAAACAAAAGTTAACTTTTTATGTTGCATGATGATGATCGCTCTTGTTTAAACAGCTTTCATTTTTTCTATTGCTGTCTCATACATGAGACAGCGTTAAAACTTGAGAAAGGGGCGGATATGCTATAAATAGCTTTCACCATTTCTTTAGAGAAATTCTCTGCAGCATCAATTCTTGAGGTCAGCAAAGGCGCAAAATTCAAAAAAATTCTCTTACGGATAAATCATCTCCATATTACTTGTCTGCGCAGCATCAATTGTTGAAGACAGCAAAGGAACAAAATTCAAAGATATTTATTTGGCGGAAAAATCATCTCAATATTATTTTTAGAAGACAGTATATAGTCAACATATACTTGTGTGAGCAAATCTGTGACATTTTTGTTCAATTTACTGATTGTACCAATTGGATCTTTCACCATCAGTAAAAAAATGTGCTTTTCACTATAGAAAAATACATTCTTTGAAACATGTTTTCTCAATTTCGAAAAAGCTGGAACAATGAAAGTGACTACAAAAATTGGGTTTCGCCTGAAACTGAGTACTGTATTAATGTGTATATGGGCGTACAAGCACAGGGTAAGGGAGATGCATAATTTCTAAAATTTCAATTTTGACACTTTTTAACAATTTTTTGGAATAAATTTGTAAATTTCTTAAAATGTTATAAAATGTGTGTCTCTCTTCCCCCGTGCCTGTATGCCCATATAAACATTACTTACAATTAATTCTCATGATTTGAGCAGAGAAGCCATGATAACTTTTAAAATTTGAATTTGAAGATATTAGGGGCTCTTGCTTTCTAAATATTCATCAAACACATTTTTTCGAACTGAATGGAACAAATGTTCTATGAAAACAAAAGTTACCTTTTTATGATGCATGCTGATGATCGCTCTTGTTTAAACAGCTTTCATTTTTTGCTGTCTGATACATAAGACAGCGTTACAACTTGAGAAAGAGGAGGATTTGCTATAAAAAGCTTTCACCATTTCTTAAGAGAAATTCTCTGCAGCATCAATTGTTGAAGACAGCAAAGGCACAAATCTCAAAAAAATTTTTCTTACGGATAAATCATCTCTATAATATTTGTCTGCGCAGCATCAATTGTTGAAGGCAGCAAAAGCATCAAAAACAAAAAATTTTAATTGACGAAAAAATCATCTCCATATTATTTTTAAAAGACAGTAAATATTCAACATAGACTTGTGTGAGCAAATCTGTAACATTTTTTTTCAATTCACTGATTGTACTAATTGGATCTTTTACCATCTGTATGAAACATTTTGTTTTTCATTAATGAAAAATACATTCTTACAAACATGTTTCCTCAGTTTCGAAAACGCTTGAACAATGAAAGTGACTACAAAAATCGGGTTTCGCCTGAAATTGAGTACTGTAGTATTGTGTATATGGGCGTACAGGCACAGGGTAAGGAAGATGAATGATTTCTAAAGTTTCAATTCTGACCTTTATTAACGTTTTTTTAATAAATTTGTAAATTTTTTACAATGTGATAAAATGTGTGTCTCTCTTCACCCGTGTCTGTAAGCCCATATATACATTACTTACAGTTGATTCCCAACATTTTTGTAGAGCAGTCCCGAACTGAATGGAGCAAATGTGCTGTGAAAACAAAAGTTACCTTTTTATATAGCATGCTGATAATCGCTCTTGTTTAAACAGCTTTCATTTTTTCTTTTGCTGTCTCATACATGAGACAGCGTTACAACTTGAGAAAGGGGCGGATATGCTATTAAAAGCTTTCACCATTTCTTAAGAGAAATTCTCTGCAGCATCAATTGTTGAAGACAGCAAAGGCACAAAATTAAAAAAAAATTCTCTTACGGTAAATCATCTCTATAATAATTGTCTGCGCAGCATCAATTGTTGAAGACAGCAAAGGAACAAAATTCAAAAAAATTTATTTGGCGGAAAAATCATCTCTATATTATTTTTTAAAGGCAGTAAATAGTCAACATAGACTTGTGTGAGCAAATCTGTGACATTTGTTTTCAATTTACTGATTGTACCAATTGGATCTTTCACCATCTGTAAAAAACATTGTGCTTTTCACTATAGAAAAATTCATTCTTTGAAAAATGTTTTCTCAATTTCGAAAAAACTGGAACAAAGAAAGTGACTACAAAAATTGGGTTTCGCCTGAAACTGAGTACTGTACTAATGTGTATATGGGCGTACAGGCACAGGGTAAGGGAGATGAATAATTTCCAAAAATTCAATTTTGACATTTTTTAACGATTTTTTAACAAATTTTTAAATTTTTTAAAATGTGATAAAATGTGTGTCTCTCTTCCCCCGTGTCTGTAAGCCCATGTACACATTACTTACAGTTAATTCCCATCGGTTTTGTGGAGCAGTCCCGAACTGAATGGAACAAATGTGCTGTGAAAACAAAAGTTAGATTTTTATGTTGAATGCTGATGATCACTCTTGTTTGAACAGCTTTCATTATTTTCTTTTGCTGTCTCATACATAAGACAGCGTTACATCTTGAAAAAGGGACGGATATGCTATAAAAAGCTCTCATCATTTCTAAAGAGAAGTTCTGTGCAGCATCAATTTTTGAAGACAGCAAAGGCACAAAATTCAAATAAAATTTATTTTGACGGAAAAATCATCTCTACATTATTTTTAAAAGACAGTAAATATTCGACATAGACTTGTGTGAGCAAATCTGTAACATTTTTTTAAAAAAACATTTTGTATTTCACTAAAGAAAACTACATTCTTAGAAACATGTTTTCTCAATTTCGAAAACGCTGGAACAATGAAAATGACGACAAAAATCGGTTTTCGTCTGAAACTGAGTACGGTACTAATGTTTATATGGGCGTACAGGCACAGGGTAAGGGAGATGAATATTTTCTAAAATTTCAATTTTGACATTTTTTAACGGTTTTTTAAAAAAATATATAAAATTTTTAAAATGTGATAAATTGTGTGTCTCTCTTCCCCCGTGCCTGTAAGCTCATATACACATTACTTGCAGTTATTTCCCATAATTTTTGCAGAGCAGCCATGATAACTTTTAAAGTTTGAATTTGAAGATATTAGGGGCACTTGCTTTCTACATATTCATCAAACACATTTTTCCCGAATTGAATAGAACAAATGTTCTATGAAAACAAAAGTTACCTTTTTATGTTGCATGCTGATGATCGCTCTCGTTTAAACAGCTTTCAGTTTTTCTTTTGCTGTCTCATACATAAGCCAGCGTTACATCTTTAGAAAAGACGGATATGCTATAAATAGCTCTCATCAATTCTAAAGAGAAATTCTATGCAGCATCAATTTTTGAAGACAGCAAAGGCACAAAATCAAATAAAATTTCTTTTGACGGAAAGATCATCTCTACATTATTTTTAAAAGACAGTAAATATTCGACATAGATTTGTGTGAATAAATCTGTAACATTTTTTTTCAATTTACTGATTGTACCAATTGGATCTTTCACCATCTGTAAAAAACATTTTGTTTTTCACTAAAGAAAAATACATTCTTTGAAAAATGTTTTCCCAATTTCGAAAACGCTGGAACAATGAAAATGACAACAAAAATCGGGTTTCGCCTGAAATTGAGTACTGTAGTATTGTGTATATGGGCGTACAGGCACAGGGTAGGGGAGATGAATAATTTCTAAAATTTCAATTTTGACATTTTTTAACGATTTTTTAATAAATTTGTAAATTTCTTAAAATGTGATAAAATGTGTGCCTCTCTTCGCCCGTACCTGTTTGCCCATATACACATTACTTACAATTAACTCCCATGATTTGTGCAGAGCAGCCATGATAACTTTTAAGGTTTGAATTTGAAGATATTAGGTGCACTTGCTTTCTACATATTCATCAAACACATTTTTCCCGAATTGAATTGAACAAATGTTCTATGAAAACAAAAGTTACCTTTTTATGTTGCATGCTGATGATCGCTCTCGTTTAAACAGCTTTCATTTTTTCTTTTGCTGTCTCATACATAAGACAGCGTTACATCTTGAGAAAGGACGGATATGCTATAAATAGCTCTCATCAATTCTAAAAAGAAATTCTGTGCAGCATCAATTTTTGAAGACAGCAAAGGCACAAAATCAAATAAAATTTCTTTTGACGGAAAGATCATCTCTACATTATTTTTAAAAGACAGTAAATATTCGACATAGATTTGTGTGAATAAATCTGTAACATTTTTTTTCAATTTACTGATTGTACCAATTGGATCTTTCACCATCTGTAAAAAACATTTTGTTTTTCACTAAAGAAAAATACATTCTTTGAAAAATGTTTTCTCAATTTCGAAAACGCTGGAACAATGAAAATGACAACAAAAATCGGGTTTCGCTTGAAATTGAGTACTGTAGTATTGTGTATATGGGCGTACAGGCACAGGGTAGGGGAGATGAATAATTTCTAAAATTTCAATTTTGACATTTTTTAACGATTTTTTAATAAATTTGTAAATTTCTTAAAATGTGATAAAATGTGTGCCTCTCTTCGCCCGTACCTGTTTGCCCATATACACATTACTTACAATTAACTCCCATGATTTGTGCAGAGCAGCCATGATAACTTTTAAAGTTTGAATTTGAAGATATTAGGTGCACTTGTTTTCTACATAATCATCAAACACATTTTTCCCGAATTGAATGGAACAAATGTTCTATGAAAACAAAAGTTACCTTTTTATGTTGCATGCTGATGATCGCTCTCGTTTAAACAGCTTTCATTTTTTCTTTTGCTGTCTCATACATAAGACAGCGTTACATCTTGAGAAAGGACGGATATGCTATAAATAGCTCTCATCAATTCTAAAAAGAACTTCTGTGCAGCATCAATTTTTGAAGAGAGCAAAGGCACAAAATCAAATAAAATTTCTTTTGACGGAAAAATCATCTCTACATTATTTTTGAAAGACAGTAAATGTTCGACATAGACCTGTGTGAAGATATTAGGGGCACTTGCTTTCTACATATTCATCCAACACATTTTTTTCCGAATCGAATAGAACAAATGTTCTATGAAAACAAAAGTTACCTTTTTATGTTGTATGCTGATGATCGCTCTCGTTTAAACAGCTTTCTTTTTTTCTTTTGCTGTCTCATACATAAGACAGCGTTACATCTTGAGAAAGGACGGATATGCTATAAATAGCTCTCATCAATTCGAAAGAGAAATTCTGTGCAGCATCAATTTTTGAAGACAGCAAAGGCACAAAATTCAAATAAAATTTCTTTTGACGGAAAAATCTTCTCTAAATTATTTTTAAAAGACAGTAAATATTCGACATAGACTTGTGTGAATAAATCTGTAACATTTTTTTTCAATTTACTGATTGTACAATTGGATCTTTCACCATCTGTAAAAAACATTTTGTTTTTCACTAAAGAAAAATACATTCTTAGAATCATGTTTTCTCAATTTCGAAAACGCTGGAACAATGAAAATGACAACAAAAATCGGGTTTCGCCTGAAATTGAGAACTGTAGTATTTTGTATATGGGCGTACAGGCACAGGGTAAGGGAGATGAATAATTACTAAAATTTCAATTTTGACATTTTTTAACGATTTTTTAATAAATTTGTAAATTTTTTAAAATGTGATAAAATGTGTGTCTCTCTTCCCACGTGCCCGTAAGACCATATACACATATTGACGCCCATATACACATAAAGTTCTGACGCATATTGACGTTTAAATGGGCCTTGTCATGCGACTCAATTCACTGTTGATTCTTCAAATGATCAATTGCTATTCGGTACCAAGTTTGTCGAATGAATCGTATCGAATAAGAGACCCGAGGCTGTCATTCACAACCACAAGTCCTGCATGGCAACTTAGTTGACTTCGGTCGGACTGTAGTTTAAATCGGTCTTCCGGATGAAATTCTTGATTTGATTTGCTGAAGCCTCATCTGAAAGGTTCTAGAACTTATCTGAATTGCTTGATATATTCAGCCACCCACTTTTTGAAACAAATTATTTTTCCACATACTTTACAATATGGCTTTTGAAAAGCAACTATTGCATTTCTCAACATTCACTATATAAACAGAACTCTTACTCGTGGTCCATATCTGACGAAAATATCGGCCAACCCGGGTTGAGGTCGTGGAAGTATTAACCAGACGATCCAGACGCAAAACACCCATGACTCGACAGTCCAGACAATAGTCGGAGTATGAATCGAAATTCCGGGAAATTGTGCGAAATAGCGCGAACAATCAGAAATAGTTCGACAGTGATTCGACAAAGCAGACAGTGCGAAACTGTGCGACGGTGAGTCAAATGAACCGACAATAACAAAATTATTTTTGTTGTCTCCCCGCATTGAGAAAAATTGACAAAAACGACGTACGAAGCGTCGGTTTCTGTCGGTTTTTGTCGGTTTCATCAGTTTTGCTTTATAGGATACGTCAGTTTTCGAAGGTTTTTGTCGGTTTTTGTCAGTTTCGTCGAAATAGTCGGTATTGCTGTAAGGAGCGTCGGATTAATGGGAATTGTCAGTTTCAACGAAATAAGCGACAGTTTAACAAAAAAAAACAACTTTCTAGCAGCGTTGGCATCTTTATGTAGTAGTAGTTGCAGCAGCAGCGGCAGCATCCGCAGCAGCAGCAGCAGCAGCAGCAGTAGTAGTAGTAGTAGTAGTAGTAGTAGTAGTAGTAGTAGTAGTAGTAGTAGTAGTAGTAGTAGTAGTAGTAGTAGTAGTAGTAGTAGTAGTAGTAGTAGTAGTAGTAGTAGTAGTAGTAGTAGTAGTAGTAGTAGTAGTAGTAGTAGTAGTAGTTGTAGTAGTAGTAGTAGCATTTTCTGAATTTGGGCAATTTCTTCGACCATTTTCAGAATAGCCGTGAAAAACATTTTACCCAAATTAAGAAGACCATTTTACGAAAAACTTCCGCCTCCCAAATTCAGAAGAGGGTTGCCCAAATTCAGAAACGGATTTTTTGACCAATTTCGGAATTGGCCCGGTGCCCATTTTCCTACTCCACTCCTACTACTCCTTGGAATTTGGGTAAGTGTTATGGGGATGATGGCCGAATCAGAAATTGGGCTAAAAAGGGTTGTGAAACTACGACAAAAGAAAGACACTTCTCATTTTCAAGACTTTCAAAAGTTTAATGATTAAAATGCAAAAATTCGACCAGAAATTTAACAAACACCAAACACGAAAAAAAATTGGCCCAAATTTATGTGGCAGTGCAGGTCAATTGTTAAACATAACAGGCATAACTTTGACAAACAGCTATAACAAACATGTCTTTCCTCTATTTAAATCGAAGCAGTCGGCAGCAGTTGTGAAGCTAGGAAATGACTTCCTCGTGATGTATCTGTCCACGTAGGGCGAATTCTAAGATTATGTTGGGCATTCTCTCGAGCAAGCTTCTCATCGTGTTTTGGTCTTTCAGATTGTGCTAATGATGTTTTCATGGGTTATTTGGCGTGTTTTGCGTTTATTTTCAAATCAGTGAAGTCGTTTCCTAAAGATGAACGCATTCAGATCTTGCTAGAATATTTTGAGATGATTCAAAACTTGCAAGATACTTGCTGCAATCTTGCAAGATATCAACGAAAGAAAACAAGTAAAATAAATTTAAAAACACTCTAGAAAACTTTTTTGAGACACAATATCGCTAATAAAAGCAAGTTACCAAATTGATAATCAAGAGAAATTTTTTTAATCCAGATTCAAAATCTTGCGAGAATCTGGCAACAATCTTGAGAATTTTTAATTTCTGGCAAACTTTTTTTGATTATTTTGGGCACCTAATTGAAAATCAGCTGAACTGTTTTTTAAGAGCGAAAATTAAATTCCAGGCGTATTACGCAAAGACAGCCGTATTTCGTTTTGACGTGGAGAGCCGTGAAAAAAAATATTGTTCCTATTAAAAAAACAACAAAAAAACAACGTTTTTTGCGTTTTTTTGGAAGTTCCGGCTGCAATTGGATTAGTCTGTTATTTGTGAGTTTCAAGTGTTTTGTTACATTAGCGTTTCATGCATTTGGCGATTTGTAAAAACACTCTTTTCACAAAAGTTTTCGAAAAATTTTTCAATGAGATCCTTTTTTGAAGAACTGTTTGCACGATATCACTGTTTTATCTCAAACATTTTGGCTTTCCAGGAAAACAAATTGCCTTGCAAAAATATTTGCTAACCACCAATTTCCTTCAAGTGTCAAATTTTTGCACCGAAACTCAGTTTCAATTGATAAATTGCCTACTTTTAGAAA
Organism: Convolutriloba macropyga; assembly: GCF_964194025.1. NCBI lineage: Eukaryota > Metazoa > Xenacoelomorpha > Acoela > Convolutidae > Convolutriloba > Convolutriloba macropyga. The sequence goes on from NC_134468.1 coordinate 85,896,370, forward strand.
AAAAATTATTTGCAAAAAACATAAAAAAAATCCCCAGTGGGCCACTTGGCCCACTGGGGATTTTTTTTGACCCCTCATCCCAAACCTCCTTTGCGTGCGTCATTTTGCGCTAATAAAAAATTCCAGGCGTATTACGGAAAGACAGCCGTATTTCGTTTTGACGTGGAGAGCCGTGAAAAAAAATATTGTTCCTATTAAAAAAACAACTAAAAAACAACGTTTTTTGCGTTTTTTTGGAAGTTCCGGCTGCAATTGGATTAGTCTGTTATTTGTGAGTTTCAAGTGTTTTGTTACATTAGCGTTTCATGCGTTTAGCGATTTGTAAAAACACTCTTTTCACAAAAGTTTTCGAAAAATTTTTCAATGAGATCCTTTTTTGAAGAACTGTTTGCACGATATCACTGTTTTATCTCAAACATTTTGGCTTTCCAGGAAAAAAAATGGCTTTCAGAGAAGATTGGTTAACCGCCAGTTTCCTCCAAATGTCAAATTTTTGCACCGAAACTCAGTTTCACTTGATAAATTGCCTACTTTTAGAAAAAAATGATTTGCAAAAAACATTAAAAAAATCCCCAGTGGGCCATTTGGCCCACTGGGGATTTTTTTTTGACCCCTCATCCCAAACTTTTTTTGCGTGCGTCATTTTGCGCTAATAAAAAATTCCAGGCGTATTACGGAAAGACAGCCGTATTTCGTTTTGACGTGGAGAGCCGTGAAAAAAAATATTGTTCCTAATAAAAAAACAACTAAAAAAACAACGTTTTTTGCGTTTTTTTGGAAGTTCTGGCCGCAATTGGATTAGTCTTTTATTTGTGAGTTTCAAGTGTTTTGTTACATTAGCGTTTCATGCATTTGGCGATTTGTAAAGTTACTCTTTTCACAAAAGTTTTCGAAAAATTTTTCGATGAGATCCTTTTTTGAAGAACTGTTTGCACGATATCACTGTTTTATCTCAAGCATTTTGGCTTTCCAGGAAAAGAAATGGCCTTGAGAGAAGATCGGCTAACCGCCAGTTTCCTCCAAATGTCAAATTTTTGCACCGAAACTCAATTTCACTTGATAAATTGCCTACTTTTAGAAAAAAATGATTTGCAAAAAACATTAAAAAAAATCCCCAGTGGGCCATTTGGCCCACTGGGGATTTTTTTTTGACCCCTCATCCCAAACCTATTTTGCGTGCGTCATTTTGCGCTAATAAAAAATTCCAGGCGTATTACGGAAAGACAGCCGTATTTCGTTTTGACGTGGAGAGCCGTGAAAAAAAATATTGTTCCTAATAAAAAACAACTAAAAAAACAACGTTTTTTGCGTTTTTTGGAATTTCTGGCCGCAATTGGATTAGTCTTTTATTTGTGAGTTTCATGTGTTTTGTTACATTAGCGTTTCATGCATTTGGCGATTTGTAAATTACTCTTTTCACAAAAGTTTTCGAAAAATTTTTCGATGAGATCCTTTTTTGAAGAACTGTTTGCACTATATCACTGTTTTATCTCAAACATTTTGGCTTTCCAGGAAAACGAATGGCCTTGGAAGAAGATCGGCTAACCGCCAGTTTCCTCCAAATGTCAAATTTTTGCACCGAAGCTCAGTTTCACTTGATAAATTGCCTACTTTTAGAAAAAAGTGATTTGCAAAAAACATTAAAAAAAATCCCCAGTGGGCCATTTGGCCCACTGGGGATTTTTTTTTGACCCCTCATCCCAAACCTCTTTTGCGTGCGTCATTTTGCGCTAATAAAAAATTCCAGGCGTATTACGGAAAGACAGCCGTATTTCGTTCTGACGTGGAGAGCCGTGAAAAAAAATATTGTTCCTATTAAAAAAAACAATGTTTTTTGCGTTGTTTTGGAAGTTCTGGCTGCAATTGGACTAGTCTGTTATTTGTGAGTTTCAAGTGTTTTGTTACATTAGCGTTTCATGCATTTGGCGATTTGTAAAGTTACTCTTTTCACAAAAGTTTTCGAAAAATTTTTCAATGAGATCCTTTTTTGAAGAACTGTTTGCACGATATCACTGTTTTATCTCAAACATTTTGGCTTTCCAGGAAAAAAATGGCCTTGAGAGAAGATGTGCTAACCGCCAGTTTCCTCCAAATGTCAAATTTTTGCACCGAAACTCAGTTTCACTTGATAAATTGCCTACTTTTAGAAAAAAAATTATTTGCAAAAAACATAAAAAAAATCCCCAGTGGGCCATTTGGCCCACTGGGGATTTTTTTTTGACCCCTCATCCCAAAGCTCTTTTGCGTGCGTCATTTTGCGCTAATAAAAAATTCCAGGCGTATTACGGAAAGACAGCCGTATTTCGTTTTGACGTGGAGAGCCGTGAAAAAAAATATTGTTCCTATTAAAAAAACAACTAAAAAACAACGTTTTTTGCGTTTTTTTGGAAGTTCCGGCTGCAATTGGATTAGTCTGTTATTTGTGAGTTTCAAGTGTTTTGTTACATTAGCGTTTCATGCATTTGGCGATTTGTAAAAACACTCTTTTCACAAAAGTTTTCGAAAAATTTTTCAATTAGATCCTTTTTTGAAGAACTGTTTGCACGATATCACTGTTTTATCTCAAACATTTTGGCTTTCCAGGAAAACAAATTGCCTTGCAAAAATATTTGCTAACCACCAATTTCCTTCAAGTGTTAAATTTTTGCACCGAAACTCAGTTTCAATTGATAAATTGCCTATTTTTAGAAAAAAATTATTTGCAAAAAACATAAAAAAAATCCCCAGTGGGCCACTTGGCCCACTGGGGATTTTTTTTTGACCCCTCATCCCAAACCTCTTTTGCGTGCGTCATTTTGCGCTAATAAAAAATTCCAGGCGTATTACGGAAAGACAGCCGTATTTCGTTTTGACGTGGAGAGCCGTGAAAAAAAATATTGTTCCTATTAAAAAAACAACTAAAAAACAACGTTTTTTGCGTTTTTTTGGAAGTTCCGGCTGCAATTGGATTAGTCTGTTATTTGTGAGTTTCAAGTGTTTTGTTACATTAGCGTTTCATGCATTTGGCGATTTGTAAAAACACTCTTTTCACAAAAGTTTTCGAAAAATTTTTCAATTAGATCCTTTTTTGAAGAACTGTTTGCACGATATCACTGTTTTATCTCAAACATTTTGGCTTTCCAGGAAAACAAATTGCCTTGCAAAAATATTTGCTAACCACCAATTTCCTTCAAGTGTCAAATTTTTGCACCGAAACTCAGTTTCAATTGATAAATTGCCTATTTTTAGAAAAAAATTATTTGCAAAAAACATAAAAAAATCCCCAGTGGGCCACTTGGCCCACTGGGGATTTTTTTTGACCCCTCATCCCAAACCTCTTTTGCGTGCGTCATTTTGCGCTAATAAAAAATTCCAGGCGTATTACGGAAAGACAGCCGTATTTCGTTTTGACGTGGAGAGCCGTGAAAAAAAATATTGTTCCTAATAAAAAACAACTAAAAAAAACAACGTTTTTTGCGTTTTTTTGGAAGTTCTGGCCGCAATTGGATTAGTCTTTTATTTGTGAGTTTCATGTGTTTTGTTAAATTAGCGTTTCATGCATTTGGCGATTTGTAAAGTTACTCTTTTCACAAAAGTTTTCGAAAAATTTTTCGATGAGATCCTTTTTTGAAGAACTGTTTGCACTATATCACTGTTTTATCTCAAACATTTTGGCTTTCCAGGAAAACGAATGGCCTTGAGAGAAGATCGGCTAACCGCCAGTCTCCTCCAAATGTCAAATTTTTGCACCGAAACTCAGTTTCACTTGATAAATTGCCTACTTTTAGAAAAAAATGATTTGCAAAAAACATTAAAAAAATCCCCAGTGGGCCATTTGGCCCACTGGGGATTTTTTTTTGACCCCTCATCCCAAAGCTCTTTTGCGTGCGTCATTTTGCGCTAATAAAAAATTCCAGGCTTTTTGCGGAAAAACATTGCTTTAGGGGGAAAAATACCTGGAGAAACGAATTTCAAGGATTCTATGTATTCTGTCATCCTGTGGTGTATAAATAGGCGTCCAATGAGTTAAAAATTGTATTTTTGAACTTCTTCAATGTAGGAAATTATATTAAAACAATAAATTTGCACTTTCTTTCTCTAAACTTTTGCTCTAGGAAGCAAAAATACCTGGAGAAACGAAATATTTTCAAGTTTTCTATCTATTCTGTCATCCTGAGGGTATTTTTGACCAATTTTAAGATCGACATTATTGCAGTATATAAATTTTTGAAATTTTTTTGTATTGAAAATTGGGCGAAGATAATAAAACAGGCATTTTTTGGCCGCTTTGAACATGAAACGCCTCTTTGAACGCTTAGGTCCAAAAAAGGCAAGATAGAACTAGTGATTGTTTTTTGAAAAGGTAACAAATATTGTTTTACATTGCTTCATATATAGCTCATTTTAAAGCTCATAAAATAGGACTTGTAGCCATTTTTTTACTTTTATGAATAAAAGCCTCAAGGGTACCTAAATTGGCATCAAACATAAAAGAAAAATCGAGTCGTTTATAACTTGGTAAATATTGGCTAAGTCTACCCATTTTTTTAAATAGTACAATAGCTCTATATAAAGTTTCGAAAAGATCTTGTTTACAAAATTGCGCGATGATAATATAACATGCGTTTTTTGACCGCTTTGACCATGAAACGACCCTTTGAACGCTTAGGCCCAAAATAGACAAGATTCGATGTTTGTTTGTTTTACTCAGAATGTAACAAATATTAGCTCAATTTGCGTTCTTTATAGCTCATTTTAATGCATTTTAGATAGGCTTTGCAGTCGTATGTTTTATTTTTTGTAAACGATTGCTTCAAGGGTACCTAAAGTGGCTTCAAAGATAAAAGAAAAATCGAAGCTATTATGACTTGGTAAATAGTGGCTGAGTCCGCCCACTTTTAAGACTGGTACAATGACCCTATATAAAGTTTTGAAAAGCTCTTGTGTAGACAATTGCGCAAGGAAAAAGAAACGGGCACTTTTTGACCGTTTAGGTGCGTTTATGTCTCCTAGAAGCACTGGTCAGCGAGTTGAAATTTCGATTTGTATATGATGTAAAATTTCTCAACGAATAATCACTCAAGTGAATTGATATATAGTCCACTTTGAAGACAAGAATCCCTTTGTTGCAGCCATTAGCTAATTGGGATCGTAAGAGGGCTGTAAGTATCACTTTTTTTCAAAACTGTCATTTTTCGTGCTGATTTCTAAAAATTTTTGTAAAAAGTAAAGATATTGGATGTTAATTGAATAACTAACCAAATGAAACATATATCGTTGCAAAGCTCCTACATTGTAGTTGACGTGGACATATTTGTTTGTGTCCAATTTTTGCGTAGAAGATCTCAAGTACAGGATTGATTAGAGAAAAGCAAATTGAAATATTTTTGATTTATAGATTTGCAGTAAATGCGAATACTTATATAAAAGCAGAACCATTGGTTCATGTTTTTTTTTCAATGCCATTTGCAGACAAATCTGCTAAGATTATAAAAATTGCGCTTTTGGACCATTTAGGTACGTTTAGAGTACCTAGAGTATTTTTATATAAGCGGATTGGAATTGGAATAATTTTCCATACCCAAATTCAGAAAAATTTCGCTGATGCAATCAAAAGCTCTAAATATCACCAAAAACGTTTTTTACAGATTTTTTTTACTTTAGCCTCATCCCGGTAAAAATAAATACCTGATCGCTGCAAAAAAACGAGGCGTAGAACGAATTAAGTCAGTGTCAGTGATCATTCAAAAATGAAAAATTCTAGGACTTCCTTGCAGAAAAATTGTTTCAATTTGCCCCCTTCTAGAACTTGTAGGTCTGTTTTGTTAAGGAGACCATCACTGCATTACAGCAGCAATCAAAGGCAGCTTTTTTTAAAAGTTAAATAACTATTGCTTTGAAATGGCCTCAGGTTTTCTGATGAACGGTCTGATTTCGAAATTGACATCAACACAACTTCTTAAAAAAAAACTGTCACTGGCATTTTTTTTATGGCCGCATTTGTCTCCGGCATGTGCCTAAAATCTCGACTTTCAAATGAGTTGTTTTAGTGGCAAATTCTCATGGGTTCAGGAGAAATGCTGAAGTGGCCAGACTAAGGGAAACTTCCGCCTCCCAAATTAAGAACGCTTTTCTTTCAACCCTTTTTTCTCAAAATCAATAAGATCATTTGTTTCAAAACTTTGCATATGAGTTTGTTGTACTAAAGGGAAGGCACATGCAAAATTTCAGGTTTCTATGATGATTTTTGCCAAATCACTTATTTTTGGATCCTTGGGTTTTGCAGGTGAGGTCTACTAGTACAAACCTGAATCAAAAGCTGAAAAAACGGTCGTTTCTAAAAAGACTACGCACTATCTTGCAAATACCAAATATGCTTTAAAGTACTCCGACAGGACACATATCAAAAAATTTTTGCAAAAGAACGTGTATTTGCGGAGAAAATGCATTTTCTGGATTTCGCAGTTTTTGTGGTGTTTGGCCGCTTTTGGTACCCTACTCCGCTCGGTTCATAAATCCTCGAATATTCAATTTAAAACCATCAATCAATTCGCTACGGATTGTGCGTGAGCCGTACTTTATTCAGAATGCAATTTTTTGGAAAAATTGTGAGAAAAAGTCTAAAAAAATACCAAAATTTGCAAAAAAAAAAATTGAAAAATTTTCGATCAACTTAAAAATGGTCCTATGAACTGTTTTTTCGGGGCTTTTTTCGATTTTTGAGCTACAAATACGTTGACCTATCACGTTATGGCATGTGTTTTGGACCCGGAACGCGTTTTCATTGTTCGCGGGGGTATGCTAAATCCGTGGATTTGGTGGTCCAAATTCAGAAATGCCGTAGTAGTAGTAGTAGTAGTAGTAGTAGTAGTAGTAGTAGTAGTAGTAGTAGTAGTAGTAGTAGTAGTAGTAGTAGTAGTAGTAGTAGTAGTAGTATGAGCGCGGGACCTTCGTGCTATTCGGAGCAGCGGGGGTCCGTATCAGCGGCTGTCCCAGACGCCGCTCCTCAGTGTGATCAACTACGTCCTATGTGCAGAGCCTAGACTAGGGGCCCTAGACAGCGGAAACCTGGCTGGGAGGGTAGCTCGACATCGCTACTATTAGATAAGACCTTAACATTTAACTTGCCGGACGGAAAAATGCCCACTACCGGCCTAGTAGTGGACCCTAATATCGTGGGTGATCAGACCTAGCTGCTACACCCCTTTTTAGCACAGACGTGAGTGATAATATTTTTTCATAGGCTGATTTCTGCACATTCCTAAGGCTCTTGAAAGTGATCTAAAGTTTTTCTGAAAGCTCTCTAGCACCACTACAATTTGTGTTTTCGGCTTTTTCAAATTTCAAGCTATAAAGATGGGCTAACTTTTTAGTAGTAGGTTGGTGAGCACACCACGCTGCTAGTGCTTATACGTGTGTGAGATTCCCAATTTACATTTTGGATGACATTTTTGTACCAATATCATTGTTTTGGCCTAGAAAGACATCCTAGTATAGGAATTAGGTATCTAAAATCATTATTTGTGGTACCTATATAGCGGTGGTTGTGGAAAGAGAGAGGAGCCTACTGCTAATATTGAAGATAAAAACTTCTCTCATTTTCAACATGTTGTTGATTCACAACATGTTTTTCACTGTCTAGAGCTACAACCTACCTGTATGGACACTGCAAGAAAGTATAAAAAGTTTCTACAAGCCTCTGAGTGAAATCTGTGCTCAGTAATAACAGTGACACCTGACACAAAAATTCATCAAAAAATTGATCACGTAGCCTACTGATAGCCACTACTGGGTAGTCACCCCACTTCTTGCACTTATCCACTTGAAATATTGGTCTCTAATTCTGATCTCAATAGAAAACAAGATGTAGCCCCAACATTTGAATTAACGTCTCCTCTTGATCCTTTTCTATATACATGGGCTTTGAAACATGGTTGAAACGGGCCACGGACCCGACTGCTAGTGCAGTTTTTGAAATGCATAATCCGAGTAACATAAATGTATATATAACGAAAGATAGGCTACACAGTAGCTAAAACAAATTAAAACAATAAACAAAGGTGAGACTGCATAACAAGGATAATAAAACAACAGTAAGCTTAACACAACATCAACATCACTATAAAACAAAAGAAGTTTAACAAAATTAGCAATGAAGTCCTGTCTCACCAGTTTGAGTACTAAAGTTTGTAGGTCTCTTACTCGGCCAGCCGATTCACTAGAGCTTTAAGTTTGTCATAGATCTTGTTGACGGTGTTTTTATGGGGATTTCTACCCAGTTTTTCACGAATGGTTGCCGAAATCTGCTGCTTATTCGGCGTTGTCTTTATTTGAGCAAAAAGTAAGAGTAGGCCTTTCTCCTCCGCTCTCCAATTAATTCTACCAGAGAATTTGTTTAGACTAGCAATAAACTCCTTCCTCCTCCTGTCCGGGACCACACTCTGGAGTTTTCTGGCGGATACAGTGGAAGAAAACACCGAGAGATTCTCATCTACGTCTGAGAAATCTTCTTGCTGCGGGTCAAATTCTTCTTCGTCGTCCTCATCCCCCCCCTCACCATCAGACCGAAGATAGTTACCCATTTCCTCTGCTTCTAGGTCGCTGTCATCTTCCATGGCGTCGACGTGTTGTTCATGGGCTTCCACCTCAAACATAGCAGTCACGTCCTCCTCATCCATATCCGACTCATTATCACTGAGGTCCTCTCTCACTTCTCTGCTAGCGCTTGGTCCAGACTTTTGTTCGTACAAATGGGGGAAAATGGGGTCACCGGGCTCGCTACAATTGAAATAGATGGTCTCTCTGTTCATCTCGTCGAATTCTTCAGGCGTTACGTTAGAGGGGAGGGTTCTGATTCTCTCTGTTGGTATGCGAAAAAGCTTCCCATATTCTTGCAGCACCTTCCCTGTGTTTATAAGGTCCATCACGTAGTGTCTCGATTCCGTCTTGTCCTCGTGCGCAGTCTGATTTAAATGTGCTTGGTAGAGTTGTGGATTCTTTTCTTTTTGCCCATACATGTAAGTTGATAACACTCTTCTCATTGATGTCGGGTTAAAACTTTTAGTGAGGAGGGACTTCGGTGCTACTTCAGTTAACGAGTCCTTCACGAAACGTGCGATCGACTTCTCTTTTTGGTTAAGGATGGTGGGAAATATGTACAAGGGCTCCATTCCGGTCTCCTTCCTGAATGCGGAAAACATTTTCTCGAACCATGGGACCTGGGGCACGGTGAGCTCGAATTTCACAGCAAATTGAGCACTTGTCTTGTGATCTGTTGAGTACACGGGTTCGCCTCGTCGCATTGATGCCCACTGTTTGTATTTTAAGTTGAGAATTGGTCCAGGTCTGGTACCGGATAAGGAGTGAAAGTAAAAGAAGACCAGACCCTTCAGCAAGTTGTATGAATACTTATCAGACGTCGGACTATCAAGGTGGTCCGTGACACACTGTAACGTCGATGCACATTCATCTGCTGTCGGGGTCTCTTCCTTCTTCTTGTTCATCAACAAAACTTGATCTTTCTTCATTTGGTGTCTGTAATCACTTGAAATTTCGCTCAGAACATCAACCCAAATGTCATACGGAAGTCTTATCTGTTTTTGGTTTCGCTTTATGTACCTGAGGTACTTTTTGAGAACGACAATGAAAAGAACCATACTACTAGCCTTGTAGTTCCCATTCTTCTTTATTTCGTCAATATTTCGCTGCTTCGTCATGTCTCTTGAACTGACCGGTGGTAACCCACAAACGATTAAGATGGTGTTGAAAAGTCTTTGTCACGCGTTTATGAACTGCGTCCGTGCTGTTATTCTTTCTGCTAGCTTTCTTCACTAGGTCACGCACAAAATACTCAAGGAGCACTCCTCCATTCACCTTTGGCTCTCTGAGTTGAGTTAACTCGTCTTGAATGAATTCAGGCATCTCTCCTGGGTCCTTGGGGTTGTTGATACGGACTATATCACTGTCAAAGTGATCACGGAGGCTGCTGCTAGTCTTCTTATTCCTCTCGTCTCCCTTCTTTTTGTGATCAGTTTGGTTCACGAATCGACGCAAGCACAGAGTGCAATCATAAACAGGATCTTTACATGACCCGGAACGATTAAAGTGCCTCCTACAATCCAAGAGATACAGTCTCACACTCTTCGTCATCCTGTAGTGGGATTTTTGGTAGTGCTGTGCCATATCGGCCAATTTCCTTCCGCACACATAACAGCGGGACTTCTTTATCACACGATGCACTCTGGGCCTATCCAAATGTTGGATCTCGTCAAGATCAGAAGCCTCTGATATCGGGTCGGCTAAAAAAAAAACTCAGAATGGATACCGTATATATGTATAGCTACGAAGTCTGATCTCACTAAATAAAAACTTACTGTACATCAAGCGGCCATACGGAGTTCGGTGTGCACTTATTTGCGAGTCTAGCTGGCTGTCCTTATCATTCTCCCGATTTTCACAATTCCTCGTCTTCTTCTTGGGCGTTGGTGTTGTTAGCTGGGACCGCTTTCTTTTAGTAGTGGGAGCTGACGTGCTTGGGCCAGCAACTTCGGCAGTTGTCTCAATATAATCATGGCTTTTCAGAACAATTTCATGCGCGGGGAGTTCCGGCGTGAAGGTACAAACTGTATCATCCATCAAATCAACTCTGAAATATGAAATATGTATTGCACAGACGGAAACACTTAAGGTTGCCGAAAGAGAGAGGAGCCTGCTGCTAATGGGCAAAACCCTGCAAAACTTGAATTCCCAGTACGATTGATCAAAAAACGCAAAAACAGATGATATACTAGACAAGGAGTACAACACACTGACAAAAAATGGTTTCCCAACACCCAAAACCGACTCAGAACCTACTTTTCAAAAAAAATTATTTTCACGGTATGAAACGTCGAAAAGAGAAAATGCCCGACTACTTAGGGTTCTGCTACACTAGACCGGATTTCCGCAACAGTGTGTATTCAGAAAAGTTTTTCTGATCGTTAGAGACCAAGACTGTCATGCGAACTTCCGGTTCGGTTCACTTATGCATCTCCGTTGTTTTTTAGCATGGTTGGTCTAACTATAAATTTTACCCCCGAGGATCGTCGACTACCGACCAAATCCTAGCAGCGACGTCAAACGTCTAAGTAGTAGTAGTAGTAGTAGTAGTAGTAGTAGTAGTAGTAGTAGTAGTAGTAGTAGTAGTAGTAGTAGTAGTAGTAGTAGTAGTAGTAGTAGTAGTAGTAGTAGTAGTAGTAGTAGTAGTAGTAGTAGTAGTAGTAGTAGTAGTAGTAGTAGTAGTAGTAGTAGTAGTAGTAGTAGTAGTAGTAGTAGTAGTAGTAGTAGTAGTAGTAGTAGTAGTAGTAGTAGTAGTAGTAGTAGTAGTAGTAGTAGTAGTAGTAGTAGTAGTAGTAGTAGTAGTAGTAGTAGTAGTAGTAGTAGTAGTAGTAGTAGTAGTAGTAGTAGTAGTAGTAGTAGTAGTAGTAGTAGTAGTAGTAGTAGTAGTAGTAGTAGTAGTAGTAGTAGTAGTAGTAGTAGTAGTAGTAGTAGTAGTAGTAGTAGTAGTAAAAAGAAAGCGGGCTGGTTCGAAACACAAGATGGCCGGAAGCTAAGATTGAAAAGCTTAGCGGTGGCTAAGCCAGCGTTGGTAGCTTCACAACAACAATCTGCGGTAGCAGATTCAGATTCGCTAGAAAATGAGAGTCGGTCAGTGGTGGCTGACCAAGAGTCTTTAAGATGTCAGAATTGTCAGCGGCAATTCAGTACAGTTACCGGACGCAAAGTGCACCAAACAAGATTCTGCAAAGCCGGTTTGTCAAAGAATGTCGTCGACAAGTCAAAGTTCGAGCAACTAGAGGCGAGCCTTACCTGTGACAAGTGTGAAAGAAAGTTCGAAACAGTCAATGGCCGAAAAGTTCACCAATCGAGATACTGTGGCAAACCTAAAGCAGTTGCCACACGCGTATTTTCCTGCAAAGTACAAGATGTTCTCGGAAATGAGTTTGAAAACATAGAAGCGTTCAAGAATCTCGGATCATATGTCAGCCTCAAGCATGGAGACCTGCAGGAAGTCAATTGCAAACTTGCAGAAGGTAGACAACGGTTTGCTAACTTCCAAAATCTCTGGAAGAGCAAGCAGCTCAGCGTGCACCTCAAGTGCAGTTTGTACAAAGCACTCGTTTTATCAGCCGTGCTGTACAGCTCAGAGACTTGGACTCTTTCGAAATTAATGGAGAGAAAACTTGAGAGTTTCCACTGTGGTTGTCTTCGGAGAATTCTACGTGTGTCATATCTGGAGAAAGCAACGAACGAAGAAATTATGTCATGATCACGAATGCCCCAACTATCCACGATGATCATGCTCAAACGGATAAAATGGTACGGACACATCCAGAGAATGGAACCAGGAAGATTAGCCCGCAGTGCCTTCGATTGGGACCCGCCCGATCAATACGTCCATGCTAGACGCGCTCCTGGGGGGCAACGGAAAACGTGGATGAGTCAAATCGAAGGAGACTGTGTACGAAACAAAGTATCGTTCACCAGATTGCAGGAGAAAGCAGCAACCGGGTCAAAGAATGCCTTCAACAATTTCGTCGTACAGCACTTCACAGAATCACCAAACAAATAACTCTTCTTGTTTTGTTTGTATTTGTTGCCAACCGTGCCTTTATTTCATATTTGGAATTAAAGTGTTGAAACAGTAGTAGTAGTAGTAGTAGTAGTAGTAGTAGTAGTAGTAGTAGTAGTAGTAGTAGTAGTAGTAGTAGTAGTAGTAGTAGTAGTAGTAGTAGTAGTAGTAGTAGTAGTAGTAGTAGTAGTAGTAGTAGTAGTAGTAGTAGTAGTAGTAGTAGTAGTAGTAGTAGTACTAGTAGTAGTAGTAGTAGTAGTAGTAGTAATAATAATAATAATAGTAGTAGTAGTAGTAGTAGTAGTAGTAGTAGTAGTAGTAGTAGTAGTAGTAGTAGTCGTAGTAGTAGTAGTAGTCGTAGAAGTAGTTGTTGTTGTTGTAGCCGTAACGATGATGGAAATTGGAACATCAATTGATACATACTGGTTTTCCATTAATACAACTTGACAAGTTTCCGAAAAAAAATTCATTTAATTTGGATTTACCTCCTTTTTGACAAAATTCTCTATCTTGGCAACATTGGGAACCTTTTGTTTTTAAGGAGCAGCTACAAAATTAAGGCCATTTTCAATTTATTTGTTGATTTTTATTGTTCAAACACTATTCGAGTTGTAATGGGGCGTTATTATTTAGGGAAATTTGAATTTGTGTTTTTTATGTTATTTTCTGGGCAGAAAGACTTCAAAGTTCATTTATTGACAAAGCATAGTTAATGGCAAATGATGTCCCAACAATTTGTACCTTAATGTCAGCAGAAAGGTTTTTTGGCTTCAATGGAGTTTGTAGAAGTTTTGTGGTACTTTTGAATTATGTCTGAATTTGTTGTTAACTTGTAGCCTATTGAATCAGATGTCACCGCCGTTTCAGTGCGTTTTTTTTGCAAGAAGTCCGGTGATTGCAGAAAATTTGAAATTCAACGCATCTTCAGTTTAATTTCTTAAATAAAGTACAGTTCTTGTCAAAGTTTCCGGATTTTTTTCAACGCATTTCGTACAAAAATTTAGAGCCAACTCAGCACATCCGTAAAAAGTTTCCGCGTTTTTGAGGAATTGTAAAAAGAATAAAACTTCAGCGCATTTCTTACAAATTTTTACAGCTAATTTAGCACATCCGTAGAATAGTTTCAACGCTTTACAAAAACCAGAATGATTAAGTTAGTAACCGGTTATTACGAGTTACAATTTAGTTGTACCAAAACAATTAAGACTATGTTGAACGTTTTTGGTGAGCTGTTTGGGAAACTGTAACCGAAAGAGCGTTTCGTACCTGTTGAAAAGAGGGCATGGTGACTGACTGCTCGGTGGCTTTGATTTCCTAAGTACTTAACATATTCAGGTCATGGTGTACATGATTTTAATGCCCGTTTTACGTTCAATCTAAAGAGCTGTTTCTTGTCTCAATTGGCTTAGTATTTGAAAAGTTATTAACAAATTTTGACCCCAAACCTCCGGAAAAGACCACATGCTCACTGCTCGATCTTTAAGTTTTCTTTAATCAGAGTTATTATGTTGATAACCGGTTATTATATTATGAGTTGCGATATCATCGCACTAAACTTTTAAGACTATGGCGAATGCTTTTGATGCACCCTTCGGGAAACTATAACAGAACGAGCGTTTGGTGCCATATAAAAAAAGAGCATAGTGGCTGAATGCTCATCGGCTTTGACTTCCTAAGTACTTAAAGGAAACCAGTTATGGTATATATAGTTTTAAAGCCCGTTTCAAGCGCAATCTAATGAGCTACGTCTCATTTTGATTGGTACAGTATTTCAGAATTTGTTAACAATTTTCAACCCCAAACCTCCGAAAATGATGACATGCTCACTTCTTGATCTTAAATTTTTCTTTAATCATATTGTTTGTGTTGATAAACGGTTGACATGAGTCACAATATGATCTTACCAAATTGTTATGACAAAGGTGAACGGTTGTATTAAAACAGTTGTAAGGTACGTTTAGGCAAATTCTTCAATTAATCACTAAAAATTTAATTGATCGCAAATAAACAGGATCTGAATGTTTTTGCAATTTTTCTCTTTTTCTTCCAATTGTTAATGAAATTAGTGACTATTAGCGCTTTCTTTCTCACGTAAGCCAGTCTTCTATGAAATTGTTAGTTTAAGTCCTGAATATTGTTTGTGGAAAAGTTATTCAAGATTGAATGCTGAATATCTTATGTTTTCTTAAATTCTAATGACCGAGATGTGTTTTAAGCAACCAAACTGCTTTTTAGGCGCTATTTTTGTGCCTATCAAATACCATTCAAACCTTGAAGCTAAATTTTCAATTGTTTCAATTAATGTTGTCAATTCAACAATTTTTCTTTCACGATTTACGTCAAATTTCGCTGGATGTCGATTTATGTCAAAACACACAAAACATCATAACTTAATGGCGAAGTGGGAAACAACTTCCCAGTTGTTTCCCACCTCTCCATTAGTATTTGCCGTAACAAAGACCTGAGATGTTGTTAGTAAGAATTTTTGCAACAGATATCCAAGCAAAACCTGCATTTGCAGAGGAAAGAACTTTTTATCACATCGAGAAAGGAACTTAATTTTTTTATAATTTTCGAATTTCTCATTCAATGTATGACCAAAACAAGTGAATATTGACACAATTGAACAAGTTTTTCGGCGTGTGCTTTGTATTTTCTAGACACTATTTAAGTTGTTGGAGCTAATTGTATCATTTAATTGGATTCATTCAACAATTTTTCTTTTTCACGATTTCATCAAATTTCTGTGGATGTTGTTTTATGTCAAAACACACAAAACATCATAGCCTTCAAGGTGAGTTGGAAAATTTTTTTCCCATCTCACCATGAAGGTTTTCCGTGACCTAGGACGTCAAAGTCGACAAGAATTACACCAAAATACGCCGGGAACGCTGTTTCACGTTGTTTTACGTCGGTTCCGGAGATTTTGAGCTTCACTGATAGCCAAAAAAATGGGGTATAGATTAGTATTTTGTTAATATCGTCTAAGATATTGAACCAAAATAAACGGGAAGAGTCGCATCTTGTTGGCATTAAACCCCTCTTGATTGCAGTGTTTAGATGGTTTCTCAAATCGGCCTAATCAAAAAATTATTAATGTTCAAATTTGAAAAATGTTGAACTTTCGGGCTATTCTGGGTGTCCCAATTTTCGTTACAACAAAGCTGCTGATTTACCCAAGAAATGTTAGTGTTTTAGAATCCTCAGTTAGTGGGGAGTATCGACATATATATTTTGTATGGTATTTTATGTAGTTCAGACGTTGAACTTTGGCTCTGAACAGCGGTCACCGCGCTTTTTTGGGCATTTGGCAGTGTACCTACTTTTTGCTATAACTTCTTCTAGAGTGCACCGATTGCGCTCATTTTTTGATATGATACGTATCTCAAGCAGTGCTACAAATTGTGTTAGGGTGGTTCAGATTTGTTCCGCCATTTTAGAGAAATTGGCCAGTGAACTTGCCCCAGCGGTTGACTATTTGAAGCATTGAACTGTGTTACAAAAATTAGTGTTTTGAACAGCCCGTGTTACGTAGAATCCGAATATGTATACTTTATATACCGTTTTCAGAGGTTTATGTGTTCATTTTTAGCTCTGAAGGTGATGAATCTCTCCTCTAGGGTCATTTGATACGGTACCCTATTTTTGCGATAACTCCTCGAAGAGTGCACCGATTGGGCTCATTTTTTAATATGATGCGTATCTCAAGCAGTGCTTCAAACTGTGATAAGGGCTTTTTTTTGCTTGGCCGTTTTTGAGAAATTGGCCAGGGAATTTGGCCCCAGTTTGACTTCCTGAGGAGAGATATACCATTATGACAGACAGCAAAGACAGCATTTTTCTTCTTTCAGATTGTTGTTTGATTATAAATTGTTTATAAACATTCTTGGGAACATCTGGAACGTGCCTGGGTTGCCTAATGTAAGTTTCTTGTTGAAGTATAGACTTTAAATTAGAGATCGAGCTCATGAGTCCTTGAAAAAATAGTCAAAGTAAATGAATGCTCATCGGCTTTGATTTCCTAAGTACTTAAGGAAAACCAGTCATGGTATATATAGTTTTACAGCCCGGTTCAAGCGCGATCTAATGAGCTATGTCTCATTTTGATTGGTACAGTATTTTAGAAGTTAATAAGAATTTTCGATCACAAACCTCCGAAAATGACCACATGCTCACTGCTCGAACTTTATTTTTTCTTTAATCAGAGTGTTTATGTTGATAACCGGTTATTATATTATGAGTTGCGATACCATTGCACCAAACTTTTAAGACTATGGCGAATGCTTTTGATGCACCCTTCGGGAAACTATAACCGAACGAGCGTTGGTACCAATTGAAAAAAGAGCATAGTGGCTGAATGCTCATCGGTTTTGATTTCCTAAGTACTTACGAGAAACTAGTTTTGTGCCTATCAAATACCATTCAAAACCTTGAAGCTAAATTTTCAATTGTTTCAATTGATGTTGTCAATTCAACAATTTTTCTTTCACGATTTACCTCAAATTTCGCTGGATGTCGATTTATGTCAAAACACACAAAACATCATAACCTTAATGGCGAAGTGGGAAACAACTTCCCAGTTGTTTCCCACCTCTCCATTAGTATTTGCCGTAACAAATACCTGAGACGTTGTTAGTAAGAATTTTTGCAACAGATATCCAAGCAAAATCTGCATTTGCAGAGGAAAGAACTTTTTATCACATTGAGAAAGGAACTTAATTTTTTATAATTTTCGAATTTCTCATTCAATGTATGACCAAAACAAGTGAATATTGACACAATTGAACAAGTTTTTCGGCGTTTGCTTTGTGTTTTCTAGACACTATTTAAGTTGTTGGAGCTAATTGTATCTTTTAATTGGATTCATTCAACAATTTTTCTTTTTCACGATTTCATCAAATTTCTGTGGATGTTGTTTTATGTCAAAACACACAAAACATCATAGCCTTCAAGGTGAGTTGGAAATTTTTTTCCCATCTCACCATGAAGGTTTTCCGTGACCTAGGACGTCAAAGTCGACAAGAATTACACCAAAATACGCCGGGAACGCTGTTTCACGTTGTTTTACGTCGGTTCCGGAGATTTTGAGCTTCACTGATAGCCCAAAAAATGGGGTATAGATTAGTATTTTGTTAATATCATCTAAGATACTGAACCAAATTAAACGGGAGTAGTCGCATTTTGTTGGCATTAAACCCCTCTTGATTGCAGTGTTTAGATGGTTTCTCAAATCGGCCTAATCAAAAAGTTATTAATGTTCAAATTTGAAAAATGTTGAACTTTCGGGCTATTCTGGGTGTCCCAATTTTCGTTACAACAAAGCAGCTGATTTACCCAAGAAATGTTAGTGTTTTAGAATCCTCAGTTAGTGGGGAGTATCGACATATATATTTTGTATGGTATTTTATGTAGTTCAGACGTTGAACTTTGGCTCTGAACAGCGCTCACCGCGCTTTTTTTGGGCATTTGGCAGGGTACCTACTTTTTGCTATAACTTCTTCTAGAGTGCACCGATTGCGCTCATTTTTTGATATGATACGTATCTCAAGCAGTGCTACAAACTGTGATAAGGGCGTTTTTTTGCTTGGCCGTTTTTGAGAAATTGGCCAGGGAATTTGGCCCCAGTTTGACCTCCTGAGGAGAGATATACCATTATGACAGACAGCAAAGACAGCATTTTTCTTCTTTCAGATTGTTGTTTGATTATAAATTGTTTATAAACATTCTTGGAAACATCTGGAACGTGCCTGGGTTGCATAATGTAAGTTTCGTGTTGAAGTATAGACTTTAAATTAGAGATCGAGCTCATGAGTCCTTGAAAAAATAGTCAAAGTAACTGAATGCTCATCGGCTTTGATTTCCTAAGTACTTAAGGAAAACCAGTCATGGTATATATAGTTTTCAATCCCGGTTTAAGCCCGATCTAATGAGCTATGTCTCACTTTGATTGGTACAGTATTTTAGAAGTTATTAAGAATTTTCGATCACAAACCTCCGAAAATGACCACATGCTCACTGCTCGATCTTTAATTTTTCTTTAATCAGAGTGTTTATGTTGATAACCGGTTAATATGAGTTGCGATATCATTGCACCAAACTTTTAAGACTATGGTGAATGCTTTTGATGCACCCTTCGGGAAACTATAACGGAACGAGCGTTGGTACCAATTGAAAAAAGAGCATAGTGGCTGAATGCTCATCGGTTTTGATTTCCTAAGTACTTACGAGAATCTATTCATGGTATATTTATTTTTAAAGCCCGTTTCAAGCGCAATCTAATGAGCTACTTCTCATTTTGATTGGTACAGTATTTCAGAAGTTATTAACAATTTTCGACTTCAAAAAAATTAGTTTTTCATACGGAAATTTGCGAACTTCGCGAACAACGAATTTTAAAAATAGGTCTTTTTCATTGGGTCAAGGAGTTGTCCAAAGTGAACCAAATTGATATCCCAGACTACCAGTACTATCTAGGTTGTAATGCAAAAAAATCGTCCGCCTCAATTTCCTAGAAAAAAGTTAGTTTCTCGTACGGAATTTTGCGAATTTCGAGAATAAAGAATATTAAAATTAGGTCTTTTTCATCGGATCAAGGAGTTGTTCAAATTGCTCCAAAGGTGATATAGAGTATCCCCTAAGTACTTAGATGCTAAAACAAAAAAAATTGCTATAGCTTGCCTAGGAAAAAAATTAGTTTTTCATACGGAAATTTGCGAACTTCGCGAACAACGAATTTTAAAAATAGGTCTTTTTCATTGGGTCAAGGAGTTGTCCAAAGTGAACCAAATTGATATCCCAGACTACCAGTACTATCTAGGTGGTAATGCTAAAAGAATGGTCCACCTAACTTTCCTAGAATAAAAGTTCGTATTTCAATCGGAAATATCGACTTATTAGCTCAATCTATTTTCAAAAATATAGAAATTTTATTGGGTCAAGGAGTTGTTCAATTTGTTTCATGATATAAACATGTCAATATAGTTGTCATTTTATAAAGTTGTCTGTTTTGGAGAGAGCTTTTCGAGCCTAGTTTTTTCCTAGTGCTCTGCTCAATTCTCATATAGTTGTTTGTTTGTAACTCCGCCGTAGCCGGTCCCCAGCCCGGTTGAGAGAAGGAGGAGGGGAACACAACCAAAACATACTGGAAAATCTCAAAAAGTTGTTCGTTAGTTCAACTGTAGATTTTTTCCGACAAGTAAAACCGACGATTTCTTATATGTTTGATTCCGATAATTCGTTTCATAAATCTGGTACCTCGAGATGACTCGAGTTATGTGGATATATGAATCGAATTACGAGCCGCATGAATCGAATTACGGTGATTTATGATTCGAAACGGTAGGATTATGACTCGAAAGACCGGGTCATTGTTCTGAAATACCAGATTTATGAATCAAAAGACTGGGTCATTTTTCCGAAAGACCAGATTTATGATTCGAAATACGAGATGCATGACTCGAATTATGTGGATTTATGATTCGAAGTACGGGCCGCATGAATGGAATTACGGTGATTTATGATTCGAAACGTTAGGATTATGACCCGACAGACCGGGTCTTTGTTCCGAAATACCAGATTTATGAGTAGAACGACCGGGTCATTGTTCCGAAATACCAGATTTATGAGTAGAACGACCGGGTCATTGTTCCGAAATACCAGATTTATGAATAGAAAGACCGGGTCATTAACTTCTTCCGGGACCGTGCATTTAACGACCCGGATTGACACCCCCCCCCCCCCCCCCCCCAAGAAGACAATTTGTCGAGTCATATTTTTAACACCTCGCCCCGGGAATTGTTTTAGCGGCGCAATCGCCATGTCGACTCATTTGTTGTCCCATTTAAATATTTATTGCAACTGATTTGCGTTTCCGCTCTGCGTACTGTTGCCTATCAGTTTTTTGTTGCTTTTGCTGCTCAATTTGAAGTTCCGGTTCGACTGTAGATCTCAAACAGCTCTTTGTTAATATCATCGTCGACTATATTTGTGATGAATGTATCCCGTACTACTGCTACCTCATCACTCTTGAAATAAAAACTTTCGGCTAACTCTCTCAACGTGCTCTAAAAATGTTCCACACTTTCAACTTGCTCTATCTTAAGTCAATGGAAATTTGCCAAGTCAGCAGAAAAATGGGGACTTAACTTGTACTTTTTTTACCTGATCCCAGTTCAGATCTTTTTCTGATGGCTTCGAGACACTCTCCCCTCAAATCAAGAAAAAGCTTAACTTCATTTAACGAGCATAACGAAACACGCCATTTCCACTCATTGATAATCATTAACTCTTCTCTCAAATGAGCCAAAAGCTATAGATCTAAGGTTTCCCTGTCAAGTCAAATGTCCGAGATGCATTTTGGTTTTCCCGATGCAGAGCTGTTATGTATGCGTTCCGCCCTGTTAGGTGCTCGACACAATAAATTTTAAACAACAAAGTAATTGATTCACCACAAATTGTTGCAGTGACGAATCCACTAGCTGGAGAAAATAAATATGCTCTTGAATTCACGTTGTTTTCTCAGACATATATGAACATACAAAATTTTTTTTTCCTTTTAGAGCATGGGGCGTGATTTCAGTATTGGGCGCGTGATTTCAGCTCATAATGATCTTTTGTGAAAGACAGGCGAAAAGTAAGTGAAGAGGTTCAGATTACTTTGTGATGGCTTCGAGACACTCTCACTTGAAAACAAAAGAAAATTAAATTCTTGTAACTAGCGTAATGAAACATGCCATTTCTGCTCGAGGAGAATCATAATCACTTCACTGAAATGGGACAAAAAATATATACATATATATACATATATATATATATATATATATATATATATATATATATATATATATATATATATATATAAACCCTCTCAAATCACATTTTACCCTGGTAATACTATTTTCACATCAACCTTAGAAACCCCTAAAAAAATGTTAGAAACCCTAAAAAGAAAACCGAAAGGACATCAAAAGGTCACTACACCTGTCAAGAGATGCCTTTTGATTCTTCTCAAAGTCTACTTACTTGTTAATTCAAACCCTCTCAAATCACATTTTACCATGGTAATACTATTTTTACATCAACCTTAGAAACCCCTAAGAAAATGTTTAATAAGAACACCATTTTTACAAAAAAAATGCAGCTCGCTTTATTCCTTACCGAAAACGGGTAGCAAAAAATCTGTTATCTATGATAAATGAGTCTTTAAAAAATGTAATTAGTTTGTTAAATCCTGTGCATTAAATGAGCATAGTTTTTGAAACAATACTTTCATCCATTTTAGTTAAAAAATTATATAAGCGTCCTACTCTATTTATGAGTGACTTGTTTATTTGCTTCGTTTGCAAAAATTGTGTTTTGACTAGATGAGTTCTGTCATTTATTTGGATATTCTTTTCAATTATTTCAGGAAATAGGTTAATTATTATTTTGCTTGGATGTTCATGGCGGAAAACTCTTGTGAGTAATTTAATCAGTTCATATATTTGATAACTCTTTAACCGAAAACAACTTATGTTTACATCGCAGTTCGTCAAAGCTTTAAAATCTCTTAGCTGAAAATAACAAACGAAAAATTCTGCTTTGCCGCCACTCTAATTTTTGAAGATCGCTTTTACTGGCCACTCCATACAACAAAACCCCGTACTGGAATACTGGTTGAACGTAAACTTTGTATAATCGGACTAGTTTGTGTCTTTTGAACAAGTTTTTATACTGATAGATGGCCGCTGTTAATGAATTCATCGGACTAAATGTTTTCTCAATGTGTTATTTGAAGCCCAGCTTTCTATCTATGTATACAACCAAATACTTAATGTGGTCCACAAACTCGATGTTGTAATCATTAATTTTTATATAAGTTGTCTCATTAGTTGCACAAAAACTTATAGCCTTGCATTTATCTCTTTTTATTGCTAACTTATTTGTTTCCAACCAAACTGATACTTTTTCTTTTGTATCATTAATTCATTCATCCACCTTTTGGCAATTATTTGTATCATCAGCAAACATATTTAAATTAAATTTTGTACAAAAAGCAGGCAGATCGTTTACGTAAATCAAGAACAGAAGTGGCCCTAAAACAGAACCCTGCGGTGCATGGAAACACATTGTTGTCTGTTGGTCATATATTAAATAAGAAAGTCATAAATTGTTCCCCTCAAACCATATGCAAAACATTCTTGGAGCAAAATTTCATTACAAAAACACAGTATCGAAAGCTTTCGATAATTCAATAAAAACTCCTTAGTAATTTTCTTTCGAACACAAAGAAATTCTTATTGTTTCAACAGCCTCCGACACAGCATTAATTGTGTTTTTCTTTGCCTGATATCCGAACTGTGCCTTGTTTATTACTGAGTACTTTGACGAAAAAGAAGTGAGCCTTTTCTGTAGACATTTCACAACAATTTTTGAAATAACTGGGAGCAGTGATATTGGTCTATAATTACCGAACTTAATTTCGTTACCATTTTCGTACAGAAGAATAAGATTGGCAATTTTCAGAGTTCTAGGGAAATGGCCCTCATCAAAGCAATGATTAGTTAATTTTGCAAATGTTTCACATGCGCTTGGATTGATGAACTTAATCAGTTGATTTGAAATGTTATACAAATCAGAGGAAATTTTTTCGGGCATTTGCTTGATAATGTCGAAAACTTCTTTGGCTGTGACTTTAGATAGGAACTTGAAATTTTCTATTTTTCTGCCCGGCTTAGATCTGACGGCAGATTATAACTTTCAGATAGCTTCTTTCTTATTTCAACAAAAAACTTAATGATTTCATCAGCTTTCAGATTATCAGTGTTCTTTATTATTTTCGTTCTCTTAATATCGTCTATTATTGAAAATACTCTTATTTTTCTCTGCTTTTTCTTAAATTTTTGTTCGTTTAAATTCTGTTTTGCTTTCTGTGAGAGGTTTTCTGAACGATTACGCAGCCTATTATATTTTTCTCTTTTTGGGGAGACTGTTCGTTCTTCAATCTTTGGTAGGCTTCAAGCTTTTTAAGACTCAGATTTTTGATCTGGTTATTCATCCAAAGCTTTGGAACCTGTTCGAATTTTTTCGTTAGTGTGCTTTTTGAATTGTTGCAAGGGTACATGACGATCCAGCTCCTCGTTTATCACCCGCGTTAAATCCGAAGATAGATATAGTTTATTTCTCGTTACCAGTTTTTTTTTGCAAAGTATACATTTACTCTCGTTACCAGTCTTTTACATTTTGGAAAGTAAACTGCTTGCACCAGGTTTCTGTTAATGCAATCACATCAGGTTTTGTTTTTCTTGGTTTAGAAATTCATCTAGAACATTATATTTCTATGAATTGATCTTAAGTTTTGAAGTAATATTCTAAAAGTCATATATGTCCAAGAAGTTTTCCGACAAAATTGCAGCCATAAACCATTTTTTTCTTTTTTCATTCAATTTTTCTTGCTACCGCAGAATCGCAGTGAAGAAATGAAAAACCAGAGCTTTTATTGAATCAAATGTTTTGTTGTTTTATAAAAAGATTAAACAAGTTTAGAGGATTATAAGAGGACTTACAAGAG
>NC_134468.1:85920706-85985706 GCF_964194025.1 Convolutriloba macropyga
GTTATTCGGTGTGGCAACCGTTAAGACGATAATT
The DNA here is from genome assembly GCF_964194025.1 of Convolutriloba macropyga. NCBI lineage: Eukaryota > Metazoa > Xenacoelomorpha > Acoela > Convolutidae > Convolutriloba > Convolutriloba macropyga. Next base: position 85,920,741 of record NC_134468.1, read on the forward strand.
TATTCACCGAGAAGGTTAAATAAGTTCAATTTCGCAACCTTTTATCGCCAAAAGGATCTCCTCATTATATTGTTATTCTGACAAGGAATCAAAGATTAACATCAAAAAATTTGCGGACATCAAAAGTCGCATTTTTCAAAATTAAACAAGCGTAGCATCAAAAGCAATGAAACCCTTTGTTCAAAAAAACAGTTATAAAAACTGGATTTGTTTGCTAGAAAGAGGATACGCGCTACTTTTAGAGAGACTAAGCGACCTATTGACAGAAGGAAGATAAAAGGTGACAAACTGAAAATTGATTTTTTCACAACAAATAACTTCAGCAGTCAAGAAATCAATGAGCTTTCAACTACAAACACGGATCAACTTACACCTCCTTTAGAGTCAAATTGTAGTTGTTTTTTTATTGAGTCTAAGCCATAAGTCTGCAAAAAAAACAATAAACGAGGGCAGAACTCAAAATGTAACAAGTTTTTTTAATGAAACTACAGTACTGAAGCCTTTAAAACTGTGGGATTTTTAAATTTATCAAAATAATATCAACAATTTGAAGCCTTTTACTTCTTTCTTGGGTCCCATTTGATTATTTTTTGGTGCTCACGAAAAAAAAACATGAATTATTGACAGGTATCAATAAATAGATGAATATATTATTTTCTAAGCCCTATTAACATCAGTGAAAAAACATAAACAACAGAACTTTTGTGGTTTGGCTTGACAAAAAGTTGATGATACCTAAAAATACTGAGAGTAAGTAAAATTGGACCTCAACAAGGGCACGCACGCAAAAATGACAACGATTTTTATAAGCTCGTAGTAATAAAGCTAAGAAACATTAGTTAAGAACAAAACCACTACATAAGTTAAATTCTATTTCCTATGAAAAAAAAATTGATGTGCTGTTACTCAGACTAAGCTAATGTTCGATTGTAGTATGATATAAAGACTGCATAGTTCAAAAGTTCACTGATATTTTTTGTAAACTAAAATATTTGCAAAGTCATGAGAACGATTAAATATCGACTGAGATCTTGGTATAGTTTTTTGGTATTGTTTAAAGCAGCCAATTGGATCTTTGAATTAGTGAGACTTAGTCATGGGACTGCACAACGAACATAAAATGTAGGCAAAACACGAGAATTTAACAAACGATTTATAAAAAATTAGAAAAAAAATATTTTGAGAAAAGATCGCGCCCCAAAAGGATCCGAAATATTTGTGATTATTAGAGTTCACGAAAGGAACGAAATTGCGCCTGATATAGCTTTACGTCTCAGTAAACTTATAATTGTTCCAAATGTTTGAAAAACAACTGATGAGTCAAAATAAATACTTCAATGTATCAAAAATTAGTGATGCATTTTGGATAAAGATTTTTGAGTTAATTAAGCGAAAAACGAGCTTTTTTAATTCGAAGAAGACTCTTTTGAGAGTCGGAAATAAAATAAGCTCTTTTGGGTTGCGTTAGCAGTTTTCAGATCTCTAATTCTGCCAACATAAACAAAGTGGGCTAAAAAGCATATTTGGCAACATCTTTGAGTAGAAAGTCTGAACTTCAAAAAAATTTTGCAAGAATTTAGCAGAAAAAAAAATGGATCGAACCATTCATCAACCCTCCTCCACCTTTTGATGGGACCTTTAGAAGTATTGTTCATAATTGTGACATTTTGTAGCAAAATTTACAAAAATTTGGGCTAAAATTACGGAAAATGTTAACAAAATCAACAGAAATCGTCTACTTTTCAAAATTTAAACTTCGATTATTCTGCGGAATGAATGATATATACACAAATCTTTTTAATTCTAGATTCTATTCCTGACAGGTCTCTTAGTGATAGTCAAAAAAGGTACCCAGTTGAGTATATACTTCCTCCCTCAAACTAAAGTGGGTTCAGAATAAAAATTGCAAAGTAAAACCAATAAACTGTACAAATGAAATTCAAAAAATTCTCATTTGACTACAGTGGCGGGGTAAAACTGGTCTAATGAACAGGGTAAGGCCATATACATGTACGCATATATAAATATATATATATATATATATATATATATATATATATATATATATATATACATATATATATATATATATTATATATATAAATATATATATATATATATATAAATATAAATGTATATATATATATTTATATATATATACATAAATGTTAGTTTTTTTCCCTTTTCGAAGCAATTCAGACCTCTCATCATCCCGATTATGTCATACGATTACAAAATGTACAAGAAAAACAGGCAATTTTTTCAACCAAATATCCGTTATTTGGTGTGGCAACCGTTAAGACGATAATCTATTAACCGAGAAGGTTAAATAAATTAAATTTCGCAATCTTTTATTGCCAGAAGGATCTCCTCATTATATTGTTATTCTGACAAGGATTCAAAGATTAACATTAAAAAATTTGCGGACATCAAAAGTCGCATTTTTTTAGAAAAAAAGCGTAGCATCAAAAAAAATTGAAACCCTTTGTTCAAAAAAACAGTTATAAAAACTGGATTTGTTTGCTAGAAAGAGGATACGCCCTATTTTTAGAGAGACTAAGCGACCTATTGACAGAAGGAAGATAAAGGGTGACAAACTGAACATTGATTTATTCACAACAAATAATTTCAGCAGTCAAGAAATACATAAGCTTTCAACTACAAACACGGATTAAATTACAACTCCTTTAGAGTCAAATTGTAGTTGTTTTTTTTAGTCTAAGCCATGAGTCTGCAAAAAAAAACAATAAACGAGGGCAGAACTCAAAATGTAACAATTTTTTTTAATGAAACTACAGTACTGAGGCCTTTAAAACTGTGAGATTTTTAAATTTATCAAAATAATATCAACAATTTGAAGCCTTTTAATTCTTTTTTTGGGTCCTATTTGATTTTTTTTTTGTTCCTCACGAAAGAAAAACATGAATTATTGACAGGTATCAATAAATAGATGAATATATTATTTTCTAAGCCCTATTAACATCAGTAAAAAAACATAAACAACAGAACTTTTAAGGTTTGGTTTGACAAAAAGTTGATGATACCTATAAATACTGAGACTAAGTAAAATCGAACCCCAACAAGGGCACTCACGCAAAAATGACAACGATTTTTTTTAAGCTCGTAGTAATAAATCTAAGAAACATTAGTTAAGAAAAAACCAGTACACAAGTTAAATTCTATTTCCTATGAAAACAAAGATTGATGTGAGGTTACTCAGACTAAGCTAATGTTCGACTGTAGTATGATATAAAATGTGCATAGTTCAAAAGTTCACTGATATTTTTTGTAAACAAATATATATGCAAAGTCAGGAGAACGATTATATATCGAATCAGACCTTGGTATATTTTTTTGGTATTGTTCAATGCAGCCAATTGGATCTTTGAATTAGTGAGACTTAGTCATGAGACTGCACAACGAAAATAAAATGTAGGCAAAACACGAGAATTCTTTATATGCTTTTTAAATAACATGTCGTCAAAGCCTTAAAAATTATGAGCTCATACTCAGACGCTAAAATTTTATGTTAACTCGAGCTTATCCAAAGAGGACATATGTGAATTGAATCATGGATTGAATTCATCTGAGTCAGTTCTTAACAAAAGATTTTTAAAAAATTAGAAAAAAAATATTTTGAAAAAAGATCGCGCCCCAAAAAAATCCGAACAATTTGTGATTATTAGAGTTCACGAAAGGAACGAAATTGCGCCTGATATAGCATTACGTCTCACGAAACTTATAATTGTTCCAAATGTTTGAGAAATAACTAGTGATGCAAAATAAATGTTTCAATGTATCAAAAATTAGTGATGCATTTTTGATAAAGATTTTGGAGTTAATTTAGCGAAAAACGAGCTTTATTTTAATTCGAAGAAGACTCTTTTGAAATTCGGAAACAAAATTAGCTCTTTTGGGTTGAGTTAGTTTTCAGATCTCTACTTCTGCCAAACATAAACAAAGTGGGCTAAAAAGCATATTTGGCAACATCTTTGAGTAGAAAGTCTGAAGTTAAAAAAATTTAGCAAGAACTTAGCAGAAAAAAAATGGATCAAACCATTCATCAACCCTCCTCCACCTTTAATGGTACCTCTAAAAGTAGTGTTGATAATTGTGAAATTTTGTAGCAAAATTAACAAAAATTTGGGCTAAAATTACGGAAAACGTTAACAAAATCAAACGAATTTGTCTACTATTCAAAATTTTAAGCTTCGATTATTCTGCGGAATAAATGATATATACACAAATCTTTTTAATTCTATATTCTAGGCTTGACAGGTCTTTCAATGATATCACTCACAACTCTCTACGATGAATATATATCGGTCGGCGAAAATTGACTGAACAAAACAAAGAAACCCAGTTGAGTATATAGTTCCTCCCTCAAACTAAAGTGGGGTCGGAACAAAAATCGCAAAGTAAAACCAATAAACTGTACAACTGAAATTCAAAAAATTTTCATTTAACTACAGTGGCGGGGTAAAACTGGTCTAATGAACAGGGTAATGCCATGGTGTTAAACTGAAAATAAATTTTGAGGTAAGGCAACTAATTTGATATACTAATATTTTTAAAAAGCAATTTTCAAAAATATTTAAATGAAAAAGTACTAACCAGAAAGATTTTGGAAAACACAAAGTTACGTAAATCACCTTTAAGCTATCGTGCTGTGCTTTACTTTTACAGGCACTATTTTTAGCCAATTTTGGCCAACAATCAGTACAAATTAAATAAGGATTCGTTGAAATAAAATACGCATATTGTTACGTTCCGCAATAGTAACAAATTGCGGATGTTTCAAATACAATTACGCATTTTTGGGGACTGAATTACAATCAAAACGGATTATAGAACTCTATATTCCATTTTTTATCGTAATTGAAACCAAATCCCAGACCCTGTAATTTTGGCCTGGAAACATACCGTGTGCGTTTAACTTGGGTCTGACGGGTAACTGAGGTCACTTACGTCTGGCACATCAACCTCGGAAACATTTAAATATAGATGGAATATATTTTATCTATAACGATTATTTCAACCTTTAATTCTGATTATTCTGAAGTCATGTAAACTCTAACCATTTGGGTTATGTTATTAATTTTCATATTTGGAAAAAAAGAAAGCTAGAGAGATTAGAATATCAAAATCTGTATAAATTTTAGCAATTAAGAGTTCCTAATTCAACCATCTGACACTCAAGATGTCAAGGTTTTCCTTGAACGAGATGGAGGAATTAAGATCTGGGTCATTCAATAAATATTTGGCCATTAAATTTGCTAAGGACATGTTAGGCTTGATTAAGTTAGGCTTGCAGAACTTGATTCGAAGCTCGGAGAAGTGTGCATTTGTTCAAATTTACATGATTGTGGGTAACATGGTGCTAGGAAAATTGGCCGACAAGGCGTTTAGCCGACAAGGAAAAATGAGAAATTTAGCGGACGGTTTTATCATAATTGGTCATAAAAGTCTCAGTAATTCGGTTGTGATAGTTTCATATCAAGTTCCACGGGCCGCTGAGGCATGGCCATGGCCTGCGAGGCATGGCCAGATGCGCATTACGATGCAGAGGTATACCCAAATCGTCACGGGCAGATATGCCCGATCCGTGTATCTCGTGTTCGTTTTTACTATGTTAATACATTGAAAGTGGAACAATATTGCGGAAAATAGCTACTTTAGCAGAAACCGGCAAAATGGAAGGGAATATCGTATCCCGTGTTCCTAATTTTAGCCGCGAAATACAAGTACAAACTTAATAACCTATTTTTCGCGCGAGTTGTATCACGCATCGGCTCCATTTATGTATCGATTTTTCGCACGCAATGTAGCTCGATTTCGCATATAATCCGCAATTAAGCCTAACTTAATTACTACTTATTTAATTAAGCCTAACTTATTACTATTAGTAGTACTTTATTACTACTTTATTACTACTTAGAGTACTTTATTACTACTTATTACTACTTATTAGTACTATTTATTACTATTTATTAAACTCGGCCAGTCCCACATTGATATACAAAGCCTTTGATGTGCGAGGGCTTTTCCGGAAAAAAAATCAGCTTTTGTGGTTGCATATATTTAAAGAACTTTAAAGCTTTGAAAGCTTTAATTAAATCTTTAATAAAGTGCTTATTACAGGCTCAAATTGCGCGCGAATAATAGATACCTAAATTGAGCGGAAACATGCTACAAGATTTGTTACCTACTTTTCGCAAAATTGGCGGAACCCCTTTTCGCGAAAAGTAAGATATAAAGGATGTCTCCTAATTTCGTTCATTGTATGTGTCTAATTTTCGAGCCAATTTTACTAAGGCGGAAATTTTGGGGTATACCTCTGCATCGTAATGTGGTCAAAAACGGTCCGACCACGGATAGACCTTCGTTACACTAGTTGATGAAAAAACTGCGGTATATTTGTCCGCTTACGAAATAGCGTTTTAAGTTGGCCAATCACAGCTTCAGAATAAATTTCATTGCTCATTTTACTTAAATTGTCGGTTAAATTTCTCAATTTTTGTTTGTCGGCTAAACGCCTCGTCGGCCAATACGGCGGCCACCGGGTAACATACATAAAAAAGTGCGCGTCTGCAATTTGAACGACAATTCGAACGACAATGCACTGCGAATTGTACGAAAAAAATTTGAACAGCCAGAGCGAGCAAATTCAGGCAATATTGGCGAGACAAAAATTTTAAACAGAAAATTTTTTTGGATTATGTTTCCTCAAACAGTCAAAGTTTCCACAGCTAACGAATTCAGTAAATTAGCATTTTTCTTAAGACCTTGAAAAGTCTACAAATCAAAATTTGGGCAGATCTCTTGGGACAGACCTCCCGATAAAGTTTATTATGAGTCAAAATTGAATAATCACGAGAAAATTAAAAATGCAAACTTGGCTGACGAAAAAAATGTGGACCAAAATTACCGTTAAATGCAAATTATATAAGTCAGAGCGAACAGATCAAGCTCGCAAATGGGCCAAATGGATGACCAGGTCAAAAATTTGTTCAGAATATGACCCCGCCAGTTCACAAGACCACATCTTCCATAACTGGCCGATAACTGACTCATATCTGGGTCCTTTTTTGTTACCCACGCCCCTTTTGGGACCTATAACTTTTTCTTTGCATCAGATATTGGACACAAAATTAACACCTGGCCCATACCACTCATAATTCACTCGTATCTGGGCCTCTTCTCCGCTAACCGCTCCTCTATAGGGACCTATAACTTTTTATTTGCATCAGATATTGGACACAAAATTGATCATTAAGATTGAAAATTACCTCGAAAGAAGGATCATTTCTGGCACATCTGTCTCTCCGTCCACCATACACGCATCGATGATTTTTCTGTATTCTTGGCGACGCGAATTCGTCGTGAATTGTGACCGCATTCAGCTTGCATAAATTACCCTCGCAGTAGTTATATGACACACAAGCTTCAGTTTTCTCGCAAGTTGCCGCACAAGCTAGCCTGAAAAAAAAAACAATTAGTTTTTATTGTTTTTTTTCATGTATTGTAAATTCAGCAACTTTCCAATGGTTGTTGAACTTTTGTAAGAAATAATGACAACCTGAATTAAAATGAAGACGAAACAGCCGTAAGATCATTATCAAAAGGGACTATGTAGTCCGAAATTAAGTTTTGTTGGGTTTTGTTGATCGCTAAATTACTGGGTTCGTACAGCATTTTAGCCTCGTGGCAATCCTACTCTTTCAGCGTTCTACAACCCCCCCCCCCCACCCACCCAGAGACTCCAAATCATGAAACCACAACCACTGTCGCCTCAGCCGAGTGTCCTCGAATCTAAATCACCTAAGATTGTCAAAAAATGGTTTTTCGTTAATGTTAACAACCAAAATTGGTAATGTGCATTCGCATATAGTGCGCCAACCCGTCATATCGCAAACAATTTATGAACTCTTGACATCATAAGAGCCGCTGATTTTAAAAATGGTCCTCGATTCGATTATTTATTTGTTTATTATTTAAAGAAAAAGTCCTCCTAATATAAGAGTGGACAAATCAACCGTTCTACAATTGTTTCAATTTCGGCTTCCAATGATTGTTGAACTTTTGTTAGAAAAATTGAACACCGAAATTAGAACGAGAAGAACTTTTAAATTATGACCTTAGCCTGGCATCCTCAGATTTCCAGAACACTGAGAACCGGGGTGCTTCGATGAAAAATCAATATTCTGAACTTCTTAATTATTGATGTCAGTTGAGAAGAAAAGTTCAAAATGAAAGATCAGAGGCGAGATATATGAGTACCCCCAAGAAATCCCAAGAGTTAGTTCTGCGAAACTTCGGACTTCATATTACTTAACACGGGAGCCTAACTGTAGAAACAAGTTAAAAACGCCTAAAAAAATTAAATAATCTCAAAAAGTACTTGGCAGAGAAACAACTTAAAATTTCTACTTGGCGCAACTAATTAGCAGATTAACGATATTTAGACCAGTTTATATACACTAGTGAAAAAATAATTTGACTTTTCCACAATATAATCTGACTCATTCTCACCACTTGAGCAGCTATTTTTCAACGTGATATAACGATTACGCGTATTAAAAAGTAGGAACGAAATATGGCAACTCGTTTCCACAAAAAGATAATTCATTGGATTCTGCCTTTCGAACTCTGGCCACATAATGGGCATATATGTACGTTTGTAAGTATATATCTTTCTTTTTTTTTGTATTTGTTAGTATGTTTCTGTGTTTCTATGTTTCTACGCTTGTAAGTATAAACCTTTCTTTTTTTTGTATTTGTTTGTATGTTTCTATGTTTCTATGTTTCTACGCTTGCAAATATATACATTTCTTTTTTTTGTGTTTGTTTCTATTTTTCTATGTCTCTATGTTTCTACGCTTGTAATTATATACCTTTCTTTTTTTTGTATTTGTTTGTATGTTTCTAGGTTTCTAAGTTTCTACGCCTGTAACTATATGCCTTTCTTTTTTGTATTTGTTTGTATGTATCTATCTTTCTATGTTCATACGCTTGTAATTATATACCTTTCTTTTTTGTATTTATTTGTATGTTTCTATGTTTCTATGTTTCTACGCTTTTAAGTATATACCTTTTTTTGTATTTGTTTTTGTGTTTCTATGTTTCTATGTTTCTACGCTTGTAAGTATATACCTTTTTTTGAATTCGTTTGTATGTTTCTATGTTCCTATGTTTCTATGTTTCTACTCTTGTAAGTATTTACCTTTCTTTTTTTGTATTTGTTTGTATGTTTCTATATTTCTATGTTTCTTTGTATCTACGCTTGTAAGTATATACCTTTCTTTTTTGGAGTTGTTTGTATGTTTGTACGTTTCTATGCTTCTATGTTTCTACGCTTGTAAATATATTCCTTTCTTTTTTGTATTTATTTGTATGTTTATATGTTTCTATGTTTCTATGTTTCTACGCTTGCAAATATATATATTTATTTTTTTGTATTTGTTTCTATGTTTCTATGTTTCCATTATTCTACGCTTGTAAGTATAAACCTTTCTTTTTTTGTATTTGTTTGTATGTTTCTATGTTTCTAAGTTTCTACGCCTGTAATTATATGCCTTTCTCTTTTGTATTTGTTTGTATGTATCTATGTTTCTATGTTTCTACGCTTGTAAGTATATACCTTTCTTTTTTTATTTGTTTGTATGTTTCTTTGTTTCTACGTTTTTAAGTAAATACCTTTATTGTTTTGTATTTCTTTGTACGTTTCCATGTTTCTATGTTTCTACGCTGGTAAGTATATACCTTTTTTGTGTTTGTTTGTATGTTTCTTTGTTCCTATGTTTCTATGTTTCTACGCTTGTAAATATATACCTTATTTTTTTTGTATTTGTTTGTATGTTTCTATGTTTCTATGTTTCTTTGTTCCTACGCTTGTAAGTATATACCTTTTTGTATTTGTTTGTATGTTTCTATGTTCCTATGTTTCTATGTTTCTACGCTTGTAAATATTTACCTTTCTTTTTTTGTATTTGTTTGTATGTTTCTATGTTTCCATGCTTCTATGTTTCTACGCTTGTAAGTATATACCTTTATTTTTTGTAATTGTTTGTATGTTTCTATGTTTCTATGTTTCTGCGCTTGTAAGTATATACCTTTTTTTGAATTCGTATGTATGTTTCTATGTTCTTATGTTTCTATGTTTCTACTCTTGTAAGTATTTACCTTTTTTGTATTTGTTTATATGTTTCTATATTTCTATGTTTCTTTGTTTCTACGCTTGTAAGTATATACCTTTCTTTTTTGGAGTTGTTTGTATGTTTGTACGTTTCTATGCTTCTATGTTTCTACGCCTGTAAGTATATACCTTTCTTTTTTGTTTTTGTTTGTATGTTTCTTTGTTCCTATGTTTCTATGTTTCTACGCTTGTAAGTATATACCTTTCTTTTTTTGTATTTGTTTGTATGTTTGTATGTTTCTATGTTTCTTTGTTTCTACGCTTGTAAGTATATACCTTTCTTTTTTTGTATTTGTTTGTATGTTTCTATATTTCTATGTTTCTTTGTTTCTACGCTTGTAAGTATATACCTTTCTTTTTTTTGTATTTGTTTATATGTTTCTATGTTTCTAAGTTTCTACGCCTGTAATTATATGCCTTTCTTTTTTGTATTTGTTTGTATGTATCTATGTTTCTATGTTTCTACGCTTGTAAGTATATACCTTTTTTTATTTGTTTGTATGTTTCTTTGTTTCTACGTTTTTAAGTATATACCTTTATTTTTTTGTATTTGTTTGTACGTTTCCATGTTTCTATGTTTCTACGCTTGTAAGTATATACCTTTTTTGTATTTGTTTGTATGTTTCTTTGTTCCTATGTTTCTATATTTCTACGCTTGTAAATATATACCTTTTTTTTGTATTTGTTTGTATGTTTCTATGTTTCTTGTTTCTTTGTTCCTACGCTTGTAAGTATATACCTTTTTTGTATTTGTTTGTATGTTTCTATGTTCCTATGTTTCTATGTTTCTACGCTTGTAAGTATTTACCTTTCTTTTTTTGTATTTGTTTGTATGTTTCTATGTTTCTATGCTTCTATGTTTCTACGCTTGTAAGTATTTACCTTTCTTTTTTTGTATTTGTTTGTATGTTTCTATGCTTCTTTGTTTCTATGTTTCTACGCTTGTAAGTATATACCTTTCTTTTTTTGTATTTGTTTGTATGTTTCTATGTTTCTATGTTTCTACGCTTGTAAGTATATACCTTTCTTTTTTTGTAATTGTTTGTATGTTTCTATGTTTCTATGTTTCTACGCTTGTAAAAATATACCTTTCTTTTTTGTATTTGTTTGTATGTTTCTATGTTTCTATGTTTCTACACTTTTAAGTATATACCTTTCTTTTTTTGTATTTGTTTGTATGTTTCTATGTTTCTATGTTTCTACGCTTGTAAGTATATACTTTTTTGTATTTGTATGTATGTTTCTATGTTCCTATGTTTTTATGTTTCTACGCTTGTAAGTATATACCTTTCTTTTTTTGTATTTGTTTGTATGTTTCTATGTTTCTATGTTTCTACGCTTGTAAGTATTTACCTTTCTTTTTTGTATTTGTTTGTATGTTTCTATGTTTCTATGTTTCTACGCTTGTAAGTATATACCTTTTTTCGTATTTATTTGTATGTTTCTATGTTCCTAGGTTTCTATTTTTCTACGCTTGTAAGTATTTACCTTTCTTTTTTTGTATTTGTTTGTATGTTTCTATGCTTCTTTGTTTCTATGTTTCTACGCTTGTAAGTATATACCTTTCTTTTTTTGTATTTGTTTGTATGTTTCTATGTTTCTATGTTTCTACGCTTGTAAGTATATACCTTTCTTTATTTGTAATTGTTTGTATGTTTCTATGTTTCTATGTTTCTACGCTTGTAAAAATATACCTTTCTTTTTTGTATTTGTTTGTATGTTTCTATGTTTCTATGTTTCTACACTTTTAAGTATATACCTTTCTTTTTTTGTATTTGTTTGTATGTTTCTATGTTTCTATGTTTCTACGCTTGTAAGTATATACTTTTTTGTATTTGTATGTATGTTTCTATGTTCCTATGTTTTTATGTTTCTACGCTTGTAAGTATATACCTTTCTTTTTTTGTATTTGTTTGTATGTTTCTATGTTTCTATGTTTCTACGCTTGTAAGTATTTACCTTTCTTTTTTGTATTTGTTTGTATGTTTCTATGTTTCTATGTTTCTACGCTTGTAAGTATATACCTTTTTTCGTATTTATTTGTATGTTTCTATGTTCCTAGGTTTCTATTTTTCTACGCTTGTAAGTATTTACCTTTCTTTTTTTGTATTTGTTTGTATGTTTCTAGGTTTCTATGTTTCTATGTTTCTACATTTGTAAGTATATACCTTTCTTTTTTGTAATTGTTTGTATGTTTCTATGTTTCTATGTTTCTACGCTTGTAAGTATATACCTTTCTTTTTTGTATTTGTTTGTATGTTTCTTTGTTTCCACGCTTTTAAGTATATACCTTTCTTTTTTTGTCTTTGTTTGTATGTTTCTATGCTTCTATGTTTCTACGCTTGTAAATATATACCTTTTTTGTATTTGTTTGTATGTTTCTATGTTCCTATGTTTCTATGTTTCTACGCTTGTAAGTATATACCTTTCTTTTTTTGAATTTGTTTGTATGTTTCTATGTTTCTATGTTTCTATGTTTCTACGCATGTATGTATATACCTTTTTTTGTATTTGTTTGTATGTTTCTACGTTCCTATTTTTCTATGTTTCTACGCTTGTAAGTATATACCTTTCTTTTTTTGTTTTTGTTTGTATGTTTCTATGTTTCTATGTTTCTTTGTTTCTACGCTTGTATGTATATACCTTCTTTGTATTTGTTTGTACGTGTCTATGTTCCTATGTTTCTATGTTTCTACGCTTGTAAGTTAATACCGTTCTTTTTTTGTATTTGTTTGTATGTTTCTGTGTTTCTATGTTTCTATGTTTCTACGCTTGTAAGGATTTACCTTTCGTTTTTGTATTTGTTTGTATGTTTCTATGTTTCTATGTTTCTACGCTTTTAAGTATATACCTTTCGTTTTGTATTTGTTTGTATGTTTCTACGTTCCAATTTTTCTATGTTTCTACGCTTGTAAGTATATACCTTTCTTTTTTTGTTTTTGTTTGTATGTTTCTATGTTTCTATGTTTCTTTGTTTCTACGCTTGTATGTATATACCTTCTTTGTATTTGTTTGTACGTGTCTATGTTCCTATGTTTCTATGTTTCTACGCTTGTAAGTTAATACCGTTCTTTTTTTGTATTTGTTTGTATGTTTCTGTGTTTCTATGTTTCTATGTTTCTACGCTTGTAAGGATTTACCTTTCGTTTTTGTATTTGTTTGTATGTTTCTATGTTTCTATGTTTCTACGCTTTTAAGTATATACTTTTCGTTTTGTATTTGTTTGTATGTTTCTATGTTTCTATGTTTCTAAGCTTGTAAGTATATAACTTTTTAAATTTGTTTGTATGTTTCTATGTTCCTATGTTTCTATGTTTCTACGCTTGCTAATATATACATTTCTTTTTTGTATTTGTTTCTATGTTTCTATGTTTCTATGTTTCTTTGTTTCTACGCCTGTAAGTATATACCTTTTTTTAAATTTGTTTGTATGTTCCTATGTTCCTATGTTTCTATGTTTCTACGCTTGTAAGTATATACCTTTCTTTTTTTGTTTTTGTTTGTATGTTTCTATGTTTCTATGTTTCTATGTTTCTACGCTTGTAAGTATATACCTTTCTTTTTTTGTATTTGTTTGTATGTTTCTTTGTTCCTATGTTTCTATGTTTCTACGCTTGTAAGTATATATCTTTCTTTTTTTTTGTATTTGTTTGTATGTTTCTATATTTCTATGTTTCTATGTTTCTACGCTTGTAAGTATATACCTTTCTTTTTTGTATTTGTTTGTATGTTTCTATGTTTCAATGTTTCTATGTTTCTACGCTTGTAAGTATATACCTTTCTTTTTTGTATGTGTTTTTATGTTTCTATGTTTCTATGTTTCTACGCTTTTAAGTGTTTACCTTTCTTTTTTTGTATTTGTTTGTATGTTTCTTTGTTTCTATGTTTCTACGCTTGTAAGTGTATACTTTTTTTGTATTTGTTTGTATGTTTCTATGTTTTTATGTTTCTATGTTTCTACGCTTGTAAGTATATACCTTTCTTTTTTTGTATTTGTTTGTATGTTTCTTTGTTCCTATGTTTCTATGTTTCTACGCTTGTAAGTATATACCTTTCTTTTTTTGTATTTGTTTGTATGTTTCTTTGTTTCTATGTTTCTACGCTTGTAAGTATATACTTTTTTTTGTATTTGTTTGTATGTTTCTATGTTTCTATGTTTCTATGTTTCTACGCTTGTAAGTATATACCTTTCTTTTTTTGTATTTGTTTGTATGTTTCTATGTTTCTATGTTTCTATGTTTCTACGCTTGTAAGTATATACCTTTCTTTTTTTGTATTTGTTTGTATGTTTCTTTGTTCCTATGTTTCTATGTTTCTACGCTTGTAAGTATATACCTTTCTTTTTTTGTATTTGTTTTTATTTTTGTATGTTTCTATGTTTCTTTGTTTCTACGGTTGTAAGTATATACCTTTCTTTTTTTGTATTTGTTTGTATGTTTCTATGTTTCTATGTTTCTATGTTTCTACGCTTGTAAGTATATACCTTTCTTTTTTTGTATTTGTTTGTATGTTTCTTTGTTCCTATGTTTCTATGTTTCTACGCTTGTAAGTATATATCTTTCTTTTTTTGTATTTGTTTGTATGTTTCTATATTTCTATTTTCTATGTTTCTACGCTTGTAAGTATATACCTTTCTTTTTTGTATTTGTTTGTATGTTTCTATGTTTCAATGTTTCTATGTTTCTACGCTTGTAAGTATATACCTTTCTTTTTTGTATGTGTTTTTATGTTTCTATGTTTCTATGTTTCTACGCTTTTAAGTGTTTACCTTTCTTTTTTTGTATTTGTTTGTATGTTTCTTTGTTTCTATGTTTCTACGCTTGTAAGTATATACTTTTTTTGTATTTTTTTGTATGTTTCTATGTTTCTATGTTTCTATGTTTCTACGCTTGTAAGTATATACCTTACTGTTTTTGTGTTTGTTTGTATGTTTTTATGTTTCTAAGTATGTTTTAGAACCTCAGATACTTCTTTTTGAGGCATATTTTCTTTCTGTTGAAGTTGATGCCGTTAATAATGCTTGTTCTTAGTATGCCGTAGACTGTATTGATGTTTATAAAATACCGTAAACAAATTCTTTTCGCATTGTATAATGTATATTCAATGTTATTTTATCGTATAACCATACTGCGTTTCTGGAACTTTCCATAGATTTGCTAAAGCCTTCGTTGTTTTTTATTTAGTCAAAATTTAACCATTAAACTTTTTATTCAAAAATGTTTTTTATCTGATTACTTTTTCTACTGCCGAGAATTGATAATTGACATGCTAAAGTTTTCTTGACGCTTTATGGAAATTATTTTTTGGTATGCTTTTAGCAAGTTAATATAAAAACTAATTCTTAAATGAAGACTTTTATTTCCCTTTCAGAGAGATACAAAAGTGATAACATTGTAAAGCTGATGAGAAACTGCTACAGAGTGTTTTCCAAATACTTCGCTTGTTTAAGAATTTCAATTTTTTGTCAATGTTTCTGACTTTTTTGTGCTGCATAGCAAAGCAAATTTTATGAGCCATGTATCCAAAATTATTGGACATTTTTATTTGTTTTATTTGATGTGACATTGCTGGATGGTTGATTGGAGCTATTATTGGCTTTGATATTTTATTTCTGCCTTTCTGAAGTTCAATTTCTTGTTTGGGGTTCTCACTTTTTAAGAGCTGTTCTAATTGTTTTCGTTAACTTGCTGCTATTAAAGATTCAATGTGGATTGGAGTTTATAGTCACATCAATATATTAAGACAATCAAAACACCAGTAATTTAAACTTTTCAAACTAATCAAATTATTCTTCAGCAAATTGATAGCACAACAAATTTTCTGTTCTTGAGACAGATTTCGTATAAACTTATGTTGCCTTTGCTGTTTTAATAATTCAACCGTTTATTTTTGTTACAAAGATTTGTTGTATTTGTTCCGGTGATACAGAGTTGCAATTTTGATGTTATCAAAGAAAATGAAATAATTTTTCCTGTCTTTTAGATACAAATTGCTTTCACAATACTTTCCATTGTTCACAAGTTTTGCCTAATTTGGTAATTCATTTTGTTAACCTTTCTCTCGGTTCCAACAACTAATGCTCCCTTTGGCTCTGAAATGAGGCATAGTTGGAGGTTTTTTTAGTTTGATTCGAATTCAGCGTTTTTACTTAAAAAATTGACAAAAATTTTTTTATGAATAATTAGTGGTCTACTTTTTGTGAATTTTTGTGAATTTTGTAGTTGCTTCGATTTCCTATTACTCAATATCATCGGTTACAAGTGCTTTTGACTCTCTGATAGCGTACAGGTTAACTTAACCAATCGTTTGAACTGATATCTAAGATCTTAAACCATTTTTAAACTATTAAGTTGGCATTTTTAAACCTGTTTTATTAATGAATTATGTTGGCAAGGGGTGATCCTTAGGACAATTTTGATTTTGTATTATTAAAGTAAAATTAAAATTGATTCGTTTTGTTTCGCTTGTTTTGTTGCTATAAAAGGTTTTGAGAAGTTGACTGCTTTCGTCAGGTTTTGAAAACAATTGTGTTTCCGTTTTGCCCGCTTTTTCCTCGAAATCGATCAAAAGTCAACTTGTCCTTGAGATCACCGGGCCCATTTGCGGGATTGCAAAAATGAATAATACTGTTGGAGTAAATATTGAATCATCCATCCAGCTGAATAATGAATAAAGTCAAAATAAGGGTAATGGAAAAACAAGGGTACAAATCTAATCGGGTGGTTCGTAACAACGAGTCACATAAATTAATAACGGAATAACCATACGAAATAGCCAAAATTGTAAAATGAGAGCTAAGTGGATTGAGACAAACCTCTAAGAAATATTATCAATAAACGATTAGGAAGAGTGCGACCGATAAGAATTTTTTTTGCAATTGGAAAGGTTTTTCAATTTTTTGCAATTGGAAAGGTTTTTCTTTAATATAAGCAAGGTAATCGTGAATGTAGTCCAAATTAATGGGTAATAAAAAAGGTAACACTTATGAAAGCGTATGAGACCAAATATATGCAAGCAATTGCTACAACGACGGTTTCACATTGAAATTATTTGAATTGATGCAAAAAGAATAACAAGTTATGGTCTCCATGTATTGCTAAATTTGGGATCCAATAAACACAACCCGTTAACTGCATTTTTCATCATAGAACCTATGGTTTCAAAATTTAGTCAAGAAACAATTTGCTCAACTTTACGACGGGCCTAATGCGCTCACCGCACGGGGTTTTTTTAGTTTGACTGATCGAATGATCCCATCATCTCAGGGAAAAACTTGCGTTACTCGGGCAACAGGCCAAAGGCCTCGGGGGCTGAAGTCCTCAAGGATCCATACTAAGTTGTCCATTTTCAGATTCTTCAAACTTTTGTTTCATTTGGAACGAATTTGTTGGCCTGGAGGGTACTCTCACAGAAATCGATTCCAGAAGTGAGCGGCTATTTGTTGCAATGTACGCCAAGCTTTTGAAATGTTTTTTTTTCGTCTCCAATAAAAACGCCAGGAGGCAAATTGACCGAAGACCTACTTAGAAGAAAGTGGTTTGGCGTTAGAGGTAAATGATCAATTACATCACTTGGAACGTTTGTTAGGGGCCTAGAGTTCATATTTGCTTCTATCTCACACGTAATTGTGCATAATATTTCATCGGTAAGCGTTCGTGACCAGAATACCTTACATAAAAAAATTTGAAAATCTGCACTAATCGCTCCCAAATTTCGCCGAAAAGCAGGACCGCTGGAGGGTTGAATTTCCATACAATCTCGGCTTTCATAAAGTGCAATTTTGCCGCAAAGGATTTTGACGATTTTAGGTCGGCGATGCTGGACTTGAAGCTGTTGTTCGAACCAACAAATGATTTTCCGCAGTCCGAAATGAAATTGTTGGGTTTTCTTCTCGACTGACAAAACGTCTTATGCAATTAGTTGTTGAGTCAGTGCTAAGGTCATTTGAAACCTCGAGATAGACTGCTTTTACAACTAGACATTTAAATAGTAGTACGTAACGACTAAACAGCTTGCCATTATTCTTAACAGGAAATGGTCCAATAAAATCAAGTCCACTTGTTTCGAAGACAAATTGATTGTTTTTAGGCAACCCTTCCTGAGGCAAATCTGCCTTTTTAGGAATGTTAACGTCTTGGATCGTTCGACCACATGAAAGACAGTGTCTAATGGTTTGTTTTACTACCGCTCGACACCGAAGTATCCAGTAATACTCCATTAGAAAATTTATAGTTTGTTCGGGACCACAGTGACAGTTAAGTTCATGTGTATGCTGTCGAATATCCAGGGGTAACAAAAAGTCATCAAAAGGCTTGCTTTTGACAAAAAGCCTCTTGCTCTAAGTTCGTTGTTTTGTCTAAGAACGGGGATAGAAGTTTTAGTCTGCTCGAGCTGGATATATTGTCAACTTTCTTCAAAGCAAAGAATTCTGCCTTGAAATCTTGTTTCCGGGTTGTTTGAATGATATGCAGATACGCTTTAGTGTAGTGGCCTAACTGAATTTCTTTGTGGCCAGTCTGATCTATGTTTACTCAAAAACGACGGTCCTCTCTAAGCGAGATTCCGATTTTCTAAGCAAGATTCTGATGTCATTTGGTAAACATTAGAAGTTGTTTCGTGTTTCGTCATCTGCTGGGTTAGCTGCCGATGGAAGGTACCTCCAATCAAAAGCAGATGAGACATCCAAAATTTTGGCCAAGCGATTAGCAATGAAAATTCTGTGTCGCATTTCAGGTGTTCGCAGCCAGTAGAGAAAAGTTGTGTTGTCAGACCAAATTATGTTTTCGGCGAAATCTATATGTTGTTACTTCCTAACAATTTGTGCAATTTGAGCACCGTACACCGCTGCTTGCAATCCTAAATTTGGAATAATTATTTTTTTCAGCGGGGCTGGGTTAGTTGCCCCGCTGATTGATCGGAGTACTCCGACAATTGACTGATCGGAGTACTCAACCCTGATATAAAAGACGGCTGACAGAGCAAACTCGGAAGCATCAGTAAACGTATGAAGTTGAACTGGTTGGATAGGTTTGTCAAGAAAGTAGATTCGGGGGATTTGTAGGTCCTTGAGGTTGGGGATTGCTTCCCTTAAACTGACAAAATTGTGAATGTTTTGAACAAGAAGTGGCTTATAACATTTCGGTCCTTGATTCCAAGCAACCTGTAAAATTTTCCGTAATCGAATAGATAAGGGAGCAATAAATCCTAGCGGATCAAATAGGGACGCAACAAATCTCAGTAGCTTTCTCTGACATATGTCCTCATTTAATTTGGTTTTTTTGGAAAAACTTAACTGCGATCATGTAGCAATCAGTTATTGAGTTCCATGGTAACCTAAGTAGCTTTTGATTTTGAGGCTGAGATTTTGATGGATCCAACCTTATGCCAGTCTCTACAGTTTCAAGGAGGGCAGAACTGTTCGAATTCCATTTGGTGAGGTTGAAACCTCCTCTTGATAAGTTTGCTCTCATTTTAAGTAGTATCCTTTTTGCCTTTTCTATTGAGTCAGTAGCAACATAGAGATCATACAGTTAGACGTTGCGTTCAATGTATCTGATGACATCTGATAACTGTTCACAATTGTCACAAGCTGTTTGTCTCGGTGCATATGATGCAAAGTAAGGCGAGTCCGTAGCGCCAACAATATGGCTGGTGTACTCATATTTATCAACGCGACCATCATTAATCCAGAGAAAACGCAGAAATTTTCAATCTTTAGGAATTATTTTGACCTGCAAGAACATCTGTGCAATGTCAGCGGATAAGGCAGTGTTGTCCTCTGAATCGCAGAATAACGCCGGTGAGTTTACTAAGCAGATCTGGACCTTTCAGTGAGTTCGAGTTCAAGGACCGACCTTGAAAAACCCTTGACGCATTGGCTACACGCCGCACTTTACCGGGTTTGTTATCGTTGGTTACTGGATGTTGAGGTAGGAAAGAAGCAGTCGAATCTGAGTCCATAGTGTCAGGATCAACTTTAGTGACATATCCGTTTAGTAGATCCTTCTCAAGCGCTTCTTCGTACATTTTTTGAGCTTTGCGTTTTTTGACAGTTTGTCATTCAATTGGTACAGTTGCTTCTCAGGGAGCCATCTGTTGTTGGGAAGTTTTTCATTTTCCTTCCAGAGGAGACCAACTTGATGGTGTCCGTCAATGAGTTGTGTTGTGTTGCCAGTATTCCAAGGGCTCTTTTATCATTTTCGGACATTGCTTTTTTGGGTGAAGCTATGCCTAAATTTTATATTTTCATCCAATTTCATACCATTCTGAACATTTGTTCGTCCATGTCAGGGTGGCCATTCAATTGAGTGAACTAAACGGGGTAAGTTTTGTCTAGTGCCAAGTCTGTTTTTCCTGCACATTTCCAGCCTAACTGGGTCTCTACTCCGCAAGGAGCATTTGCTTGTACTGAATCAGATCAAGATTATCTATTCCAAGAATTTTTGAGACAGAGTTATTCCCAATCATAGGAAAACTGATATGATTGAGGTGTCGAACGATGCACAGAGTTGGTTCAATTTTTCTGTATCGACTGGTGACATATTCAGATTCGGGACAGCAATTAGGTCAGTTAGAAGGAAGGATTGCTGATCAGACTGCAGTGGCTTGATGCCAACTTTTACAGGAGCGCAGTCAATTTATTTTGTCATGTGTTATCCACTGATTGGCTTTTTTCCAATGACTTTCATGTCAATCTTTAGCTTTGAGGCTGCTGCTGACTTAAGTAATAAGCTCTGACAACTACCATTGTCTAAATAAGCATATGTACCTGAGTTCTTTTCACCGTTTTTCAGTTGCACAGGAACTACGGCAACTTGACCTGTTTTTCGTTAAAGAACTGCTTTAACGTTAGTTTTCCTAGCGCCAGGTTTTATATTGAAACTATCATGAAGCAGAGTGCTTTTTTCCTCAATTGCTGTTACGGCAGACGTTTTTTGAGGTGCACTTGTCAACGTGATGACTTCCAAAACAGTTAAAACACAATTCAAGTTTTCTTATGTGGCTCTTCGAATGCTCGGTGGAAAAAGAGACTGGAAATGCTTGCATTTATACAAGAATTGACAATTCTCATTGCTGGGGCATGGCTTGATTGCTGTCTATGTGTTCTCAGACTGCGAGTAATCACTTGCGTTGTTTCGGAATTGCTTCTGGTAACTATTTTTTTTTTCATTGGTAGCGTTATTATATCCGCTAAAAAGTTGGTTTCCCAGGTGTTTTGAAGTTGTTTTGCGTAACGTGATTTATAGAGCTCAAACCATTAAATGCTTTGAAGAATTTGAGAAGCCACTCAGATAGTGTTTGGAGAGACGGTTATTGATAATTTTTCTCCAAAACAAATTTGTTCCACTCGAGCCGTACAGGGTTGGGAAGCTTTGCGAGTGCAACATTGAGATTAGCTGCTGAAAGTATATTGTGATGGAAACCTAATTGGGAGGTGTCCACCATTGTTAAAAGGAAAAAAGAGAACTGTGTGGACCTTTCTGGATGAACTATTGAACTGCTCTCAAAGGCAAATTTTTGCTGAAACGTATAGGTCACCATTTCATCCAATTTCATACCATTCTGAACATTTGTTCGTCCATGTTAGGGTGGCCATTCAATTGAATGAACTAAACGGGGTAAGTTTTGTCTAGTGCCAAGTCTGTTTTTCCTGCACATTTCCAGCCTAACTGGGTCTCTACTCCGCAAGGAGCATTTGCTTGTACTGAATCAGATCAAGATTATCTATTCCAAGAATTTTTGAGACAGAGTTATTCCCAATCATAGGAAAACTGATATGACTGAGGTGTCGAACGATGCACAGAGTTGGTTCAATTTTTCTGTATCGACTGGTGACATATTCAGATTCGGGACAGCAATTAGGTCAGTTAGAAGGAAGGATTGCTGATCAGACTGCAGTGGCTTGATGCCAACTTTTACAGGAGCGCAGTCAATTTATTTTGTCATGTGTTATCCACTGATTGGCTTTTTTCCAATGACTTTCATGTCAATCTTTAGCTTTGAGGCTGCTGACTTAAGTAATAAGCTCTGACAACTACCATTGTCTAAATAAGCATATGTACCTGAGTTCTTTTCACCGTTTTTCAGTTGCACAGGAACTACGGCAACTTGACCTGTTTTTCGTTAAAGAACTGCTTTAACGTTAGTTTTCCTAGCGCCAGGTTTTATATTGAAACTATCATGAAGCAGAGTGCTTTTTTCCTCAATTGCTGTTACGGCAGACGTTTTTTGAGGTGCACTTGTCAACGTGATGACTTCCAAAACAGTTAAAACACAATTCAAGTTTTCTTATGTGGCTCTTCGAATGCTCGGTGGAAAAAGAGACTGGAAATGCTTGCATTTATACAAGAATTGACAATTCTCATTGCTGGGGCATGGCTTGATTGCTGTCTATGTGTTCTCAGACTGCGAGTAATCACTTGCGTTGTTTCGGAATTGCTTCTGGTAACTATTTTTTTTTTCATTGGTAGCGTTATTATATCCGCTAAAAAGTTGGTTTCCCAGGTGTTTTGAAGTTGTTTTGCGTAACGTGATTTATAGAGCTCAAACCATTAAATGCTTTGAAGAATTTGAGAAGCCACTCAGATAGTGTTTGGAGAGACGGTTATTGATAATTTTTCTCCAAAACAAATTTGTTCCACTCGAGCCGTACAGGGTTGGGAAGCTTTGCGAGTGCAACATTGAGATTAGCTGCTGAAAGTATATTGTGATGGAAACCTAATTGGGAGGTGTCCACCATTGTTAAAAGGAAAAAAGAGAACTGTGTGGACCTTTCTGGATGAACTATTGAACTGCTCTCAAAGGCAAATTTTTGCTGAAACGTATAGGTCACCATTTCATCCAATTTCATACCATTCTGAACATTTGTTCGTCCATGTTAGGGTGGCCATTCAATTGAATGAACTAAACGGGGTAAGTTTTGTCTAGTGCCAAGTCTGTTTTTCCTGCACATTTCCAGCCTAACTGGGTCTCTACTCCGCAAGGAGCATTTGCTTGTACTGAATCAGATCAAGATTATCTATTCCAAGAATTTTTGAGACAGAGTTATTCCCAATCATAGGAAAACTGATATGACTGAGGTGTCGAACGATGCACAGAGTTGGTTCAATTTTTCTGTATCGACTGGTGACATATTCAGATTCGGGACAGCAATTAGGTCAGTTAGAAGGAAGGATTGCTGATCAGACTGCAGTGGCTTGATGCCAACTTTTACAGGAGCGCAGTCAATTTATTTTGTCATGTGTTATCCACTGATTGGCTTTTTTCCAATGACTTTCATGTCAATCTTTAGCTTTGAGGCTGCTGACTTAAGTAATAAGCTCTGACAACTACCATTGTCTAAATAAGCATATGTACCTGAGTTCTTTTCACCGTTTTTCAGTTGCACAGGAACTACGGCAACTTGACCTGTTTTTCGTTAAAGAACTGCTTTAACGTTAGTTTTCCTAGCGCCAGGTTTTATATTGAAACTATCATGAAGCAGAGTGCTTTTTTCCTCAATTGCTGTTACGGCAGACGTTTTTTGAGGTGCACTTGTCAACGTGATGACTTCCAAAACAGTTAAAACACAATTCAAGTTTTCTTATGTGGCTCTTCGAATGCTCGGTGGAAAAAGAGACTGGAAATGCTTGCATTTATACAAGAATTGACAATTCTCATTGCTGGGGCATGGCTTGATTGCTGTCTATGTGTTCTCAGACTGCGAGTAATCACTTGCGTTGTTTCGGAATTGCTTCTGGTAACTATTTTTTTTTTCATTGGTAGCGTTATTATATCCGCTAAAAAGTTGGTTTCCCAGGTGTTTTGAAGTTGTTTTGCGTAACGTGATTTATAGAGCTCAAACCATTAAATGCTTTGAAGAATTTGAGAAGCCACTCAGATAGTGTTTGGAGAGACGGTTATTGATAACTTTTCTCCAAAACAAATTTGTTCCACTCGAGCCGTACAGGGTTGGGAAGCTTTGCGAGTGCAACATTGAGATTAGCTGTTGAAATTATATTGTGATTGAAACCTAATTGGGAGGTGTCCACCATTGTTAAAAGGAAAGAAGAGAACTGTGTGGACCTTTCTGGATGAACTATTGAACTGCTCTCAAAGGCAAATTTTTGCTGAAACGTATAGGTCACCATTGCAACCATACCGTCCCCAAGGGCCTTGGCTTCGCCGGTTAATAACAACTGTAAATGAATCTTTTTTCGGGTGATGTCATTGGAGCTCGGTCAATAGTAGCTTGAAATGTGCTGAACTATTTCATCCAACTCAAAAGATCACCACTGAAATGATCTGCATTCAATTTTGGTACAGATTTCTGGAAACGAGTGGACATCGATACTGATTGTGCAGAAAATTGTGGCATTTGTGAAACAATAGGTTGCGAGAAACTACTGAAAGTTGGTGAATCGGATGGGTTAAGGTAATTTTAACAGAGTGATGTGACAATTGTTGAGGGATATCCTACTGGAACACTGGCTGAAGATGATTTGAAATGTGCTGCAGGGGGCAGTTGACGTTGTGAACCACCAGGTGCAGTAAAACTTGAACTAACGATAAAAAAGCTTCCAGCGGGCGCTGAAGTGCAATAAACCAAAATTAACGCTAGGCTGCTGTTGTTGATTTGATATAATATTGTCATCATGGATGATGTTTTTCTTGGGGTCTGGTTCCGAAGCAGTAATTTCTTGCTGGTTTCTTGTGTTTACCTCTTTACCTTGTTTTCTTAATAGTGTGACCAATTCAAGAATTATTGTCTCAAGTCTCTGTTGCATTGCTCTTATGTCTTCTGTCGTTTTGTTCAAACTTTCCAAATCGTCTGAAGCTTCAATATCGGAAAGCATGTAGTCAATATGAAGCTTTAAGTCATTTTCATTAATTAGTTCCAACGTTTTTTATCGCTTCTGTTCTTTTGACTTGATTGCTGTTGAGGTACCAGTGGAATTTTGAGTTAACATTGTTTTATCTGGGAGATCGGATGAATTAGTGCTCATTTTGAGGACTGTATTGTTTGAAGTTAACATCGTCTCAACCATTAATGAGAAGTCAGAGTTATGCAGACAAACAGAGTAGAATCAGAAATGTTTTGGTGGTTATAGTAGTTTTTACCGCAAGAAGCTCACAATACTTATCAAAATCAATGCCCAACAAATGTTATAGCCAACCAATACCTACGAAATAGCAATACCTACCACAAACGTACCAAAAACCGGAACCTACCAATACCTACAAAACTAATACCTCACAAATACCGGAACCTACCAATACCTAACAAAAGCCGAAACCTACCAATATCTACCAAAACCAATACCTACCAATACCTACCAAAACCAGAACCTGGCAATACCTACCAAAGGACAGAAATAATCAATAGGGCCCACCAGAAAGGGACCTCGGGTCGGGTAAAACCCTAGAAGAACCGGAAAGAGGGCGGGGGTTTGGGGAAATGACCAACCAGGAGGAAGACCTTTGGGTGGGTAAAACCCCAGAAGAACCGGAAAGAAGGCGGGGGGAACGACCGACCAGAAGGGGTCCTAGGGGTGGGTAAAACCCCAGAAGAACCGAAAAGGAAGTGGGGGGTTTGGGAAACGGCTAACGAGAAGGGGGTCCTCGGGGTGGGTAAAACCCCAGAAGAGCCGAAAAAAAGTGGGGGTTGGGTAAACAACCAACCAGAAGGGGTCCTCGGGGTGGGTAAAACCCCAGAAGAATCAAAAAGCAAGTGGGGGGGGGGGCTGGGAAACGGCCAACCACAAGGGGGTCCTCGGGGTGGGTAAAACCCCAGAAGAACCAAAAAGCAAGTGGGGGGGTTGGGAAACGGCCAACCACAAGGGGGTCCTCGGGGTGGCTAAAACTCCAGAAGAACCAAAAAGCAATAAGCGAAATTAAACATCGATAAAATGTTGAGTGCTGCGATAATTATTTTTGTTTTTTTGTGTCTTTTTGTGTAGTTACCCCACTATAGTCGGATTGTTATTAAACAAGTCTAATTTCTGATCTTTGGATATTCTGAAACATTGAAAGAAGTCATGGTGCACATCAGTTTAGCTCATTGGTGAATGTATTTTTTTTAAAAAACAATACTTAGTTTTAGGCGTGGTTTCAAAGCTGTTGGGTTGGTGCCGAAAATATTATTGAATTATGTTGGGATGGGGGATGCTTAGGACAATTTTGATTGTTTGTTGTTAAATTCAAATTAAATTTGATTCGTTTTGTTTCGCTTGTTTTGTTGCTACAAAAGGTTGTGAGAAGTCGACTACTTGAGTCAGTTTTTGAAACTAATTGCGTTTATGTTTTGCAGGCTTTTTCCTTGAAATCGATCAAAAGTCATATTGTCCTTGACATGTTTTTATTTTTTTTTAAAAAAAACAATTTATTCATACAAATATTTTTTGGTAATTTCTTTGTTTTGCTATCATTTAGCTTCATTAATGAATAATATTGATTGCCTACCGTTTTATCTACTTTTACCTCACTGATTTTCTAAACAAATTGATTGACTTTTTAAACTTTACTTTTTTTGGTTGGTTTGATTGTTCGATCACTAATTTTAATATTTTTATGGACTCTCTGAAAGACTTTCTGAACAATTAGTTCTCTGTTTTCATTTTTGTAATTTTGTTTCTCATTGTTTGAGACCATTAGGGTACAAAAATCGGCGGTTATCTTGTTATCTTGTTTACAAAAACAGCGGTTATCTACTTGTACCTCACTGGTTTTCAAAAAATTGATTGACTTTATATACTTTACTTTTTTTGGTTGGTTTGATTGTTCGATCACTAATTATAATAAAGTTGTTATGGATTTTCTAAAAAGACTTTATGAACAATTAGTTCTTTGTTTTCGTTTTTGTAATCTTGTATCTCATTTTCTGAGACCATTAGGTTACAAAAACGGCGGTTATCTTAATTTTCTATGAAGTTTGTTAACCTTTCTATTTTCTGGTCACTTCATCTCTGTATCAATTTTTTCTATAACTTTCGATAGATCTGAGATTGAATTCAATTGATAGCCAATATTGTAGGTAGTTCTTTTCTGTTTTGCTTGAAATCATTTCATTCCGAAAAAAAAATGGCGATTTCTTTATTATTATTGTTGCTTCCGTTTGCTGTTTTCTGCGAACACTAAATGTTGCAACTATTTTGGGTCAAATTGTCTGATAATTTCCTGTTATTACATTGACTTTGTGAAGCCCCCGCATTGTGAAATCCCCGTAATATGAAGCCCCCCGTACCTAACTCAAAAACAAATTCAGTACTGAATCAGAGTAAAATTCAGAAATTATCAGTACTGATTCAGACTCTGATTCAGGTCACATTTCGCTCTGAATTCCTCTGATTCAGAGTCTGATACAGACTCTGAATCAGACTCTGATTCAGACTCTGATTTTTCTCTGATTCAGACTCTGATTCAGACTCTGATCTTCTCTGAATTTGGGAAAATTCATAACTATGTTCATGAGCCAAGCTAGGTTTTACCATTGCTTTCGCTCTCAGGTCCTTAAAATATACAAATTCCAATCAGAAGGTTCTTATTACTTAGTCAAGAGGCTGAAGTAAACAAATTTAAGTATAGAAAAGGGCAACAGTTTTCTGCCAGAGAACAAAACTTTTTTCAATTGTATCAGGGAAGTCATTAAAACTTCCTGGGACCTCAACCTGGGTAGGGTAGCCAATTAGCAAATTAAACACCTTAATGTACAGCAGTCAAACTGCAAATCGCACAGAGAGGGCGAGAGTTAAATCTTTATTGATTAGATTATATACACTGATTATTATTTAACGGGTTGGAACCTTAATTACAAACGCACCTTACGGGCTCTCCTTTCCTGCATTTTGTTTATGTGTTTGGGTAGTATATGCTAAAGAAGCTAACCTTGAAGGTTTTCTGCTCCATTTTAATGTATGCCCCAGAATCTCCAAGTCAGCAAAATAATCATCAAACAAAGTGACTTTGGATCTCGTATGCTCTCTGCCTCTCGTTGAAATCAGAACAACCAAAACGAAAATTAACCTGCAAGCAACAGTTTTACGTATTTTTTTAGTTACCATAATTTTTTTGATGGTGTGTGCTTATTATGGAATAATAAATTTGCTCATTTCTGTTTTTAGGCGAAATTGCAATGAAATAGAAGAAAATATTTGCTTCCGAATATTTCGATACCTGTTTGTTGTATAATGAAAAATGTCACATTTTTGTCTGCTCCAAATAAAGAAATTACTTAGAAAATACCAGTTTCAATTACTAAATTTTAAAACCAATATTTTGTCGCTGTTTTCCGCAAAAATCAGTGTGGCGTGAAGTTTGCGTTTGAGAAATTTGTTATCAGTTACTTAATATATTTTTGAGATGACATGTGTTCTCACATGAAGAGATATGAGTAATGTTTAATCAGCAATTAGTCTTTTAAACCCAGTAATCTGGAGGACTTCTATGCATATATTATAATTTTTAAGAAACCAGGTTTGATTTAAATTGCGACTAATTATCCTGTTGTTTAAATTTATCGCGGAAAACTATGAAAAAAGCACGCATAAAAATTGGCGGAAGACGGCTGTTTGGTAATTATACAGCCTTCTAAGAGTGGAAAAGATAAATCAAAATAAGAACCGTTCACTCCGCTTTTTGAAGGATTTCATAAAATTATTATTTAGGAAGGTAGTTGGATGAAGGGTTCTTGTTTTCATTGATGACAATCATCAGGCATCATTTTCATTGAGCATTCTCGGAAAATCTTATATCGAAAATATCTAATCCAATATTTATTCTCAGAGAATATAAAAAAGTTGCATGGGTTTTTTCAAGTGAATATCAAAAAAATTGTTCAAAATATATGTTCAAGTGAATTTCACATTAATTATTCTGTCTTTCTCAAAATGAGAATTAAGGTTTTTAGTCTGTCGTCTCACTCTTGTTGCTAAGCGCTTAAATTGGAGCCAACATAGTGCATAGAAAATTGAGTGTTTTTGTTTAATTGTTCAAAAAATTGTACATTTTAAATCAATTTGTGTCTAGTGAACAAAAGTATAAAATGTCCCGGTGGCGGGTGGAAGGGTGGAAGGGTGGAAGAGTGGAAGGATCATTGTAAAGGTCAGAATCTCTAGGTCAGAACCTCAACGGGGGGGGGACGGACAATTACTGCAGCGTGGCAATCTACAACGGGGTGGGACATTTTGAAATTTCTGCGGGGTGGCCATCTACAACGGGGTGGGACAATTGGAATTTTTTAAAATGTAGTAAAATGTCCCCCTATTTTACATATATAAATACATATACACAATACACACATACATGTATATATATGTATACATGTATATGTATGTATGTATATATGTATGTATGTATTATGTATATGTATTTATGCATATGCATGTATATATGTATTGTGTATATATATATATGTATATGTATATATGTATGTATGTATATATGTATGTATGTATGTAGGTATGTATGTATGTACGTATTTTGCATATGAATATATGTATATGCATGTATATTTGTATTGTGTATATATGTATATATATATATATATATATGTATGTATGTATGTATGTACGTATTATGTATATGTATATATGTATATGCATGTATATTTGTATTGTGTATATATGTATATATATATATATATGTATGTATGTATGTATGTATGTATTATGTATATGTATTTATGTATATCCATGTATATATGTATTGGGTATATGTATATATGTATATTTATATATGTATGTATGTATATATGTATGTATGTATGTAGGTATGTATGTATGTATGAATGTTTGTGTGTATTGTAGTATGCATGTATGAATGTATTTATATATGTATATGTATGCATGTATGTGTATGTGAGTATCTATGTATGTATGTATGGATGTATGTATAAATACACACATGCATGCATACATAAATACATACATACAAATACATACATACATACATACATACATACATACATACATACATACATACATACAAACATACATACATACATATATACATAGATACATACATATATACATAGATACATACATACATACATACATACATACATACATACATACATACATACATACATACATACATACATACATACATACATCCATACATACAAACATACATACATACATACATACATACATATACATACATACGTACACAATGATAAAAAACCCAGAGTTGTACAAGAAAACAAGTTTTTACCTAAGTATGTACACAATTATGGTCATAATCACTTATGTCCATAAATGCATACATAAATTGGTGAAAACAACAGTAAAACAACTAACCTGTTAGTAGATGTATAAAATCACTAATGATATGTTATTTAGAGAGTCATCAGATCATGTCCAAACATGTTCAGGGTCACAAAACTTTCCAAAATTAATTGACCAATCGGAGTGCTTGATTTATTATTCAAGTTGACAACCAATCAGAATTGAAAGATTTATAAACAAAAACTCTAAACGCTCACGTTCAGTAAACAGTAAATAATGAACACAATAGGAACAAAAGACATCAAGCTCATTCATGAGAAATTTTTATCACTGAGAGGTAACAAAAATTATACACACATATCTTATCGACAATTATATTTCGTAGCTGCTTGTTCTTTGTTAGATCCAGAAGTTGACGGAGAAATAGCACTTAAATTTAGACCCTATGGTGGTTTCATTGGAATTGATAATTCAAGACTAGATCCTTTATTGAAACGGAGCAAAGTGCTACGGCTTCATGCTGCATTGCATGACGCCGCTGGATTTATAAAAGATTGCAGAAACAAAGGCCCTGGATATGTTTACGCTTTCCGATACTCACCAGTAAACAATTGTCTTTTTGGACACTTGACAGGAATTTTATTCATTCTATCAGTGAAAATTTTTCATTCACAATTGTTTCGTGAATTGGAATGCTAGAAAATTTTGGCAGCAAAACCACAAATATTATTGTCCTCGATCTCGAAGGTTTCAAACTCAAGTCACTTGGATTCATTATAAAAGAACTCAGTTTGTGTTCCAGTTACAACGATACAATATTTTTCAAACCGCCCCTTAAATTCACTGATTTACCCGCACACGATAGACAAACTGTTATTTGGTTGACCAATAACCTACACGGTCTTGATTGGGACGAAGGTGATATACCTTACTTTGATTTGAAAACAATCTGTCTGAGTTTCAGTTTCCGATTCACAAGGAAAATTTTTTTTGCCAAAGGCATTGAAAAGTGTGAGCTCCTCAGTAAGCTTTTACAAAAAACTGTTTATAATCTGGAGGATCTAAATTGTCCCCGAATCTCAGAGATAATATCAGAAGAACAAGTTCCCTCCTGTTATCTTCATTCAAACTTTCGTTCAACAAACGATCAATTATCAAATCACTGCGCGGAACGTAAAGCAAGAATATTCTCACAGTGGACACAAAGTGATGCACAGAGAAGACACGGCAACTTTAACAACTTATCTGTCAGACAACTTGAAGATATTCACTTGCTTGACTCCACTTGACGATCAACCGATTGTAATATTCAAAAGAGTTCAGGATCCCTCTCCACCAATACAGAATAATTTTTCAAGTGATCAACAGAACCGAGCGAACTATCTCAACAATAAGCCAAACACAGCACAACAACCGCGTTACAACCCGCTTTATAGCGCAGCAGCAAAACGTTATTTTGCAACCATTACTCTTTCTCCCGACGAGCTAGACAGCTTTAGGACTTTCCTGCCCGTGATAGATAATTTCTATCACTTCCAACTGTACGTAAAAAATAAACAGAGAGCTCGAGGACATCGGAATCAGTTCAATTATGGCTATGAACAAAACAAACCAGAAGCCTATGCAGTCCCCCAACGAGCAGCGAATCCCACGTTGGAAGCAATGGGCGGACAAAAAAGTTCCCCAATTTAGATTGAAAAAAACACCACCAGAACGTGAGCTGTCACTTAATGAGATGCCGAATGAGTTGCGGTTATATGTCTTGGAGCACCCCGAGGTTGAAAAAGTCTTCAATCAACCATCGTTCGAGGAAAATGACTCATCAACCGTTTGTTATAAACTAGAGATAAAAAGTCTTATTAAAGGTTTCAATTTATTTGAGTTCTGGTACATGAAACAGTTGCCCAGTGAATAATTCAAAGAATTAACATTTTATATCATCCTTGTTTCAATTCACTTTTCACTTAGTTATTTTTCTCCAATGAATCAAAGAGACGAGGCTGACGCCGGTATCAGTAATTTAGTCTTTGATGTAAACAACAAGGAGAGGCCCCCATGGCGTTGTTGTTCAAATTCAACAGTGCCAAGGTCCGAAGTAATATTTTTTGTTCAAGTGAGTATCATTGTCTTAATGATCACTCTTTGCTTCTCTATGCTCTTTCTATTATCAGAAAGCTGTGAAGAGAAATCAATTTGGATTGCTCTCTTATCGAGTTTAGTTGGTTACGTTTTACCTAATCCTAAACTATGAACAAAGTTATTCTTACACATGACAGGGTATTCATGTCAATTGTAGGACCAAG
This sequence comes from Convolutriloba macropyga, assembly GCF_964194025.1. NCBI lineage: Eukaryota > Metazoa > Xenacoelomorpha > Acoela > Convolutidae > Convolutriloba > Convolutriloba macropyga. The sequence continues at coordinate 85,953,440 of NC_134468.1, forward strand.
TGGTTGTGGTAAAACAGAACTCTTGTTTCGAATGCTAAAAGGTTCGACCTTTTATCCAAGTGGAGTTCCAACCACTTTTCAAAGATATGCAACGAGTTATACCAGGGATTGAGTTTCTAAATTACTCAGGCTTTGATATAACAGAAAAACTATCGCATTGTCTGCTTATCTATGACAATTCATGTGAAGAAATCTTCAACGATAAAGAATTTGTAAAAATAGCTACCTAAGGACGTCATCGCAAATTACATGTTATATACGTCAAGCATAATTTGTTCCATCAAAGCAAATGGTCCAGAACCATTGATCTGAATACAACACACATAATATTATTCAAGTCGCTTCGTGACATTCAACAAATTGAATATCTTGGAAAACAGTTGAATTGCCTCCAACTGATAAAAAAAGCATACAAACTAGCAACTGCGGAGCCCTTTGGACATTTGATGATTGATCTCGACCCAAAAACTAGCCAGGGTTTACGTTTTTCATCGCAACTAATTGGTCCGGATCCTTCTATTTTTTACATTTCGTCCCCTGAAGCAGTCATTACAACAATTACAAATGAAAAAGAAACATTTGCTTATGCTCAAGCAATGGGTAAATAAGAGGAATGAGAACACAGCTCAAATAGGAATATTACATCAGGGCGATTTCATTTGGTTCTTGAGTGACTGTGTGATGAACGTACTCTCTGGAGTTGTACCGATCAATAAAGTTGAATTAAAAAAATTCGAGAAACCAATACGTAAACTTGCAGACAGGAGAGTTGAAAAAAGTGAGAGAATCAAAATTTTTCGATCAGATTCTGGAATCCGTCGAAGTAAACTGATTGCGTTACCTTGTATTGCTTTTCTGGAGCAAAATGCACACTGAAGAGTTTGTGCTAATTCCTCGTCTAATGTATGCGAATGAACAACCTCAAATTGCTCAACTTCTCAACAATAAAAATGTCCGAGAGAAAGCAAAACAAATATCACTGTTGCAAAGAAGCAAGTCTCCACCAGCACCTTCTACCACGCAACAAGACACGCAACAGCAGACCGATAATATTTTGGAGAATGTCAAAGATGAGTTGAATGAGACTAGAGATGACGAAACTGATACAAAATTTTCCAGGGAGCGTGTTTTGAGAGATATTAAACACCTTGACAGAAAAAAGTTTGAAAAAGCGAGCATAATATTGGAAAAAATATTAGAGTCAGAACCTCTATCGCTGGATCAGACATCAAGACTAGTGGTTAATAAGTCAAGCACTGGAATTTTTGTCGCAGATTTTCTTTACGATGTATAACAAACAACCTCTAAATTTTCACTTGAACATTACAAAGTCCTGACCTTTCTAGATATCAGTTCACAATTAACTTGTAATACATACGCAATAAAATTTCTTGCCTTATCACTAAACGAAAAGATACAGTTGTTTGAGGATGAACCAGAAAACGAAGAATCAGGAGTCTCGAGAACAGAAGAATCAAAAGCTTCTGGCGACGATGAAGGAAGCTTTGAAGATGCAAAAGACGAAATCCAACCGTCTAGCTCGTTGACAAATTACTTCCTCTCACGTTAAACAATTGAACAAATTATACACAAAAGGTAGTGCAGCTTTTGGTAGCATTGCTAACTTGAAGAAAGCCAGCGGTTTACCAAGATCCAAAGTGGTTCAATACCTTCAGTCGAAAGCTCCATACACAAAATACAGACAATTCAGAAAAACTTTTCCGAGACTAAAAGTTGTTGCATACAGAATAAACGAAATCTGGTCTGTCGATGTGGCGTATATGGATAAAATTGCCCAACACAACAATGGAGTCAAATATTTACTGGTGGCTGTTGATGTTTTATCGCGATACCTTAGAGTGCAACCAATGAAGGCTTTATATGCAAAAGACGTTGTTGAAGCGTTCCAAAAAATGATCGAACAGAAAAAACCAGAAAAGGTCTGGACAGACAACGGATCCGAGTTTAAAGGTGAATTCAAAAAATTTTGTGAAAAGAAGGAGATTCATTTATATACAACCGAAAACGAAACCAAGTCGGCATTTGCTGAGAGGAATATTCGATCGCTCAAAAACATTATTCACAAATACCTGGACGGAAATTGGACTTGGACTTATATTAAGCAATTGCCCCAGTTTGTAAATACTATAAACACTCGTGTTAATCGTGTTACCCAACTTGCACCAAATAAAACTTTCAAAAAACATGAACCGTTTCTAATATCCCTAGCAATTAGCACAAAATAGTACAAGCCAAAATACGAAGAAAGAGACCTGGTTCGGATTGCAAAGCCAGACGAAATATTTAGGAAAGGTTATAAACAAAATTACACAGACGAAGTCTTCACAGTATTCAAGGTTGCTACCCTTAGTCCAACAACATACAACCTTATAGACGCAAACAACGTTATAATTGAAGTTAAATTTTATGAAGCAGAATTTGTCCAAGTGAACGTTCTTCCTGTCAATGATTAAACATGAGTATTCATAGAGAATTTACTATTGATTTGATATCGAATGCATCAATGGGAATTTTTACCAGTAATACTATGAACAAGTTTCGAAATCAACTCGCTCAACCACTACAGTTAGATGGAGATTGGCAAGTTGCCCTTGCTTCAATATCATTTCCCTCAAACATCAATAATGTAAACTCAGCCGATATAGTTGCGTATGTCAGTTCTGGCGCTGAACTTGATGCTTCACATAACCGAACCGGACAACTTCGAAGAATTCGCAGAGGTATATACAACAGTTCAGAAGAGCTTCTGAAAGAAATTTTTCGAATCGCTCAATTGAAAAACTTTGACTATGATTTTGACACTGTAACGCAAAAGTTAGTTTTGAAATTTGGACCTAACGAAGGTTTTTCATTTGAAGATGAAGAAGTACCCAGTATTCTTGGTTTTAAAGGAATAAGAGATATTTCGAATCATGGTTTTATTCACATTGGTTACAAGTCAGAAAAAACAGGCAACTCTTTGAACAGACATGTTGGAGAATTTCCAGTTGATATCACTTGCGGATCACAGTTAATATTTGTATACATTGATATAATTGAACATCAGAACGTTGGTGATGTGAGAGCTCCAGTAATAAAAATCATTGAGTCTGAAAGACGTTTGAGAAACGGTAGCATAAACACAGTGACACCCATACACCACAAGTCCTACACAAATTTGGATTACAAGCCAATTTTATCAAACAACATTCAGAACATACAGGTAGAGTTGAGAAACGAAACCGGAAAACTAATTCCTTTTACTGGAACCGGAAAAGTTATAGTCAGCTTAAAATTTCAAAAAATTATTTAATATGGAGGCATACTACAGCAATCAAGCATCTCAATCAATGCCGCATTTTTCCGGACACTACAGACAAAGAGGCAGCGGTTTTAGAGCGCTTGCTGCAGGTATTGGAAGAGTTGCTCTGCCATTAGCACGCAAATTTCTCTGGCCCGCAGCAAAAAAGATTGGTCGTGATTTATTGGTTCAAGGAGCACCGGAGTTAGTAGAAGTTGCAACCAAAAGAAAGTCAGCAAAACAAGCACTGAAAAGTACAGTAGCCAAAACAGCTCGCAAACAAATAGGTGGATCTCTTCAATCACGTATTGCATCAGGTCGTAAAAAAATTAGACGAAAAAGACGACAATACACGAGACCTCGTTCAAACCAAAAACGAAAAATCTCAACCAGAAGAATCATTTCTCGAAAACCCCGTCCAAAAAGGAGTCGTCTGGATTTTTTTTCGCGAGTAAAAAATGCGAACTAATATTGTGATACCATCTGAAGCTACTCACAGTTCTCTAGACTTATTTGAAAAACCACCTTTGCTGGTAACATTTGATCAATCATTCGAGCAAAAAACAGGACCGCTTTATTCGCCGTCAGGATCATCATTGGAATTTGAAGTTGTTGGTGATTGCAACAATTTTATTGACTTACAAAAAATTTACCTGGAGATCAAGTGTCGAATACTTCAAACAGATGGAACAGATTTGCGCTTCACAGCTGGTGACGCTAATGCCAGTGATCTTCTATATTTTGCTAATAATATCCTTCATTCACTTTTCGCCGACTGTACTGTTTCTGCAAATGGTATCAAAATTTCAACAGCTAATGGACACTATGCACACAAAAGTTTCATAGAAACTGAATTCTCTCATGGGACAGACGCAAAAAAAACCTGGCTGAAATGTCAGGGTTACGAGTATGAAGAAAACCCCGGCACTGTTCCAGCAGCAATATCAGATATAAGAAAAAGAACAGTGCGACAATCCGCACGCATAACATTATATGGAAAGTTGGCGGTTGATTTCTTTTCATGTGAGAAACATTTGGTTAGTGGAGTTACGTTACGCATTTCAATGAGAAGATCCCAAGATGACTTTGCCGTCATCAGCGAAGACGCAGCGAAACACTACAAGGTTAAAATAGATGAGGCTAATTTGTTTGTCAGGAAAATGACGGTGTCAGATAATGTTGTAGGTGCAATTGAGAAGACATTATTGAAAACTCCGGTAATTTACCGATACAATGAAGTAATTACAAAAACATTCTTGGCTACAACAGGCCAACAAAGCTGAAAACATGAGGACATTTTCACTAAAGATCCAATCAGAAGAGTCATTGTTGCATTATGCGTTGGTACAGCATTCATCGGTACCAACACCGCTAATCCATTCCATTATCAAAAATTTGGCTTAAGAGAGATAACCATTTATCGAAATGGTTTTGCAACGGCTGGAACTCAAATGTCAACAACTGACAACAAGAGGTTGTAACACAATTCAATGAGTGCATTAGCTTATGTAGAAAATGGCCATGGAATACCTCTGAGTGAGTTCGCAAACCATTATATAATGGTATTTGATCTGACCAGCACTCAAGAGGCAACTCATGACTTTATTCATCCAGAGCTCACAAATTCATCATTGTCTGTCGAACTCAAGTTCGATGCAGCGTTAGCTCACAACGTTGAAATATTTTTTCTTGGGGAAAAAGCATCTACGATCTACATTGACTCTGCAAGAAACGCATCTAAAAACGCTCTTCCCATGATCACATACTAATGGACGAAGATCAAATTCATCTTCAAGTGAAAAAGTGTAAACACCCACCTCAAATTCAAAATCAGAGGGGTTTATGCCGCTGATAATTATCCTCTGAACTTGCAAACCAACACATTTATTATTGTTAATGCATCACGATCCAACTCTATTGGAACCCACTGGGTAGTGCTAGCTAAACGATATGCATACCCAATAATATATTTTGCGGATCCACTGGCTCTACCCTTGACTACCTACAAGGATATTTTCAACCGTTTACAACAGTGTAAAGACTTGGAGATAATGATGGATATCATGGAACATAGAAGAGACATTCAGTCTCCACTGCAATCCTCAGACTCCCAGCTTTGTGGTTTATTTTGCATATATATTGTTCATTATTTTTATAGTGAGAAATTTCCATTTATACCTGATGTAAATGAATTAGAGTTGCTAGCTTTTGTAAAACATATGAAGTAAAAGTTAATTTAATTTTGAAACAACAACACCATTTTTTGAATATCAATTTTTACAAAATTGAAAGGTTATGAAAGAGTTTGAGGTTTCTCTCACAAAACTTCCGTGGCCAATAAGCAGAATATCCATTTTCTGATAAAGAGTTGACGAGTGTTCACCTAGCATAAGCTGGCAAAATCGTTTCATAGTTACATCAGGGACTGTAGAAGAACGTTTGTTGGCCGTCAAAGTACTAATAGATTTCACTTTTGCCTCACTCAAGGGTGCTGGAAGTTGTTTCTGGTTCTTGGTAACTGAAGACGAAGAAGTTGATTTTGAAAGGTATTCAACAGCAACATTTAGTCGTGAAATTATTGCACCACGTTTAACAAAGTCTTTTTGCGTAGGCTGAATAAGTAATTTGAAACAGTTAACCAGACACGGTATCACCGCAGGTACATAAAGAGAGTCGAATATGTTATCATCTTGCGAACCAAATTCATACATAACATGATAATGATTGGAGCCAAATGTACAACCTTCGATAACTGTTGCAGATGAATGATAACCATATGCATAATTTTCAATTGTTGTGTTTTCAAATTTTGGTTCCGTCTCACAAATATTGTACTTGAATTGTTTTTGAAATTTCTTGAAATATTCAGGACTGTTCTCATACATCGCCTCAACCATAACGAACAAAAAAGAAAAAGCTAATAAACTAAATATGAAAGCATAAACAATGACAGGAAGCAAAAGGTATAATAGAAATTATTCCGATTCCTCATTGACTGTTACAGATGTTTTTGGTATCTTCTTCTGGCGCTGAGTTGGTGTTTTGCCGGCCCGTTTTGCTGGACGCTTCGAGTCATCGGTTGAATCCGGTTTTAGAAGTGAGTCGATCAACCCAACTGGTTGATCAAGCATTTGTTCTAGTTTTTCTATGTTCTGACATAGCAAACGAAACTCTCGCGCTGAAAGTGTAATTTTTTGATAGAAATCCCAGTCGACCTGTTCACTATCACGTTTGAACAATTTCAAGGATAAATAGGTGCCAGTGGTATGATAAGTCTTAACAGCAGCCCTAACAAGCCGTTTTTGATTGAGTGAGAGATCCAAATGAAAGTCGCTGTACTCAGCATCCTTAGACAAAACATTACCCATAATGATGCATATATTGAGACAAACTGTATCAAAGTAATCTGAAATGATAAATGACTAATACATTAATGTTTATCGGAATGTAAACAATTTCAAACCCCACGCCAACATGTCTAGACAAGATAACAGCTGAACAAACAAATCCCCTCTCCCTACGCGTGTAAACAAATTTATACTCCTTTATATTAGCTATGACATTTATACGAAATATGAAATTCAAAAGATCGGAAAAAATATACCCTGCTGAATCAAGACCCATTCAATGTCACAATTGTCCAAGGCAATTTAAAAGTTTCCATTCACTAATGCAACATCGCCGGGCCAAGCATTATAAAGGCCATAGCAGAAAACAGTTTTACAAGTCCCGACCTTTAAATCTAAAAACTGACAAATTTTCATTAGCAATGGATAAATTAGCTCGCCTCCTCGAGTCTATTTATATTTCTAGAGAGCAACCCAATTCAACTTAGGTCATTATGACATAATTCTATTTATAGACATGACGGCATGATGATGAAATGATTAAGTCAAATAAACAAATCAGTCTGCAACAATTTTTTCAATCTTTCCGCCATTGTTCTTTCTTGTTGTTCAATATAAGTTTTGTGAAAATTCTTTAGTTCTTTGACACATTATTACATTACTGCAAGTCTTTTGTTGCTTAACTTTCTTCCTGAATTTGCTTTCATCCTGCTTTTCCTTTCCATTTCATAACATATAAAAGCAAGTTTTCATTTCTCTTGTTACTAGAATTGGTTCAGACTCGGTGCTGTTCTAGGTCTTTATAAAATTTTCCTTACAAAGAAAACTGTGTGCTTTGTTACCGTTTAAATCCGTAAAATCAGAACAAAAACATCTCAATTGTTTATCCATCACCTGCAATATGGCTGCTGAATATTTAGAAATTGCAAAGACAAGTGGGCGAGGCACTCGAACCCTTGTGCGAATGTGTCACAATTTCAAAAATATTGTCCTTGTAAAGGAAAGCTTTGATGATAAGACAGAATTATGGCACACAGAAAACAGCTTTATTGTTCCAGTTAATTACATTGAACCAATACTTGAATACACAAAACAAAACGATTTATTTCATCTTATAAAAACGCCAGAAAAATCACCAAGACAAGAAGAGTCTCCATATGCTCATCGATATTATGGATGTATTACTCCCATTCAAACAAAAAAGCAGGATGTGAAAAAATTGGCAAAGCGAACAAGAAAACTTTTTGCAGACTACGATCATGACTGCATTGAAATTTGGGAGAATCAATTGGGGCAGCTAGAAGAAGTTGAGCAAATATCTGGTTTTTGGAATTTTGATCAGTCGCCAAGTGAAGAAAGAAAAACCCCGGAAAGCCTCCCGTTGCTTGCCAACAATTTTTCTGATGATGTCAGCATCGATGAAACACCTCCATTGAGCCAATGTTATGCCCCCGTCAAGAAAGTCATCAAGTTATCTCGACTCTAAAATACAACAAAACTCTTTAAACTCATTGTACATATTGTATTTGTTGCTTTTCACAATGTTAAAGCATGATAATTTTGCTAACATCTCGAAACCAGTTCTTAATTAAACTTTAACTAAAGATTCATCTTAGCACTAGACAAATATTGTGAGACAGAATTAAGCGATGCTGAAAATTTCAGACATTGGACAAACAAGTGTGCGAAACAATGTTTTAAACAAATAAGCGAAAGTGGACTGGGTTGAAATAAACCCAGCTGAAGCTTGGATTGTAGTGAAATCACAGTAAACAATCAATAAACACTTTTTTATCAGACAGTCGTACACCGTACCAAAATTAGGGTAAACAAATAAGAAGTAAAACTGCGAACTCAATATCACCTGTTTTAAACAAACAAAAAGTAGAAAAACCGTTCAGCATATAAATTTATGTGTTGTTTACACAACAGTCTGCGCGGTTAGTCCCCCCTCTACTGCTGTTTGCGGAGCAGTAGCTTTCTGTTGCAAAAGTAAACAAAAACGACGCGCACTATGATTGGATGAAACAAGTTTAAATTAAAGCTTGCCCGACAATAAAATACTTACATTTGCTTTTTGCCTTAACCTGAAATTCACTTGATTGAAAAACTTCAACTATTTTCATTTCCTTTTCGTAATTTTATTTTCCTTTTTTGCGTTCCTATTCCTTCTCTCTTTCCACTGTTCATAATGAACGCTGAAACGTGTACAATTTGTCAAAAAAAACTCGCAGATAAGCGCAGCCTCAGACGACATATGCAAACGGTTCATAAACAATACGTCCAAACCAACCGATTCGTGTGCGATGAATGTGCGTTTGCTCATGAAAAAGTCATAGAACTCGAAAGCATATGATACAGCAACACAACTCAAAACATCCCCGCTACTGTCTCTACTGCAACAAGTTCTATGTAGACAACCTCAAGTACATGGAGCATATGAACAAAAACCATGGACTTCCCGTATAGAACGCTGATCTGGAAAACAACCCAAGTTCTGGAATTCTTCCGTCCGAGCAAGCTTTCGGTGGTGTTTTGAAAACCTACGACATACCAGTGGGGGAACAGGAAATAGATCTGCTAAGTTTTATGCGGAGCAAACAGGACGAGATCGAAAATGTTGTTCAACTGAACACGCAAAGTAGCGCACAAAAAATTCAATTCAGTGCATTGATGCAATTAACAAAATCAACAGGTGATGAAACCGTTGATAGCCAACCCGATCGAATTCAGATATATATCAATTCAAAAATGCAGCGCGTTGACTTCACCGGATTGAGTAAATCATGCTTTGCTGGAATGATTGACCAAATGCTCCTCTCACTGAACAACTTCGCATCTCATGGGAGCGGTTGGACGGTAGATAGAATTGAGAATGTCGAACTACGATTTGTCAAGTCAAAACCAATTAGTGCCTCTTCCTATCTAGCTCTCCCAACTGAGTTGGCTAGAAGTCAATACTTGCTCAACATTCGCAACAGACATGATGAAAAATGTTGCCTATACTGCTATACTGCACAATATCACAACAAAATTGGACCCAAATTGATACCGGACAACGCCTCCTGGAGACAAAAGCAAATCCAATAATGTATGGTCCAGAAAATCCCGGAGCAAAGCAACCAATTGGTGAATTCATGATGCCAATGGCCTTTCACCAATTGAAAAAATTTGAACAGCTAAACCAGGTACGTGTTAATGTATTTCGGCACTCAAACAAAAAATTGATTCCTTTCCGCATATCAAACAACCAAAATTTCGAATTCAACCTGGACTTACTCTTGCTAAGTGATGGTTCAATGCATCATTATGTGCTGATCACAAATATCAAAGGACTAATTCACCAGTACATTCAGAAAAAAACAGCGTCTGGACAACCATTTGTGTCGAAACTGTTTTCATATTAGCACTTCAATCGAACGACATGAGAGACATGAAGAAATATGCCACCAAAACACACGAGCAATTATTAAAATGCCAAAAGCAGGACAGCAAAAATTTGAATTTAAAAATAATCAAGCACGTTGGTTTGCACCTATAGTCGGATTTTTTGATCTGGAGTCTATAATTGAACCCGTTATTGGCAGCAGCAGCAGCAGCAACACACAAAGCTCGAGCAATACTAGAGCGCTAGAAGAACACAAGCCATGCAGCTATGCTTTGCTTTTTGTGGCCTTGAATGAAACGAAACCATTCTTTTTCGATCTGAAGTGTGGGCCGAATGTCATGATTGAATTTGTCAAGTCGCTGGAGAAAATTGCCAAGAGCATTTATGATGTTAAACAACAATACAAAAATTTTTCCGGTGAACCATCAATACCAAAAAGAGAAGCTACTTTGTGTTGGATTTGCGAAAACGAATTGAATACAAGTCCACAAGATCCCACAGTACTAGATCACTGTCACTTCACAGGAAAATTTTTGGGATGGGCACACCCGCAGTGTAATTTAAAACGTAGAAACCTAAATTTTACTCCACTGTTTGCCCACAATTTGACAAACTATGACCTTCATCACGTAGTACTTGCACTACAGAGCCTGAATGAGAAAAATACAATTTCTGTGGTACCAAGCACAAGTGAGAAATTCATCTCGTTGCAAATTGGAGTGCATATAAAAGCAACAAAGAACAAAAAGGGCGTTTGGACAAACCAGTATGAATACATAAGACTATTGGACTCCTTCAAGTTCATGAATGCTTCTCTTGACAAACTGGTACAGAACCTGCCCCCGGATCAGTTCAGCTTGCTTGAACAACATTTTCAAGAGTGGCCCACATCGTCGGTAAACCTGTTGAAACAAAAAGGCTCGTTCCCTTATTGCTACGTTGACAGCTTTGAAAAACTTCAGGAGACACAGCTTCCCCCTCGTGACAAATGGACCAACAGTTTACAGCAATATGAAATCACAGTGAGTGAAGATGAGTACAAGCAAGCGCTCCAAGTATTCAATTTATTTTCATGTCAAAATATTGGTGAATACTACAACTTGTACTTGAAAACTGATGTGTTCCTACTCGCCGCAGTTGTTCTTTGCTTTCGACAAGTTTGCTATGACACCTACGGACTGGATTGCTGTCAGTATTACACTGCATCGAATTTGTCGGGCGACGCAATGCTCAAAATTTGCAATCCCCATTTACATCTTCTAACTGAGAGGGAACACCTTGATATGGTTGAGAACCTTATAAGAGGAGGCGTGAGCTCGGTGTACAGTAAGCGTCTTTGTCGCGCAAATAACAAATTTCTTCCTGATTACAAACCAAAAAACATTTCTTCGTTCATCATTATGATAGACGCTAACAATCTATACGGAGGAATCATGGAAAAATTCCCACTGCCACTATGTGAATTTGAACTGTTCGACAAGAGTGAGTAGACCGACGATAATGCTCAGGAAATTCTTCATCGAATTTTAAATACACCAGATGATGACCCAGTAGGATACATAGTTGAAGTAGACCTAAGCTATCCCGACAGCCTACATGATCTACACTCTGACTTTCCCTTGGCACCCATAAAAGAAGCTATTGATGAATGTTGGCTCAGTGAATACCAAAGCGACTTGTTGGCCGATATGCAAATTAAAAAACCCCCGCAGGTAAAAAAACTCATCCAGACGCTTTTCGATAAACAAAATTATACACTACACTACCAAAACTTGAAACTCTATGCTGAACTAGGATTGGTAGTAACCAAGCTTCATCGAGTGTTATCATTCAAACAAGAAAAGTGGCTAGCGCCGTACGTGAAACTAAATACCGAAAAAAGAAAGCAGGCAAAGAATAAGTTTGAGGAAGATTTCTACAAATTAATGGTAAACTCGTCATTCGGGAAAACTTGCGAGGGAAAACGAAACAGAATGAAAGTGAAATTGACGCGCACTGAAGAAGAAACACTCAAATGGACAGACAAGCCCGAGTACCAGTCATCAAAAATTATCAGTGAAGATCTGGTCACTGTATGCCTTCAACAATCAGAAATACTGTGGGACAAACCAACCATCGTCGGTGCTTGTATACTGGATTTTGCTAAGAACTTCATGTTTGAGTTTCACTACAAAGTTATGAAGAAGAACTTTGATTGTAATTTGCTTTATTCTGACACAGACTCCTTCGTGTATGAATTGCGCTCAAGAGATTTCTTTGCAGAAATACAGAAGAAAAAGCAGGTTGCAGAGCAATTTGATTTTTCGAACTTCCCTCCCGAGCACCCGCTATACAGCAGGGACAATGCACGTGTCACTCTTAAATTCAAAGATGAGATGGGAAGCCGGCCAATTGCTGAGTTTTGTGGACTCAAGCCAAAGCTGTATTCAATCAAGCTCGCTGAATGCAAGTCTTTTTCACTAGCCCCCCCTTTCACTCTACAAACACAAGTAATCAAAACAACAGGCATATGCAAAACATTCTAGCAAACCAAGTTTCTTTGGGGTATGAAAAAACGGGATAAATTTGAAATAAACCAAGTTTTTTTTCAGGTTGCACCAAACAGTCAGCCAAACGGGTCACAAAAGATGCAAGGCGCAGCATGACCCATGAATTATACAAGCAAACTCTTTTGGGCGGCGAGGTTGTGCGTCTTCTCAACACCCGAATAGCCTCTAGCAACCACAGGCTTCACACCATAGTTGTCAACAAGAAATCATTGTCGGGCTATGATGATAAAAGATTCATATTAAAAGACCAAGTATCAACGTTGCCCTAGGGACACAACTCATTGAGAGAGGACATGTTTTACAAAGCAATACTAGATGAGCCGGATTGGGGTTGGCTTGATGCAAGCCAAAACGAGCAGGAAAGCACGCAGCAGGTGCAGGATAGCACGCAGCAGGCGCAGGGTAGCACGCAGCAGGCGCAGGGTAGCTCGCAGCAGGCGCAGGATAGCTCGCAGCAGGCGCAGGATAGTTCGCAGCAGGCGCAGGATAGCTCGCAGCAGGCGCAGGATAGCTCGCAGCAGGCGCAGGATAGCTCGCAGCAGGCGCAGGGTAGCACGCAGCAGGCGCAGGGTAGCTCGCAGCAGGCGCAGCATAGCTCGCAGCAGGTGCAGGATAGCACGCAGCAGGCGCAGGGTAGCACGCAGCATGCACAGCAAAGGCGCAAACCGAACCAGCAGCAGACAAAGCAGCCAAAGCAACAACCAACAACAACCATTCCACAAACAAGCACCATTCACAACTCAAGTTTCAACTCCCCAGACCCAGGTTTTTATCAACGTGATTATAGTGAAGATGAATTAGAAGAAAACTTGGTAGATTTTGACAAAATGTCAGAGTTATCGGACAGTGGGTCCTCTACAGACCCAGCTTGCGATGGTTTTATTTTGGACCAAGCAATTGAATCCGATAACGCAAGTATTTCAAGTGAGAATCAAGTCACTTTGCCAGCACCGAAAAGCAAAAAGAGAAAGCAGAAAGCAAAAAAGGAGCGGCGAAAAAACCAAGAGCTCGCATTATAGACTATTCATCAACTGATGAAGATTAAACTCAGTGATTTGTGTATGCATGTTCACAGACTAACTAAGTTTTTTACCATTAAAAAGCCCGCGAACAGAACTTTACAAAAGTAAGCACCAATTGATATCAAATTTTTAGAGTTTTTGTTGAAGTGCTGAACGTCCGGTCCCTCTTGTATTCCACAAATTGTAATTCAAACCTGTAGCTAGTAACAACTCTCGCAGTAAAAAGTTCCTCTCAAGAATCCAGCAGCAGTTATTTCAAGTCTCAATCAAAAATCCTCCACCCCAAAACAAAACTCCCTCAACGTGCGCCGCGAACCACTAGCTCGATTGCTAGAAGCTGCTTGATCTCCACCTCAATATATTGCAAAGCCGATCTCAAAAGTTCGCGACCAGAACTTCAACGGCGAGCTCAACCTCCAGAGTTCACAGTCTTTCATTGGAATTTTGGATTTTTGATTTTGACTTGAAACAAACTGCCAACAGATTACCCAAAAGGTACTTTGGCCTTTTCTCAGCTCATTTCAAAAGTTTACATAGAGATTAGTTTCAATTAAATAGTAAGGTTACAATTCAGTACAAACAAGACACAACGAAATTAAAAGATATGTACATTGTTTAATGCAACGTATAAACCAAAAAAAAAGTTCGCGGGCTTGGCTTAATTGTTTATTTACTTTGTAATTTTTGTCGTTAAACTTTTTTGAGAAACCAGAAAAAGTTGTGTATGTGATTTACTGATCCTTTCAACAATGTTTGAGTCATATAAACTGACTGATTCCGTTGTAATTTCTATTCAAAAGTTGTTTTAAAATTTCGCAGGACCAGATTTTATTTCAAAAGCTCCTACCCTTTGTCCGGTTCATTGATATAATAAGTTAAAAAGCAAACAAAAAACAAGCGGATCGAGCATAGTTCCAACCCTTTGCCGGGTACCATTTAAAAAAACTTACTCAATTGTTGCGGAGGTAGATAATCAGGTTTCCGTTGCCTTGATCACAGACAACTCGACCCTCGACCTGAAACTTTTCGCTCAGCGGACACTTTCCACAATGTCAGATGTCAAAATCGAACACAATATTTCGATTGACACAAAAGATTATTTTATTCAAGTTCGTGATCTTTCTCGGCTGTTTTCCTAATATTGGTTAGCATTTAATTTTGCCAAAAAAAGTTTGACTAGATATTAGACTGTTTTGCAATAAAAAAGTGATCAATTGTTTGTGTACCTCCGCACTAATCTTTATTAATCAAATTTTCAACCTATACCCCCAATCATTGTAATTATACCTTCATGGAGGCTATGTTTTCTGAAATATATGGCACGCGCGTCTCGAGGGTGCAAAAAAAAACACCCACTTAGCTGGGGGGGGGGGGTATAATAGCAAAGACCCCAAAGTTTCACAAATTCTCGAAGCCATTGTCGGACCCGTTACCCTGGTCCGAAATGTAACAGATACCTCTTTATTTGAATTACATAAAGGCTGGCAGAAAGAAGTTTTACCTTTCTTGATGCTAGATTTCACCATTGATACACCTCTTCCAAACTCCAGTTGAAACGAAATGAAGAAATGTCCTTTGACTGAATTGATTTCTTTTTGATGGGTTAAAAAAGTTGGCAACTTATTTTTTACTCAGTTATCAGAAGTATTTTGTCATATAATACATATGACTTTCAGTTAATCAAAAAAATAATTTAGCAGTATTTAAAGCCTGTCTTTTATCTTTGCATATTGAAATCTTTTTCATTCAATCAACTGTAGGTAAAATTGCTTTAGAAAATGTCAGAACCTTACATCCTCTGCTTGAGTAATTGCCAACTTTTTTATAGTGTAGAAAGTGTTGCCAGATGATTAAAACTGAGAAAGTGTGATAGAAAGTTGCTAGTAATAATAATAAAGAGTATTTGAGAACTGACACTTTCTTGGACGAAACTATGATCAAGGCAAGTTTTTTACAGCTCGCAGACAAATGTTTTTTTAGCCAAAGATGCCTATAAGCCGGCCTCCCCTGGTACCCCTGAATCCCTTTATTTAATTCCCATTATCTCGAATTTTTGATCTGTCGGCAAATTTTTCTAAGATCTCGCCGCAAAAATCTAGTGGGGGGAGAAAAAACCGAAAAATCGGAACATTTTTGCATTACTATATAATAAGGCAGTAAAATGAGTGAAATTGTTGAGTAAAATGACCTCATTCCAATGCGTCTTTGTCTAGCGATGCACAATATGGCGGGGAAATTAAATAAACAAAGTAGCAAATTTTGCAAAGAATAAGAACTGGTTTCAAATAGCCGAAAGAAATTAAGACGAATGAAATAATAATATAGCACCATAAAATCTTCAAAAAATCTGTCTAAAACCTCAAAAATAGGGGGGACATTTTACTGCATTTTAAAAAATTTCAAAATGTCCCACCCCGTTGTAGATTGCCACGCTGCAGTAATTGTCCGTCCCCCCCCCCCCCCGTTGAGGTTCTAGTCAGAATTTTATACTACTAGTATAGAAAAGGGCAACAGTTTTCTGCCAGAGAACAAAACTTTTTTCAATTGTATTAGGGAAGTCATTAAAACTTCCTGGGACCTCAACCTGGGTAGGGTAGCCAATTAGCAAATTAAACACCTTAGTATACAGCAGTCAAACTGCAAATCGCACAGAGTGGGCGAGAGTTAAATCTTTATTGATTGGATTATATACATTGATTATTATTTAACGGGTTGGAACCTTTTTTACAAACGCACCTTACGGGTTCTCCTTTCCTGCATTTTGTTTATGTGTTTGGGTAGTATATGCTAAAGAAGCTAACCTTGAAGGTTTTCTGCTCCATTTTAATGTATGCCCCAAAATCTCCAAGTCAGCAA
Organism: Convolutriloba macropyga; assembly: GCF_964194025.1. Classification (NCBI taxonomy): domain Eukaryota; kingdom Metazoa; phylum Xenacoelomorpha; order Acoela; family Convolutidae; genus Convolutriloba; species Convolutriloba macropyga. Next base: position 85,969,903 of record NC_134468.1, read on the forward strand.
AATAATCATCAAACAAAGTGACTTTGGATCTCGTATGCTCTCTGCCTCTAGTTGAAATGAGAACAACCAAAACGAAAATTAATCTGCAAGCAACAGTTTTACGTATTTTTTTAGTTATCATAATTTTTTTGATGGTGTGTGCTTATTATGGAATAATAAATTTGCTCATTTCTGTTTTTAGGCGAAATTGCAATGAAATAGGAACAATTTGCTTCCGATTAATTCGATATCTGTTTGTTGTATAATGAGAAATGTCACATTGATGTGTGCTTCAAATAAAGAAGTCACTTAGAAAATACCAGTTTCCGCTAAATTTTAGAATCAATACTTTCCGTTTGCGAAATTCGTTGTTTTTTACTTAATATATTTTTGAGATGACATGTGTTCTCACATGAAGAGATATGAGTAAGTTTTAATCAGCAATTAGTCTTTTAAACCCAGTAATCTGGAAGACTTCTATGCATATATTATAATTTTTCAGAAACCAGGTTTGATTTAAATTGCGACTAATTATCCTGTTGTTTAAATTTATCGCGGAAAACTATGAAAAAAGCACGCATAATAATTGGCGGAAGACGGCTGTTTGGTAATTATACAGCCTTCTAAGAGTGGAAAAGATAAATCAAAATAAGAACCGTTCACTCCGCTTTTTGAAGGATTTCATAAAATTATTATTTAGGAAGGTAGTTGGATGAAGGGTTCTTGTTTTCATTGATGACAATCATCAGGCATCATTTTCATTGAGCATTCTCGGAAAATCTTATATCGAAAATATCTAATCCAATATTTATTCTCAGAGAATATAAAAAAGTTGCATGGGTTTTTTCAAGTGAATATGAAAAAAATTGTTCAAAATATATGTTCAAGTGAATTTCACATTAATTATTCTGTCTTTCTCAAAATGAGAATTAAGGTTTTTAGTCTGTCGTCTCACTCTTGTTGCTAAGCGCTTAAATTGGAGCCAACATAGTGCATAGAAAATTGAGTGTTTTTGTTTAATTGTTCAAAAAATTGTACATTTTTAATCAATTTGTGTCTAGTGAACAAAAGTATAAAATGTCGCGGTGGCGGGTGGAAGGGTGGAAGGGTGGTAGAGTGGAAGGATCGTTGTAAAAATGAAGATGTGATGCGATGGGTTAAGTTTGTAGAAGGAATAGGGCAGAAAAAGTAGGGAAATCATTAGACAGCCCTATATCGTTTACGTGCTTTCTGAATGGGTATTCTTCCTAATAAATCAGTGAAGCCCAATCTAAACAATTCAACAAAACCCTTAAACATATTTGTTTACGGTCCTGATTTGTCAGCTCATTCAAGCCTGTTTTTACGTATTATTTTACTTCTCTTGAAATTATGTGTCTAAAGGCTCCTCAGGGCTGAGCCCCGTTGCAATTAACCCACTACCGTTGTGTTTCGTGAAAGATTAAGGGAGGAAAATGACTTGACATTTTAAGAGGCAATACAAGCATAACCCAAATATCAACCCCCCCGCCCCTCCGCTCGTACACCTTGTCCTGACCAGCAATAAGATTTTTAGGGCGAAAAAACTCCCAATTTTTGTAATCACTTCGAATATTAAATTTGTTTAGTTCCCGTATGCAAATTAATTTTGCACGAGTAAGACGGTACCTACTTGAGAATTCGATTATATACATATTTTCAATTTAATTTAAACTTACTGCTTTACCTATAGTTCAATTTTCTGAACTGTAATTTACTGCCGAAGGAAAAAAGATTTATATAAATTGCAATTAAGAGATCATACCTATTGTATAAACCAATTCTCTAAATGCTCCAAAATTCTACCAATTTCTGTCCTCTTTCTAACAGTTTACAAATGATTTTTTTGATATCTCCCTCCTGCAAGCCAAAAAAGAAAACAAGCTGCAAAAATCCGTCGAAAAATCGAACGGAGTTCTATATATGTTCTTGAAGTAAACATGTAAATTAATCTGGCTAAAACCGTCGGTTTAAATCTCCGCATGCCTTTAAATAATAAATAATTTAATCATTAATCACCTTATTATTTTTTTAATAATTATATTTATTATTGCTATTATTATTATCATTATTATTTTTATTATTATTATTATTATTATTATTATTATTATTATTATTATTATTATTATTATTATTATTATTATTAATATTATTATTATTAGTATTATTATTATTATTATTATTATTATTATTATTATTATTATTATTATTATTATTATTATTACTATTATTATTATTATTATTATTATTATTATTATTATTATTATTGCTATTATTATTATCATTATTATTATTATTATTATTATTATTATTATTATTAATATTATTATTATTAGTATTATTATTATTATTATTATTATTATTATTATTATTATTATTATTATTATTACTATTATTATTATTATTATTATTATTATTATTATTATTATTATTATTATTATTATTATTATTATTATTATTATTATTATTATTATTATTATTATTATTATTATTATTACTATTATAATTATTATAATTATTATTACCACAAAGTCAACTTGCTAGACTTCGGAACGCTTGTCAGTATCAAAGACTTGTGATTCCACGCCATTTTCGTTCTCTCTTTCACAATTTTGGTTTGTTTTCCTTTTTTGTCCAGTGTTCAGGTGACTAGTAAGCTCTAAGAAATTTTTGGATGTTCCGCAGTGTCTGATATTTGTTTGAAGAATTCCCTTAAGCTAACTTTCAAGATAAACAATTCGGCTTGCAAGATACTGTCTTTGAATGAGAAGATCAATGGAGTCATTAAATTCTTGTCGAAAATGACAAACTTTTATTCTCCAGTTGAAATCTTTATTCATGTGGTTCAATTTTTTGTAAGAAATTGAATGTATATTCCGCTGAAAGAAAGATCCGAGAATACAATTGTTTTGAAAACCTCATGTCTTGTTTTTAAAGAAATTTGGTTCCATACAAGATAATAAGAACGATTTTCATTATTCAATTTACTTGAAACCTTGTATTAAGTGGTTTCCAAAGTTTAAGTACGAATCAAATTGAACTCCTAGATATTCATGTTTAACGAGCTGCTTTAATAACTTCATCTTTAAAAAACTGCGGATCTGCGTTGCGATGATTTTTAAAGAATAATAACTCTGTCTTTACGGCATTCATTCTGATTTGGATGTCTGTCAGGTATTTGTCTATTTCTTCTAATCTTTTTTCAATTCACGGAAAACTTTCATTAAAAGCAAATTTGCAAATAATAGCACTGTTATTGACAAATTTACTAATGTTATTTTCACCTCAAGTCTTAGAGAAAATCGTCGAGCTCTTCTACAGAACAAGAATAATTCAAAGATATCACGTTCTTTTTTTCTGCAAAAGCGCGTTGTGAATATTCTTTCCAAAAATAGACTAAAACATACGCAAGCAGTAGCTGCAAATAAGTTGCGAGAAATTGGCCAACTAATTCTTGATTTTCGCATATGATTATTTTTTAAAACATCATTATCGTTCGGTTAAAACCGCAACGCTGAAATTGGACCCTCATAGATTTGATCACCCTGACTGAATTAGCGGGACAAATTTCTGATCGGCTTTCCATCATTCTCTTGTGCGGCTTCTTCTAAATCGTCAACAACACGTCTTTGAATATCGATTCTACTGTTTACTGAATTGGTCAAAGCACATTGTACATAGCAAAAACGCAAGGAGTCGACAACCAGTACTTGCCCAACAAATACCGAAAAAACATTCTGTCATTGATCGACAAAAGATTTCTCTTAGAAACGAAAAGGTCGAAAAAATGGCACGGTGAAATGTTTTTTCTTTTTTAAGACTCGAAACAAAAACGATCAGCTGATCAGATCTGGAAAAACTACCAAAAAATGAGCCTCTTGACCCACCCTGACGCTGATGGAGACGAAGAGTTCTTCGAGACCATTAACCGGGCATAACAAAATCTGACAGAAGATGCGGCGCGAGAACTACATATTTGGACTTCACGAGGCAGAAAAAGCTATGAAGGACGAAAACTGATACCTAACCATTCCTTTTGAAGCTACAAATTTTTTAATATAGTGAGAAGTTCATATAACAAGATCTGTGAATGAAACTATTAATTGATTTTAAGTGAGTGGTACACTCTACTTTTGTTAAACGGGGGCAGTATGAGTGTCACACGTATATAAAGAATATATTTTGAAACTTGGGTTTCAAGGTTACAGATTTACTTTAAAGCTTGATTTATTACCTGATTTATGATAGACACAAGTTTGATAGGTGTCAGAAAAGAAAATAGACCTTTGATTAGACAATGCTCGAGGGTCGAGCCAAATCAAAGAAACTGGTATATCTTTGTTGACTTTATTAATTTACCACAATGATAAAACTGATATTTATTACCGACAAAAGCGAGGATTATATTAATTTGTTGATCACCTCAAAGTTAACCACTCTATTAAATCTTAATTTTTTTAAAACCAACTTTCTTTCAATTGATCTACTTAAAAATTTAACTTCCAACTTCGCGTTTTAAACAAGTACCACGCCAAATTAGCCAAATACATAGAGTATTGCTCACGGGCGGCTACTATAGTTCCCTATATTGCTGACCTGTTGAAGTTAGTGTTCGTTTTTGGACTGAAATATTTGGACTTTGAACATACAAAACGTCAAAACATTTTATATATAGCTAACACGGCTCTAGTGAAAATGGCAGTTTTACCAAATTATAGAAAAATTACTGCTGGCCCATCTGATTTTTGGGGAAATAGGAAAAATGTTTTCTGATTGGTTGATTGCCCAAAAAATTTTCCGCGCATATGCATCAGTGGAAAAAACTGGTTTCATGTAAATTTGAAAACAGTTTTTTCAATAGGAAATGCGTGTTAACGAAATATTGCTCAGAAATTTCGATACGCCGAAACACAATATAATTATACAGAAAAATTTTTGAACTTCGAAAGACGAATTTCTTCTGTTTGAACTAATTCTTCAATGTCGATTCCCGCCCCCGGAATGTTTAATTGCGTTTTCATTAGTTTTATTTGTTTGGTTTTTTTGTATATTTGTATATTTGGTTTTATTGTCATTAGTTTTTCAACCCCGCGACATGCATCTAGCATCTCACATTTAATATTAGGCGCTGTACCACAACATTAATTGAGGTGTTTTCCCACAGGGAAATCCTTCTGTTGATGCTCCAAAATTCTAGTGGTTTTATGTCAGCTGGTTTGGCGGAAATAGATGGAACTGCATCCATTAAATATAACTTTATATAACACATGGGATTTCACAGTCTTTTCAGAAGAGAATTTTAGGGTGGGAAAGCGTGTTCTTAGTTTTTTTTGTTGTGAAAATGATTTGAATATCACAAAATGTTTTTTTGGGAATACTTGCAAAATTTTGAGTGATGTTTCCTCTGTATTGAACAAAAAGACTCTGTTTAAGCTCATTTTTCTTACACATTTTAACTGTTTTCAGATGTTGTTTATTGTTTTTTTTGGGGGGGTTTAAGCTTTTCCTTTGTGAGTATTTCATCTAACGTCTCATTTACAATACTGAATGACCACTCAATTAGATACTGATTTTAAGTCCAGATGTCCTGATTTTTCTTACGAACTACATCAGGGGTTGCCAGTCGATGGTTGCAACAAAAATCCTATGCAATGTTCTTTGAACCTTATTTTGCTTATGTTGTAGGGGTGCACAGCACGGAAAATAAGAATTATGCCGGGATCGCTCAACCTTTGATACTAATGACAGCTAAATTTTCTATCTTCGTTTAAGTTTATGTTCAGCTCAAGGAATGCCAGGTACCCATTACCATTCGGTGTCTCAAGAGTGATTGAAAATTATTGTAAAGAGAATTTGCATTCTCCACGTAATCTAGAGGGTTTCCCATGACAGTGAACACTAATCCACATAGCTCTTGAATAATTTCAATTCCTGTGAGTCCTCTGTCGTACCTTTCACTGCACAATAGGAATAGATCCACACAATTTGCTGCATGTTCTTTTACTCAGTGTCAGCAATTACTTGAAGTTTTGTATAAAACCAGTTTTCGAATGATTCGCACTCGACACCTTTCTCACGGAAAGTAACGCGTCGGTTACAATCAATGCACATTCCCTTCTTGTAAGGGGTTTTGTTCTCCCTACCTTTGTCTGGTTTCCGCAAGAATTTTTCAAACAATTTCATCCACAAATTTGCAAAAATTACTGTCAGCGAAGCACCCATTGCTGAACCATCCGATTGACTGCTCCACATAACTTTTACAATTGTAATGAACATTCGTAACGACTAGTCCCAAAATGTTCTTCATAGCTGATATCAATTTCTCAGGAATCTCGTCAACAGAGTACAGTTCTATCGGCGCAATTTGAATTGCCTCCTCAACTGGTACGTTGGTGGGTAATTTTTTTTATCGAGAGACACTACTAGCCCATCTTCATCCAATGCGTTAGCCGCTGACGCGATTCCAGCATCCTTTGAGTTAGTCTCAATTTTGCACCAGGTAATCTCTCAAAAAAGGAAAACAGATAATTATTGAGGGTCTCGTAACTCCTACCGGGTATTGACAGAACGATCGGAAGCGGTGTACCGTTTTTATGCACTTTTGAAAGCCCATAAAGCCTGGCCACTTGCAACCCAGTTGTCTTGAGTCTGTGATAAATCTTTTTACTTATCTTTCCCTGTTTCATTAATTGATGCAAATTGCTAGTTATCAGTTTCTCCGTTTTTTTGTTAGATCATCACTTTATCCATTACGAGCCTCAAACTTACTGGCACTAAGGATTTTATTTTTTATATCTCATTATTTTGTCTTTTTCATAACACAAAAACCACAACCTTTATCAAAAGGTACAACAAGTAATTTTTGATCAATCAAAAAATCATTAAACTCTTCTATCTGTTGGTGTCTCACCTACCTTCTTGGCGTACCATTTAGCAGAAGATTTTTTTTACATAACTTTCCACCATCAGTGTTGTTCTCCCTCAACTCACGAACTAATCTGTCTTTATCCGCAAGGAAGGAGCACATCGTTAAATTGGTCTCTGATTGGATGCTTCGGACCCATTGATAAGACGTCCAGGACAAATTTCGGCAGTTCAACGTCGTCCAATGTAACAACAATATTATGACATCCGTTCCGCAAAGGCCTGTTCTGTTTCTCAGACAGCTTCGCAAAATTGTGAGTTAGTCTCTTACTAACTAGTTTGGAATGATATCTCGTTTCCTTTCTAATGCTAGTGGTAATTCTAGGTGTAACATGTAGGCTGTTATGGCCAACATAGAATGAACTGCATTGAATGCATGTAATTTTACATAACAAATGTGATGTCAGATTCTTATCAGAAAATGATTACAGGGTGGGCAAGCATGTTCTTAGCTTTCCTGTTGTTAAAATGATTTGAATATCATACAATGTTTTCACTTCACTTGCAAAATTTTGAGTGATAGTTCCTCTGTATTGAACAAAAAAGACTGGTACATTGGTGCGCAAAAGTTCAAAATCGAATGATGCTACTAGCCCATCTTCAATCAATTCGGTAGCCTCTAAAGCGGCTCTAGCATCCTTCGAGTTAGTCTCAGTACTTGCACCTGGTAATTTCTCGAAAAAAGAGACAGATAGTTATTGAGGTTCTGGTAACTGCTACCGGGTAATGACAGAACGGTCCAAAGCGGCGTACTGGTTTTCAGTACTTTTGCAAAACCAGAAAATCTGGCAGCTTGAGATCCAGTTGTTCTGAGTCTGTGATAAATCTATTTACTTATCTTTCCCTGTTTCTTTAATTGATGCGAACTGCTACTTATCAGATTCTCCATTTTTTGTTATATCATCATTTTGTCCATTACGAGCCTCAAACTTGTTTCACAAAAACAAACACCACAACTTTATCAAATGGTACAGCAAGTAATTTTCGATCTCTCAAAAAATCATTTACTTTTTCATGCTTCTATCTGTTGGTGTCTCAAGTTCCATTTGGCAGATTCTTTTTCACATAATTTTTCTACCTCAGTTCTGTTCTCCCTTAACTCACAAAATATTCTGTCTACATCCGCAAGAAAGGTGGATTTCAGTAAATTTGTCTCTGACTGGATGCTTCGAACCCAATGATAAGACATCCAGGACAAATTTCGGCAGTTCAATGCCGTCCAATGCAACAACATTGTAATGATATCCATTCCGAAAAGACCTGGCCTGTCTCACAGACAGCTTCGCTAAATTGTGAGTTAGTCTTTTACTAACCACATTCGAATGATATCTCGTTTTCTTTCTAATGCTAGTTGTATTTCTATTTTTAACAAGTAGGCTGGTATGGCCATTATAGATTGAACTGTGTCGAATACATGAAATTTTATATACCAAATGGGATTTCAGATTTTTATCAGATAATGATTTCAGGGTGGGCAAGCATGTTCTTAGTTTTCTTGTTATGAAAATGATTCAAAAATCACAGGATTTTTTCAGACTACTTGAGAAATTTTGAGTGATGTTTCCTCTGTATTGAATAAAAAGCCTCTGTTTAAGCTCACTTTTCTTAAATCTTTTAACTGTTTTGAAATGTTGTTTCTTTTTTTGGGTGGGGGGGGGGGTTTGTAAACTTTTCCACTGTGATCATTTTATCTAACTTCTCATTTACAATACTGAATGACCATTCAGTTAGATACTGATTTTGTGTCCAGATGTCTTGATTTTTCCTACAAAAAACATCAAGGAGTTGCCAGTAAATGTTTGCATCAAAATTCCTATGCAAAGTTCTTTGAACCACATTTTGTTTATGTTGTAGCGGTGCAAAGCACAGAAAACAAGATTTTTGCCGGGATCGGTCAACATTTGATACTAATGACAGCTAAATTTTGTATCTTCGTTTACGTTTATGTTTTGTTCAAGGAATGCCCAGTACCTGATAGAGTTCAATGTCTCAAGAGTGATTGTAAGTTATTTTGAATAGAATTTGCATACTCAATGTAATCAATAGGGTTTCTCTTGAAATGCACACTATGTAATCCATATAACTCTTGAATAATTTCAGTTCCTGTTTGTCCTCTTTCGTACCTTTCCCTGCACAACAGGGACCAATCCAAACAGTTTCCTGCAAGTTCTTATACTCAGTGTCAGCGATTACTTGACTTTTTGCATGAAACCAGTTATTGAAGGATTTGCACTCGACTTTTTTCTTTAGGAAAGTAACGCGTCATTTACAATCAATGAACGTTCCCTTCATGTCAGGGGTTTTGTTCGCCCTTCCCTCATATGGTTTCTGTAAGGAATCTTTAATTGATTGCATCCACAAATTTGCAAAAACTACCGCCAGCGAAACACCCATTGCGAAACTGTCCGATTGAGCGTAACAAAATTAATTAGACTTAGAGTGAAAATTCGTTACAGCTAGTCTCAAACAGCTCTCGATAGCTGATCTCAGAAACTCGGGAACCTTGTCACTGGAGTACAGTTCTTTGGGCAAAATTTCAATTACCTCCTCAACTTGTAAATTGGTGGGTAAATTTTTTTTATCGAGAGACACTACTAGCCCATCTTCATCCAATGCGTTAGCATCTGACGCGATTCCAGCATCCTTTGAGTTAGTCTCAATTTTGCACCAGGTAATCTCTCAAAAAAGGAAAACAGATAATTATTGAGGGTCTCGTAACTCCTACCGGGCATTGACAGAACGAGCGGAAGCGGTGTACCGTTTTTATGTACCTTTGAAAGCCTATAAAGCCTGGCTACTTGCAATCCAGTTGTCCTGAGTCTGTGATAAATCTTTTTACTTATCTTTCCCTGTTTCATTAATTGATGCAAACTGCTAGTCATCAGTTTCTCCGTTGTTTTGTTAGATCATCACTTTATCCATTACGAGCCTCAAACTTACTGGCACTAAGGATTTTATTTTTTTATCTCATCATTTTGTCTTTTTCATAACACAAAAACCACAACCTTTATCAAAAGGTACAACAAGTAATTTTTGATCAATCAATAAATCATTAAACTTTTCTATCTGTTGGTGTCTCACCTACTTTCTTGGCGAACCATTAAGCAGAAGATTTTTTTGCACATAACTTTCCACCATCAATGTTGTTCTCCCTTAACACACGAACTAATCTGTCTTTATCCGCAAGGAAGGAGCAAATCGTTAAATTGGTCTCTGATTGGATGCTTCGGACCCATTGATAAGACGTCCAGGACAAATTTTGGCAGTTCAACGTCGTCCAATGTAACAACAATATTATGACATCCGTTCCGCAAAGGCCTGTCCTGTTTCTCAGACAGCTTCGCTCTTTCTCGGGAATGCAAATTAATATACCCGGTTTTTTCAAAAACTCAGGAATAATGTTTGAAGTAATTTTATTGTAATAAGTTTAAATAAACTGTTGTAATTATGATTTTAATTGTAAATAGTTTCAAAAATTCATTGTTATTTTAACTCATCTCTTAGAATTAGAGTCAAAGACAAAATTATATGCTTTTTAAATGATTTTATATGATTTTAAACCTGACGTTCGTTTTTTAAATCAGTTTAATTTTTAATTGACAATTTCTTCTCGGCATCAGAATAATTTCCTTTTTTGGGGGAAAACTGGTCTCACGTTTGTTTGTGATAGATTCATTTCAAGTCCCACTGGCCGCTGAGGCATGGCTATGGCCCGTGAGACAAGGCCAATTGCGATAGAAATTCTAGCATAGGCTATGTCGAGTTCAGGCTAATTGAACGCATAATGGAACAGTGTTTTAATTTTCTCAACCAATCACATACGTTGAATTTTCTAATCATTGGTACGTCTATAAGTTAAGACGTCACCAGCTAACACGCAGTGTGTCAAAAGGTTTCAAGACGTAAGCACAGTTTCTACTGAGGTTTAAAAACACCTTTTGTCCAGACGCTGCTCTTATTTTTTGAACCATTTCTTAAAAAGTTTGATAATTGGTACGGGAATGAAACATAGCAACGTACAGAGGTTTTGTGACTTGTTAACATTGAATGAAATAAAATTTTTCCAACTGTTCTACCAAAGGCGTTCAAATGGAGAATGGTTTCTACTCCTACAAATTTCTATCTTTAAATTACTTTCCGATTTCGGCCTTCATTGCAAATTGTTTTATCGGTGCAGGTTTCTTTGAAGTTTCGTTACTTTTTTGCTTTGTAGTTTTCCCCTTTTGCCCCTCTTGGTCACAGCCATAAAATAATTTAGTTGTTCTTTCCCATTATACCACCCACAGAGCTTAGTGGTCAGATAATCTCTAGACCCCAATCAATCTTTTGAAAAAAGCAATAAGTGAGAGCTATGATTTTATGGGGGCTTAAATAGTTTCATGTTAAATGTTTCATCAGGGCAGCCGTGGTGGCCCTTTCTAAATGGTATATCTTTGGAGCTAGCTCTCTTCACTACACCCAGGGAAGAAATATCCGAGAGAGACGACAACTTCCAGAAGTCATCACGAAGTCTGGGTACAACCTGCATCGTCAAGCAAAAGATAAGTTGAAGATTGTTTCTTATCAAATCAATCGTCTCCCTAAATTGGCGGAAGTCATCCTCTGGCACGATTTGATAAACAACTGCACAACCAATCCGAAGTCTGACCCCAGAAGCCCTCTAACTGCGGAACAGCTAGTCACCGAAATACAGAAGTTAAAACGAAAAGTTGTTGGAATAGTTTTTTGTGAACAAGCGGAAGCTCCCAACGTTTACAAGGAGCTAAAGGCCTCAAGAATCCGCACCCTAAACATCGTTCGTGGCCTTCTGTCGAGACGAAAACAGAAGGATCGCCGGCTGATAACCGAATAAAGAGAACTCCATAAAACACCAGCCCTTGAAGTTAATCACTCCATTAAACACCAACCCTCACTATTGTCAAGAAAAACCACAACAATTTGACAGCAATCATCAAGAAACGACAAAGCCCGTCGCAAGCCCAACGAAGAAAGAAGCAAGAGCTAGCGAAAAAGTACTAAGTAAGTGCTTCATTTTTGAAGTTTTCCTGGTTTTGTGAGGTCCTAGTGATTAAGTTCCTTGGCACTGATCAAAACCAACTTACAATTTCACACCAGTTGTCAATTCTGAGTTTCTTTTGTAAGTACCTAGTGATTATTTTCCTTGGCACCCATCAAATCGAACCTAGAAACTGAAGGAGAAGATCTCACGTCATGGGTAGAAACTGCAAAACATGCAAGCGAGGCATACCGGCTCAAGAGAAAACTTACTTCGGCGTATCGTGTAACACCCACATGCATCTAACCACTGGATGTACCGCCCTCTCACCTGCTGCTATAAATGGAATAAAAGAATTGGGAATGAATGCAATGCTACTGTGCAACACCTGCGTAGAAAACAATGAGCGAGATAATTCCATCAAGGGACGCGCGCTAGCAAGTGTCTCTGAGAAACTGGAAAGCCTTGATGTAGGTGACAAATTAAAGAACATGGAAAAGCCACTAAGGGACTTAGTCGATTCTAAAATTGGAGAAGCAATGACGACCACGTGCGGCAAAGTGGAGAAAACATACGCAGCTGTCGTTGCCGTGATCGGAACCACGAGCGGGAAAAACCAAAGAAGCATAAATTGCAGAGGCCCAAAAGTCAAATCACAAAATCAATAGCAACCAAAGTTTCAGATTCCAAGGGTTAAAACAAGACCCATCGAAATCTAAAGCCGAAAACTTTGTTCCAACGAACTCTGAACTGAAGGAAATACTGTTTACGATTGGATCTGAGCCACATGTTCTTGAGTTCAAAAGATTAGGCAAATTCGACCCCAAGCGAAGGAAACCTAGACCCCTTCTGGTCACGGTAGCGGACGAACATCAAGCACGCCTGACCTTGGCGAAAGTCATGAACACAGGGAAGACCTCAATAAGCGAAACATTTATTTCCTGCCTGCTCTCTCGCGAGAAGATGCAATGAAGGAAAACCTCATTCTAAAAACAAGACTCAACCTTGGTCAACTACTCGAGAGAAGTTGCGAATTAGAAATTGGGAGCTGTTCAAGGACGGGAAGAAAATTCACTTAGAATCTGAGAAAAACAAGTCTTCATGACTAGCTTTCCTCAACATTCATCAACTCAACACATGAAGTCTGGCAAACATCGACCGAAGAGCAAAATTTGCGGATGCAGTCCAAGTAGCGGACTACACTGTCATATGTCTTTGCGAAACCTGGATCAAATTGATCAGCGCCTCTGAAAAACTTTTAAATGACTACAACATACATCGAAGCGACCGTACTCTCTTGAGAGCTAAAAACGCCCACGGTGGTAGCCTCATAGCAGTGAAAAACTCTAAACTCTGAAAAGATCAATGGGGATCTTCCCGAATAATGCCTAGCTTGCAACTAGCCAGGTCAAATTCAACTAGACAGGTCTGAAATGATAATCTGTTCGTTCTAAAACCCACCAAAAGGCAGAGCATACCGAAATAATATCAACGATTTCCAAAAACTCCTTAAAACCATTCCAATGTCAAAACCGGCCCCAATCTGTGGCGACCTCAACTTCCTGGATGCAAACTGGAAATAAGAATGCAGCACTAACGAAGAAAACGAGATCATTGAAATCTTTGACGAAGCCCTGTTCAGACAAGCCGTTGACTTTCCGACATGTTCAAATAACACCCTTGACGTGGCCTTCTATCGCAACTGTTATCTCTTTGCCGAAAAGGATCAGTCCTTCTCCAGGACATACGACTGCAGTGATCACGATGCGATCCATCTTTCAACCGAATGCCCAATAACTGAACCGAAACCCGTACTCCAATCATTCAGGAGTTTTGGAAACGCTGACTACGTTGGAATTAATAAATTTGTTTAAAAACAACCCGTTCCAACTTATTTGCCATACAAACGTCAACAAAGTGTGTGAAGAGTTTTACCAAAATGTGGACAAAGTGGTTGAGATATATGTACCTCAAAGAACCAGACATCACCAAAGAATCCCTCCATAGATCACTGCATTCACGTCAAATATTTTGAACAACTGAAAACGCAGAAAATGCTTCTTGAAAGAAAACCAACGAGTTATCGGAAAGCAGCAGTCATGAAGCTGGAGAACTTGGTAACCGAGTCAGCCGAGGCAGACAGGAAAGACTACCAGGAGAATTTAATGTCCAAACCAAAATTCTGTTAAGTCTCAAAAAATCTCCCAGTCTTCCGAAGCAAGTCGTGAGTGGTGATAAAGTGAGCACCATTGTCCATGAACAAGTTAACTTTATGAACGAGTTCTTCCTTTCAGTTTTCTCTCCAAAACAAACATTCAGCTTGAAACGAAAAATCCTACATTGACATGCTTTAACATATCGGTTGAATCCATACATTCCTTCGTGTCCGAATTATATATTAGTAAATCTAGGGGCCCAAATGGACCCCCTACGGCCTTCTTCAAGAAAACGTCACGACAAATCTCGGTCGTCCTAAATAAGCTTCTGAAGGTAATAAAGAAGCATAGAAAGATACCTGACACATGGAAGAAGGAGTGAATTATATCAGTCAGTTTGGCTGCTCATCATTCTCCCCTTGCCTATGTTTCTCCAAGTGAACGACCTCCTTCTACTTGTGAAAATCATGCATAAAAGCTTGCATTTCAACAAACTACCTGACCTCACCAGCGCCATTGGACGCACAAAAGAAGTTTTTCGGCTACAAAAAAGAAGAACGGAAAAAGCTAGAAGCCAATTCACCTTCCGAAACTGCAGACTCGCAAACCGATTAGAGAAATATGTCGAAATCAGTAGAGCGTACGGACTCAAGAAGAGACTGATACACCTAATGCGGGAATTTGTCAATAAACGATTTTGCGATAAGAACGTCTGCACTTGGCAAACCTTTTGTGACTGCCATGTATGCAGAAAAAAATGGATTCTATTTTAACAACTGACAATTGGGCGTAAATCGGCCCTGCAGCAAACACGCTGCGGAGCCCCAACAACAACAACAACAACGACAATGGGCAAGACCCATATACTCTTGTAATTGGACCAGTTCTTGCAACTGCAATTCGGTACTGAAAATCAAATCAAACAACCAATATGTGAATAGAGACCGCAGTCCACGACACAGTAGCCTAAACTACTACTGTTATTTTATGTTAGTTTGTTTTTTCATCTTACACTTGTTGTTCCTAAAATTTGGAATGCCTTGAACATCACGAGGTCTCATTAACGTTTCGGCTGTTTTTGGCTCAAAGTATGCGTCATAATTTATCTTTCAATCTTGGTATTGGCAATCTTTCACCTTTATTGTGTGACTAATTTTGTTTAATTGAATTACCATACTTGCAAAAATTAAAATCAGTGCAGAATTCTCTAAACGCTTTCATGGTCACTGAACATTTTCTATATGACGACTCGTGAAAGAAAAAAGGGCTGGTAATTGAAGGACTGGTAAAATATGAAGATGTAGTGCTCGGAGGGCCCCGGGCCAGCCAAAATTACCCAGTGTTGGAGGGGCTTTTCTTAATTTGAAAAGAAGGCATTTTCTTTTGTTGTCCTCTGTATTCTAGGGCTTATAATTCGTAGCTGTTTCGGCAATCGCAGGCTTTTTTTATTGGCCATTGTTCCAACAAAATTTGCGCGTGCCATTTTTATTGTTGTTTTTATTCCCCATTGTTCTGATCGGTAAAATACAGATACTTACTTAATTTGGATTTATTTGTCTTGAGGGCTTATAATAAAGATTCCACTGCAATAAATCGATTAATTGACTCGAACGAAGTTCTTTTCTTTTATTTTTTTTTAATTATTTTATCGTTTCACATAACACATGCTGTTATTAAAACCATTCGCTTGCGCCAGGGAGTTATGCGAATTTTCTCTATCAAAACCGTGTT
>NC_134468.1:85987150-86183150 GCF_964194025.1 Convolutriloba macropyga
AATTTTTCGAACCAACTTTTCAAAATTTTTTACAAGTTATTGTCCCCTATGGGACCGAAATTTCAATATTTGAAAAGTGTTTCCGACAATTTTTTTCACTCACAAAACATGTTTCACAACATTTCACGTTGATTGAAGCTAAAAAATGGACAAAAATTTTTCGAACCAACTTTTCAAAATTTTTTACAAGTTATTGTCCCCTATGGGACCAAAATTTCAATTTTTGAAAAAAGTGTTTCCGACAATTTTTTTCACTCACAAAACATGTTTCACAACATTTCACGTTGATTGAAGCCAAAAAATGGACAAAAATTTTTTCGAACCAATTTTTCAAAAAATTTTACAAGTGTTTGTCCACAGAATTTGCATTTTCGGCGAAAAAAATAGGGGGGACATTTTATTCAGATTTTCAAAATTTTCAAATGTCCCACCCCGGTGTTGTTGGGCCGAGAAAATCAGGCTTCCAAAAATGTCCGTCCCCCCCCCCGGTGAGGTTCTAGTCATTTTTTTATACTACTGTACTGTTGAATTGCGCATTCATAATTGAGTGTTACTGTCTTTTCATAAGTTTGGAGCAATTTAATGCTGCGTCAAGAAATAACAATTGTCCGTGTAAGATCATATTTCTCCGAAAATAGCGAATGAACTATTCCTTAATTTGTAGGGATATCGCAACAAGTGTGAGTTCTCGATTGGGACAGACACCAATGGCAACAAGAAGACAGTAGGATTCCGTCTCTCCAGCTACAAGTCAGGTGAAATTGCGGTTGTGGAGCCCAAGTGCCATATTGTGAGTGACGTCATGCAGGGAGTAGTGGCTCACTTCCAAACTCTGATCAGAGAAAGTGAATTGGAACAGTACTGTGTTGTCACCCATTCAGGTACTCATTGGTGTCCACTTATTAAAATTTGCAATTGATCTCATTTTTAATTTTTATGTCATTTTCTGAGTTAATCTGTCTTCAAGGGCCAATGCATTTTTTTCAGGTCTTGCAGATATAATACGGGAGCGATTTGAGAGACAAAAATTGATATTGAACATATTTTTGAAATTTTAAAGAGATCAAAATTTGCCTCCGGGGTAAACGCTTCAATATTTTTACCAATGTTTATTTTTGTTCAATTTGTTTGTTTGTTTCTCAACTTTCTGAGATGATTTTGTTTGCGTTTTGGCTGGCATTGTTCATTTGATCTGCTGGTGAGGCAGAGTACTTCTTAGTTTTTCATTCAATTCTTTTGATTAATAGCCGCCCTCATCTTCTCAGCCGGCTATTATTGCGCTCGTATTTTTTTTTACTTCGTCAAACTTTTTTTCGCTTTACCATTTTGCCGCTTTTTCGACATTTTGCGTGAAATCTTTTTGACTTCTCTAGGCTAGTTTCTCTCTTCTCTCATTCTGCTAAAAGTGAATTTGAACATCAGTTGCTAAGCAAAGCAATTCAAAATGAACAGAGTCGGTATAAAAATTTGAAGTCAGAAATAGAAACGGGATAAACCCATAAAGCCCAATTTTAGATGCCCGCTATTTGAACGTCGTTCCTATAAGTCTTAGTTACCACCTCTAATGCTTATTGGTGTTGATAGTAGCCCCTGTAGCCTCTCTCTAAGAAACAGAAGTATGTTCAACTACGAAATGCCATCAAAATAAATCGGACTTAAAAATATTTTTGTACAAAAATCTTTTTTTTTCAATATATTCTATTCGTTCAATCCCAATCATGCTTATTGGAATCAACGGCGGCTATTTTCCGGCAATCTGCCGGGTATGTTTGTTTTTCAGGACCTGTCCTATTCTTTTTGAATTCGTCGTCTCCATCGATGATTCTTGCGACCTGACCTAACTTCTTGGAATTGATTTTTTCAATTTCAGTGATTTCTACTGCTTTGCAGTTAAAATTTGTGTGCGTGACGTCATTTATTCTGCTTTTAGGTCAATAGCGTGACTTACCTCACTCAAAAAATTGACTTCTGAACTCGCTTAGTGAACTTCAAATTTTATGAATATTTACTAGTTAAAGATCAATGGTGTGCATCTAAGTAGTGCCAAACGTATATGCCCTCAATCCTTTGAATATTAGAGTCTTGTTTAGGTTTCGAGTAATAATTTTGAAAAAGCTCTTATGGTTTTTCCTTATAGAGCGTATGTGTCTCATAATAATGACAGTCCGAATCTAACGCAAAAAGTCTAGTGGTCTATTAAGGGACTGGTGGTCAATCTGTCTATCTTTTTTAAGTTTTTTTTCAATTCATGAAAGGCCACAAGCGTCTATCGCGGCTGTTTTCCGGCAATCTGCCGGCTCTGTTAATGATATTGGCATAGATGCTCTATAAGTTGGCATGAAAATTGATTTGGCTTCCTCAAAAATAAGCTCTTTTTCGCTCGCAGTAATGTTCTGCTTCTTGTAGCAAACTATTTTGAACAAATGAACGGTAAACGTCAAATGAAAGCAGTTATTAGAGTGAATCTTGAAGCAGGAATAAAACGCATGAAAAAATTGGTGGGTGGTTTGATTGTAAAGCAAAATTGGAGAGTAGAGCGCGACGAGCGGTTTTTTGTTTGGATTTTTCAAGCAGTTTTTTTATAGTTTATTTTGGTAGAGTTTGAGATATTTTTGGTTATTAAGTACGAGTTTTCGGCTAATTCTGTTTTTTCAGCCATTTTGTAAATTTTTGCGATTTATAATTGCTCTCAAACAAAGTTTGTAGCAATTTTAGTAGTCATGTGGTATTTTTTATCAGATTTTATCCTTTTTACTTCCTTTTCGCTTTTATTCTTCGATATTATCCATTTTGCTTGATTCTTTTAAACTTTTGGTCCTCAAAAAGGGGATAAACAGATAAACTCAGTGGGCATTGGGTGACTGAGCAGCTCTGTTGGAGCCGTACGACTTACTAGTCTCTAAGTTTGCGATTTCATGGGGTACGGTTCTTAAACTTATAAGTTTGTAGTTTGACCCCCTCCGCCTCAGTCCCTCCCCTCGTCTACCCTCCACCACCTGTCGATTTGGACCCCCATCTCTCAAAAAGGAAAGTCAAAAGCTTTAAAAATTATTTTGTTCTATTAAGAAATCAGAATTCAAAGTCTGCGATGGATGCAGTCTTTTGGCAGCCTACCACTGCCAGCGTTTTTGTTTCCCTCCATGAAAGTTCTTGCTTTTGGCCGCAAAAAAATTAAGTCGCCTGTATTAACTCCTGGTCTCCATTTGTTAAGTATTTTATACTGATTGTAGATTACAAGTACTAAATTAGCGTTACGAATTGTATTAAGTTTTGTTCTGGTGGTTCATGTTTTTCCCTTTTTGGCAGGTCATTGGAGAGGCTTGACTGTGAGATCGGGAAGGAACGAAACCAATGTCATGGTCATTGTACATTTCTCGCCACAGACCCTTTCGGAAGAGAATCTAAAGGCAGAAAAGGAGAGAGTCCACCAGGCAATGACGGCTAAACACCCTCAAATCACCAGCTTTTACTGGAATTGTGTCAATTCAATGTACGTTTAGAGTACGATAGAATACTACTTTATGACGTATCGTTTTTTACGGATTGAAATGAGGCTGAGAGCCGCTGAGTGAAATAGTTAATGACGAGTGTCGAAAAGCAATAGTCTAATGTGCTTAAATTACAAGGTATGTGATTTTTAGTGTCCAGTGTTAATTTTAGTGTTTCAGTCAGATTTGATCTATCATCTTTGGATAGTTGAATTGGTGGACAGTGTTATTGGACAGTTTTGCACATATTATTTCTGTAAAACGCACAAAATCACGCCCAAATCAGCGTATCGACGCACCTCGATATAGATCGAAAAGTTGACGATCAGATTTAAATGGCTCGAAACAATAACGAGTCTGTTTTCAGTGTCGCGTTTGTAGACAGCGGAAAAAGAGAGCTCGCACACAATTTCTATTTCCAAGTTTTATGCAAACTTAAATATAAATACAATAATTCTGAAGGTTTCCCCAAAATATATAGCACAAACGCTCCAGTCAATAATTCCGAGTTTTAAACTGGATGTTTAGAAGCAGCAGTTCTTCAGAAATAGAACAACTGGAGCTTCTCGGAGGTGACACAAAAATATCTGAAAAGGTTCTCTCGAGTACATTTCGGCTATCACCTACAGCATTCTTCCAAGTGAACACGTTGGCAACGGAACTTCTCTATAGCTTAGGTATCTTCTGCTGTTTCACTCATTCTTATTTAACAAAAGCTCATTCGAGGATTTAAAAAATATCTAAAATTGTTAACAGCTTTTTTGAGGTGGTGGTGGGTGGTCTAAGAAGGCGCAACTACTTTGAGAATGGACAGTACTGAATTCGAACAGGCATCTCTTACTTGCAAGCCTAGTTTAATCCAGTATACCAACGGGTCTGAAGTTCTCAAACTTGGGCATCTCTTATAACCCATTTTCTTGTTCTTTCTTGTTCCTCTTATTTTACTACACCGGCTAAGTTTCTATTCTAAACAAATTTTTCGCTTATCTGCTTTGAATTTTAGCTTTAATATTCTAGGACTTTCTGTTGCTCTCTCTATCTCTCTCCAGCCATTTAAGTGTATTTCCATCTTCAAAAACCGAAAAAACTGGTCGAATCCGAAGGCTTTAGGAGTCTGAGCAACTTTTTTGAGCTTTACTAAATTAGGATTATATTAGTCCGGCTGAAGAAAGATCTCATTTTTAAACAGAATAGACGGAAATTGGAGATCAGTAATTGAAGATTTTGTGAGCTATTGGTGTTTTTGCCACTCAGCAGTGGTAGCGATAAGGTGAAATCTAGTCTTTTCAGTTAAAATTGCAGTTCCTTCTTTATTTAACTTGGAAAATATAACCAACAATTCTTTTTAAAAAAGCTTCAACGTTGTATAGAGGAAATTTAATGCCCTTTCAAAGCATTTGAACTTTTATCGTATTGACTTGCATTTCGGTAGCCTTCTGAGCGATAGCCATCTGATTTAAAGAGTAGCATCTAGTTGGTTTTGTCTTTTATTAATAGCTGCGAAGCGATAGCGGCTATTATTGGGGACATCGTAATTTTTTACAATTCAAAGAATTCGAGTTATTTTGGGCCGCTGTTGTTTTAAGATCAGTTCACACATTTTCATAATCTTTAAAGGCAAATCGCGAGATGATTTTTTTCATGATTTTTAAAGGCAAAAGCGAAAAAGCGAGTGGTTTTGAGGCGTGAAATTTTCTCAATCTAATTTTAAAGTCGAGTGAGAAAACAGTGTATGAACAAATATTTGCTTTCTGGCTAGTGGCTTTTTGTTCCATGCGGCATTTTCGCTTTGATTAATTGCTCTTAAATGAAGTTCATAGCAATTATTGTAAACGTGGGTGTCTTTTTTATGCAAAATTTTTGCTTGACAATTTTGACTTTTCGAGTGACTTTTTTGCCCTTGACTTTTACCGTTTCGCATGATCTAAAATTCTCTCTCAATCACAATTTCAAGCAGGTGAATTCAATTGGCGGCTGTTTAATACTAAAATTCAACGTAAAAGTGCGCCGAAACCGGTGCCATTTTTTAACTTTATATCTTAATATCTTTACTTTATATCTGAATAGTTAACTATATATGTTAACCTCTAATGTGGATATTTGAAGCCCACTACTGAACTTCTTAGTCCCATTTAGACATTGAGTTTTTCAAGCAACTTCTACTGCTTTGCAGTTAAAATTTGAGTACGTGACGTCATTTGTTCTGCTTTTAGGTCAGTTGCGTGGCTTACTTCACTCAAAAAAATGACTTGATTTTTTTTATAGTCCGAATCTATTCCAAAATCGTAGTGGTATATTAAAGGAATGGTGGTCAGTCTGTATCAAGCGGCAATCAAGAGGCCACAAGCGTCTCCCGTGGCTATTTCCCGGCAATCTTGCCGCCTATGTTCTCTATTACAAATGCCATTTCGTTCGCTAGAAAACCATTTTCTTGAAACAAATTATGAAAAATTGTTTTGATTTATTTTATGCAAATTGACCTGAAGTGATTTTGCAAGAACTTGCAAGAATTGTGCATTTTTTGGCTGACTTTTAGAGCCGTCAGTTTTTCTGTTCCACTTGCGTACTTCTGGGCAACAATAATTTGGCTTTTTTAGTCTTCTGCGAGTCTAAATAGTCTAAACAACACATTCGAGAAAAACTGCCTTACTAAGTGCACGAATTAAATTAAATTATTTGCTATTGTGATCTATTGATGCCCCCATTCAAAAATCTGGATCTGCCTATTTTTTTGGGGGCGCTAAGTTTGCTAAAATTGAAAATTACCCTCCTTGAGAGACGGAAAATTGTTTCCCCACGATCGTTTGATTTTGGGATCTGCCACAAACTATCCGCTTATCTTGTGGAAAACTGAAAATGGAAAATTAGGGGTGGCTTTCAGTGCCGTTGTTTTTTCTTACTGTAACGTTTTGCTTCAGAAGTTAGCTAAATCGTAACAATAGTGAAACAATTGCTTTCCAAAAAGGATGCTCATAAGCGCCTGTTCTACCTTATTAATTGCTCTCAGGTGAATTTGGAAGCAATTATTGTAATCGTGTGTGTCTTTTTCAATGTAAAATAGCAGGTCCGTAAAAGCAGGCTAAATAAATTTTGTTAATGAACTTTTTTCAGTAATTAATTTACGAAAAAGTGATTATTTGTATAAGATCTTAGATTGAAAAATTCTTCCCAGAAATAAAGAAAATGAACACAATGCAATGGCCAAGAATAATGAGCTAAACTGCTGACTCACTCCTATAAAAATCGTTTTGCATCAGAACATTCTTTGGACACTACCGTTTTTTGACATTTATTTCTAATTTGACATTTTTCGGTCGCGGACTTTTTTATCCTTTTTTCGGCGCATGAAGCTTTTGGCCCATCTGTTTTTTTGGCCATTGATTCTTTTTCAAGCTGCGCTTTTTCGGACATTGGCCTTTTAAGAGAGCAAATTTTTCGGTCACTCACCCTTCGCGGTCTGTCTTAACCATGCTGCTCGAGAGCTCTTAAACATGCTCTTCAGAGGCCTCTTAAACATGGTACCTTTCGTTAAACACGGTGCCTTGTAAACGGCCATGCATTTAGTATAGGACCTCTTTTGACGCTTTTGTTTTAGAATATTCGTTGACCTCTTGGGTGATTTTTTAGTTCTTCGTTTTCGAGTGTTCTAAGTTCCTATCGTTCTGATTTAACTATGGGGTATTTTCTTGCACCGATAAAACATTTCTGAGCTACGCCCCCTCTAAATTATATAGCCCCCTTCTGTCGTTCGAGAGCAATTCATACGAAGTTAGTCGGTTTGTTCGTTAAATTAAAATTCGATTTTGAGTTTCTGTCATGTGATTTTTGTTACCGTGGCGACTCCTTACTTTGCCCAATTTTAACTGTGTTAACCATTAGGCTTAAACAATGCTAAAATAACATCTGCCGTAAAATCAAATGTTTCTACATGCAATTATAAGACATTGATGAAGCTTGATAAATTATCTGCTTCATCATGCTAATTTTGGAGGTTAAAAGAGGATTTCAGTTTTTTCTCAAAGCTGCTTTGGCAAACATGATTTCTTGGTCTCTCTAATTCACAGTTTTAGACGGTTTCACAACGTCATTGGCGTTTAGCTTAAACTCGTTGGAGGATAGACTAAACCATTGTGCCCGTGATACTGAGCTCGAGATTTCGAACCTCTGCAATAGCCTAAATCGAGTTGAATTTATTTCATTACCACTTGTGACGCGTGACAGTTTTGCTATGAATTTATACGGAGAATGCTAGATGACCATTCTTTGAAAGATAGATGTGGTAAACTTCGACGGGTAGAGCTCAGATTCTGACTGGCGGTCAATTACTGTGGTTTGTTCCAAGATGTGCATAGGAATCGCGTGGTCCTGTGGCTTAGCGGTTAAAGCGCCTGTCTAGTAAACAGGAGATCGGTGGTTCAAATCCGCCCAGGACCTTTTGGTTTAATAAATTACAGTACACGCTTTTAGATTGTCCTTTTGGCCCACCCTATAATGTTATCAATTGGTCCAGAACAATGTTTGAGACGTCAAGTGTAAACTTGTGAGTCTTTTTCTTTGTAAGCATAATTTTTGCTTGATCGGTTTGACTTTTTAACTAACATCTTTTTTCAATCGCCTGAGCAAAAACTTTCCGTCTTGAAAAACTTGCAAAGTCTGGACATAAGTGTCTGAGCAGCTCTATTAGATCTTCAGTATGCTCTAGGTGTACTATGAAGCTTGAAAAGACACTATTAACGGTTTAAAGGGGGCGATCTAGACCCCTTCCTCTGGCTTCCTCTGGCTTTTTTCCTTAGCGTCTGAGGCTAACCTCACTGTGCTTAAGATAGCTACAACTAAAGTCAACTCCTCCCCTATTGTTCGAGATCAACGTCGGTTAGGTTCTGAAAAATTCGTAACCGTTGCGAAACATGTTATTGTTTACACCCTCACAGCATACAATTCGATCTACTTCAGTATAGGAGATTGAAAAGAACGAATTTTGATGTCTATCCCTTTATATCCCCCTAGTGAGCTTTGTGAGGCTAGAGCGTTCAGCTACCCCCAAATACCCTGATGGGAACGAGAACAGAACTTCGTTGCATCAGCTTTTTTTTTACAAAATACAACAGCTCTCTATTTGAGGTGATAAAAAATGATAAATCCATGCTCACGATTATATGTTGTTTTTTCAGTGTGTGACTGGGCAGGTACTAGTGCTGACTCTACAGTGATGGATGTTTGTTGTGGGACTGGAACAGTCGGAATCATCCTTGCCAAGTCTGTTCATAAAGTCATCGGAATTGAAATGAGTTAGTCATTAATCTTCACCCTTTGCCTCCGATTCTGTATATCTCGACAAGTTTCCACTGTGATGAAATTGGCTGTTTTTTAACCAGTTAGGTGAATGAAAGAAATTATTTTTTATTCTACCAGCAATCTATAAAAGGGTGATTTTGACCGTTAATCAGTTTTTGGCCAACATTTAAAGGTTTCTGTAGCCAATTTGAACTGAGTGGCTAGAATAGTTGTTTCTGATGGTCTGCAGAATTCGTATCTATTTTATTAATAGCCGCAAAGTGATAGCTGGAGATATTATTGGCCTTGGTCTTTTATTTTATCGTTACGATATTTGTGACAACCAGGAGACGTCACGACCACGTCAAATCTGCGTTTTGTTAATTCA
This sequence comes from Convolutriloba macropyga, assembly GCF_964194025.1. Lineage (NCBI taxonomy): Eukaryota > Metazoa > Xenacoelomorpha > Acoela > Convolutidae > Convolutriloba > Convolutriloba macropyga. Next base: position 85,996,301 of record NC_134468.1, read on the forward strand.
TTTCTGCAACTTCGACTAAACTGCGTGCATAATGTCATTTTTTTAATCTTAGGGGAGCTAGTTTTCTGTTCATCCGCGTGATGTTTTTGGTCACATTCGACTTACGTTCCTCAAAAATGACTTTCACTGTCAAAATGACTGTTCTTTACGGGACTTTTCTTCAAGGATCTAAGGACTACTAAGTTTGGGTCGCTCTAATGGAAGGTTATTTTTAGAGCAGCCAATAAAACTAACAATAAATTATACAGATTCTTAATCAGAATATAACATCTCAGTGATTAACAGCCGCTGGCAGCCTCTCAGAGGCTTTTTTCCAGCAATCTGCCGGGTATGTTTATCTTTTCGAGACTGTGCATATAAGAAGCTATTGCGGCCAATTTCTGGGAATCTGGCAGCTATGTTTTAGCAACCTAACGTCACAAAATTACCAAAAGTTATTGAAGAGCTATTGATGAATTGGTAGTTTCTGTTGTATGGGCTTGTGTCTCGTTGGAGTGTTCGGTTTGACTTTAAGTAATTTTTAATTGCTCTCTAAGTAGAGGCAATTATTGTAAACGTGTGTGTCTTTTTTATTCAATTTTTTTGCTTGACTATTTTTGCGCTTTTGTTCTAGAATAATGTTTGACTTCTCAAGTGACCTTTTTACGCACTTCTTGTTTGTTGAGTGATTTCAATTACTCTCACTCCAAAATAATGTTTTTGTTCAAACAAAACAGGTTCCTAGAGAGACGATAAGGCCCTGATAGCCGAGGGGTTAATGCCTCTCGAGATTACGGAATCGGACTCCGGAGATCGAATCCGACTTTCGTGTGTTGTTTTTGCACACATAAAGCATAAAGAAATTTATCTAGGCTGCAGTCCTTGAATTAAATTGCCCCGCCTATCTTTCGAGAGCAATCTTTCCGACGTCAGTAATTGATAATGCTTTGTACGCCTTTTAGCTCACTGTTCGGATTTGATGATTTCGAATTTTGCAAAATCAAATTTTCGAAGGTTCTGTCAAATTAGTGAGAAATTAAAAAAATAATTCCTATACAGAAGTGGATTTCAATAGTTGTTTACAAGACTGTTGTAGACCTTGAGATCGAAAAAAATTCAATAAAATTTTTTAAAAGCCAGTTTCCAACCTCAAGTCGTTTACGGAGTTCTTCCGGCTAGGTTTTTTTCGTGCAACAAAAAGTTGTTTCGCTTTACCTCAGTTCGCAGCTTATTCAGCATTTTGCTTGAAATCTTTTTGACTTATCTTGGCTGATTTTGTTCTCTTCAAAGACTTCTTAAGCATCAGTTGCAAAGCAAAGCAATTTAAAATTACTGTCAATGTCGAGAAATGAAATCAAAAATAGAAACGGAATGAACTCATGCTTTGATTTGAACTTTGTTCTAATATGTCTTAGTTAACCGGTCTAATACTTTATGCTAATGATGCTAACCCCGGTATCCTCTCATTAAGAAACAAGAATTTTTCTAAGTACAAAATCCAATCAAAATAGAGCGGAGTTTATTTTTTAAAACAATAAATTTTTCCGATTTCTATTCTGCCAATCCCAATCGGGGTAGTGTGAATCACTGGAGGCTAATTTTGGGCAATCAGTGGGATATGGTTTAATTTTTAGCGCTTACTTTGTTTTGACCTCAAAATTTTAAACTAAGTTTTTTAAATAAATTATTAAGTGAAAGTATTGGATGTTTTCAGTTTGTGCTCCTCATCTGAGTGGTTGCATATTATTTGGACCCCCCCCCAGCCGCACGGGTTAATTTTGTACATAATGATTTATCTATGGAATGACGCGTGCTATGTAACTGGGGTGTATAACGTACTGGGGGCACAAACAAAAAATATACAAAAGATTTCATACAGCGTAAGTCAATGTGCTGCGTGAATTTTCTTTTGAAAGACCAATTTAATAAAAATTATTTTGCTGCCATGGAAAATGTACAGAGCCATGAAAAATAATGTACAAGAATGAAGCGTGGATTGATGACGCAATAAAGTATACGTTACAAACTATCTGTGGTTAGCTATTCAGAGCTTGTTTGCGTTGTAGGCGAAGATGCTATACAAGATGCAAAGGAGAATGCCGCCATGAACAACTTGAACAATATTCAGTACCATTGTGGCAAGGCAGAAGAAATACTTCCATTGCTCGGTTAGTTGACGACTTGTGACGATATATGGGAGCATTTTGAGCTCATTTATTAATTGCTCTTGAACGTAGTTCATAGCAATTATTGTAAATGTGTGTGTCTTTTTTTATGCAAAATTTTCGCTTGACAATTTTGACTTTTCGAGTGACTTTTACGCCCTTGACTTTTTGCATTTCACGTGATCTAAAATTCCCTCTCAATCACAATTTCATGCAGCTGAACTCAATTAGCGGCAATTTAATACTAAAAGTCAAATGAAAAGAAACTGGTGTCATTTTTTACTTTAAATCTTAATAGTGGTATATGTTAACCTCTAATGTGGTTATTTGAAGCCCACTATAGAACTTCTTTAAACACTGCTTTTGAGGAAAAATACTTCTCTTCCTATTGTTTCGAGTTACCAAGATGTAAAAACAGATATTGTTATTTGTTCCTTCAGCTCTTTAAATTGAGTGTTGTTGTTGAATTTAAGTTAACCCGGTAGCAAATAACTTCGGCTAAAAATTCAGCTGAAATATTTCACTTTTTTCCATTACAGCGTTTCAAAGTTAGTTTCTTTGTTTTCGTCCCCGAGTGTTTGAAGCTACCGTGATTTTCATTAGTTCAATTTAAACGCTTTATTTTTCGCTTTTTTTTTCTCCTTTTGTCGGTGCTCGATAAATATAAGTAGACTAAATGTGCACGAACTAAAAAAAATATACTTGCGCTTGGGAATTTTCTAAATGATATTACAGGAAAAATTTAATTACTTCCCCGTCTGTTTCAATTACTTATTTGAACGCCTGAATTTGCAAAGACAAAATTCTTTTTTAAAATAACGGTATGAGCGAAGCGGTTTTTTTTCGATAAGTGTTAAATGATATTCACAGTAAGAAATATTTTAATGCAAAATTTTTAATTGCTCTTGAACGTAGTTCATAGCAATTATTGTAAATGTGTGTGTCTTTTTTTATGCAAAATTTTCGCTTGACAATTTTGACTTTTCGAGTGACTTTTACGCCCTTGACTTTTTGCATTTCACGTGATCTAAAATTCCCTCTCAATCACAATTTCATGCAGCTGAACTCAATTAGCGGCAATTTAATACTAAAAGTCAAATGAAAAGAAACTGGTGTCATTTTTTACTTTAAATCTTAATAGTGGTATATGTTAACCTCTAATGTGGTTATTTGAAGCCCACTATAGAACTTCTTTAAACACTGCTTTTGAGGAAAAATACTTCTCTTCCTATTGTTTCGAGTTACCAAGATGTAAAAACAGATATTGTTATTTGTTCCTTCAGCTCTTTAAATTGAGTGTTGTTGTTGAATTTAAGTTAACCCGGTAGCAAATAACTTCGGCTAAAAATTCAGCTGAAATATTTCACTTTTTTCCATTACAGCGTTTCAAAGTTAGTTTCTTTGTTTTCGTCCCCGAGTGTTTGAAGCTACCGTGATTTTCATTAGTTCAATTTAAACGCTTTATTTTTCGCTTTTTTTTTCTCCTTTTGTCGGTGCTCGATAAATATAAGTAGACTAAATGTGCACGAACTAAAAAAAATATACTTGCGCTTGGGAATTTTCTAAATGATATTACAGGAAAAATTTAATTACTTCCCCGTCTGTTTCAATTACTTATTTGAACGCCTGAATTTGCAAAGACAAAATTCTTTTTTAAAATAACGGTATGAGCGAAGCGGTTTTTTTTCGATAAGTGTTAAATGATATTCACAGTAAGAAATATTTTAATGCAAAATTTTTAATTGCTCTTGAACGTAGTTCATAGCAATTATTGTAAATGTGTGTGTCTTTTTTTATGCAAAATTTTCGCTTGACAATTTTGACTTTTCGAGTGACTTTTACGCCCTTGACTTTTTGCATTTCACGTGATCTAAAATTCCCTCTCAATCACAATTTCATGCAGCTGAACTCAATTAGCGGCAATTTAATACTAAAAGTCAAATGAAAAGAAACTGGTGTCATTTTTTACTTTAAATCTTAATAGTGGTATATGTTAACCTCTAATGTGGTTATTTGAAGCCCACTATAGAACTTCTTAGTCCCATTTAGGCTCCCCCGACTGAAGCAGGCTGCAATTGATTAGAGCTCCCACTAGTCGTTCAATTCTTCCGGCTTTTAGTCGGTTATGTTTTATTAAAGGGCCCCGAAGCAATAGCTAAAGCATTCTTGATCTAAGCATGGTTTTTACTTGCGCTCACAAGATGTTTGTAACCATTTTTCAGACGACGAGTTGTCTGAACATTTTTTTTCGTCTGACTTTTTTTTCAAGTGCATTTTTGTCGCTCGAATTTTTGGTTTTTGCAAGTTATAGCTATAAGCTGAGCGAAACTAGCGGTGTTCGTAGTTTTTATAATTCAAAGAACTTGAATTGTATTGGTGCGCGGTCGTTTTGGGATGTAAAAGTCAATTCCGCACGTGAAAACTAAATGTTTAGGTCGAACAACTGAACGATTTGAAAGTCAGAGGGAAAAGAGTATGATTTTCAGTTCATGTCGTGTTTTTGAGAGAGAGCGAGAAAAGTGGATGTGAAATTTTTTTCGCAAAGCGAGTGAAATATTTGACCACGTGCGGATTTTTCGAATCAGTATTTTTTAGTTTTTACTTTCCTTTTTCAGGTAAAGTGGTTGTTCTAAACCATATTATCAACTAATTGTTTGTTTGGGAGCATTTTGGACCATCTCAATAATATAGAGTTTTATATGCAATCTTGAGCTATTTTTGTGATTTCACCGACTTGGACATTTTTTCGCTGTTTCTGTTCTCTGTCTTTAGTGTCTTGGGTAATTTTTTGGATGACAATATTTTTCATGTTGGTTGTCTTGCCCCTTTTAGTTTCATTATTATCATTTGTGAAGTTTTTCGGCCTAAATGCTGTTTTTTCTATTTTAAGAATATATTTACATATTCAATTGTTTAAATAGGGTTGGTTGTAGAGTTATTGTAACCTAGTGAAAACTATTTATGGTTTGATATGATAGCACATATTTTCGTAAAATAAAAATCTATTTCTGCTGTTTTTTGTAGTTTTTACTTTGTTTTCAGTGTTTTCCACTATTTTTTTGTTTCATCTAATGCTCTTTTTGTTTTACTTTTGTTCTCAAACCGAAGCTGAAAAGTTCACTTTTCTAAATGACTTCCTCCTCTCACTAACAGCATTTCCGCGCTTGGCGCTTGACGTCATTTCCGTTTTCTCTGGTGAAAGTTTTCAGGACATTTAGGCAATTAGATTTTGATCATAAGTGACTTAACTCAATTAAAATGACGTGTGCACCTTAAAACGTAGCAAGTTTAAGTTGATTTAGTTTAAGGTTATGATAACTCATATAGGTAGTAAAGTTCCCTAATCAAAAGGTTTCTGGGGAGTGAGTTTTAGTAAGCTTTAATTTATCGCAGAATGTTTTTTATGTAGCTTTTTGAGCGGCAGCGAAAACTCGTATCTCTGTTTCTATCTGTAATATACATCTTGCATGTCAATTTCGCAGCTATTTTGGCAATCTGCCGTTTATGTTTTACATTGATGTCATTCAGAAGGCAGGCTAACTTAATTGGGAGCATGGCAAGTGCTCCCAGATTAATCTGATTTTTTGACTGATCTTCCCGCTTGCTGGCCGTTTTGCAGCAATGTATATGGGCTTAGCCGGATCTGTATTGGTTCGCGCTCTCTTGGGTATTGGGTCGATCTGTATTGGGTCGACCTGAATAGAAGATTAGGGTGATTATAGCTGCGAAGCTGTAAGCTGAGCGGAGCTATATTGCGGTGCTCTTGGTTTTTTTTACAATTCAAAGAATTTGAATTTTATTGGGGCGCTGTTTTTATACGACTCGAAGAGGAGTATTGGAGAAGTCCTTTTTTAAAATCAATTTTATTGGAGTGATTTTTGAAGCTGGAAATGAAACGCGTGAAAAAATTTGGAGTGGTTTTGGGGCTGAACAAAAGTTAAGAGCGGAGCGAAAAAAGAGTGGTTTTTGTTCATACCGCTGTTTTTGAGAAATTGATGTGTGGAAAAATGAAATCGATGAGAGCGAGAAATTGATATGTGAAAAAAGTTTCTCTAAGCGAGCGAAATTGTTTTGTTCACGTGCGGCTTTTAAAAGCAGTTTTTAAAAAACTTTTGATGGTTATGATTATGATATTGTAATAATTTTAGGCTTGTTTTGATAGGAATTGAAGGTTTTAAGTAGTTAATTCTGAGTTTAATGCTAATTTGGAGATTTTTGATCAGTTTTGCTGATTTTTGCACGAAATTTAACTTTTTGCCTGTCTTTTTGTTTTAATGCTTTAAGTCGGATTTGAATGGAAGCTTGTTACTTAAGAAATATTCAGCTACGAATTGACAAAAGTTTTATTGGTGTAAGTCATTCTTTTCGTCGGAAAATTGACAGAAAAATTGAGAAATTTTAAACCATTTTATTTTTTTGTGCAGTTTTTCTTTTAGTCTTAGACAAGTTTCTTAGCCTATTATGACTTGCTCATTGTTTTGCGAGCTTTCCATTGCCCTAATTTGAAAGGAATTTTATTCGGCTTTATGTTTCCTTGTACTATTGAAAAAAAACTCATTAAGTTTTTCTAGTTTTTTTTATTCAATTTGTTTTGAATGCCGTTTCTATTCTTCCTTAAATTTTTTATGGCGTTTGTGGTGGTTCAGAGTTCACAATATTTGTTCTAGTTGTGTAGTCAAAAGTATGGGCAATTTTCTCCTTCGAGTCATTTCCGGAATTCTTCCGGCTATGTTTTTTTTTAGATCTGTTCACACATTTTCATTGTTTTTGAAGTCAAATTGGAGTAGTGATTTTGGTCACGCCGAAACAAGAAGAGGAGCGAAAAAGCGAGTGGTTTTGCGGCGTGAAATATTTTTGCTCTAAATTTAAAGTAAAGTGAGAAAACGGTGTTTGAACAAAAATTCGCTTTCTCGCTAGTGGTTTTTTGTTCACATGCGGCAATTTGACTTTGATTTTACAAGTTTTTTTGATTTTTTGGATTGGATTTTTTTCTAAATGGTTCTCCCAATCCATTCATAGTCCGTTCATGGTCTAGTTTTCTGTTTAGTCAATGAAAATTCTTTGAATTGTACGTCAGGACTTGTCCTGCTATGTTTCTGTTTCGTCGTCTGACGCTCTATTTTCGTTTTACATTTGTTCACACAGCAAAGCTGAAAAAGTCAAATTTTCTGAATTACTTCTTCCTCTCACTAACGGCATTTGCGCGCGTGACGTCATTTCTCACTCGCTTTAGCAAAAGTTGTTTGCGTGATTAGATTTTGATCATTAGCGACTTACCTCACTCAATAAAATGACGTTTGAACTTTAAAATTTAGGTTTATGTTGAATTAGTTTCAGGTCAAAGGAACTCATATGTGTAATAAGGGTCCCTAACGATAAGGCTTCTGCGCAATGAGTTTTAACAAGCTTTATTAATTTATCGTTTATTTTTTTACATAGCTTTTTGAGGGGCGTCGATAACTTTTTCAACTTCTCTGTTTCTGTTTCTGTCTCTGTTTCTATATCATGCGGCACGCAAGTTATTCGCAGCTGTTCCGGCAATCTGCCGGCTATGTTTAATTAATTGATCTCCATAGAAGTTTGAAGCAATTGTTTAGAACGTGTCTTATCCAAAATCTTGGCTTGACTGTTTTTTCGCGTTTGTTCTTGAAGATTCTTTTGATTTCATTGAAGTGCTGTTTCACGCTTGACTGCTTGAATTTTGCGTGATCTAAATTGCTCGTATTTGAGAAATTAAGCGTGTTGATAAAAGAAGACCGATTGTAAGAACCACAAGGCTCTCTTAGTTGAGTGGAAAACGCTGCGCTCAATCACGGTGGTGGTCGAGGGTTCAAAACTTTCCCTATTCTGAATTTTTTTGTGCCCATAAAAATTTATATGACTGACAAATTTATATGTTTGTCGTTCGAGAGCAATTTGTCCGACGTTAGTCGGTTTATGTTTTATTTTAGCGACTCGACAAAGAAATTTGGCGGCGCATCTTTTTTAAGGTTTAGTTCAAAGCTGAAAAATTTGAAGAACAGTATTCTGATATTTATACAGGGAGAGGAAGAGAAAACAAAGGTGTGAATAATCAGTGTGCAAAAGTATTTTTGAGCAGATCCTCAGCCATTTGGTCTGGAATGAACGCATCTATGTTTGAGAAAGGGAACTAAAACAAAAATTAAAGCCAGAAGAGCCCCAGTGTAGGTACCCACTGTTTAACTTTGATTTGATTTTTTTATCTTTAAAATGTCTAATGGTTTTTGGCAGTGTTCTTTTTGTTCCCATAAAAAGCCTTATTATGCCTAACTGCCAAGTCTTTTCCAAAATGCACGCACGTTGGATCCTGTTGCTTTTACAAAACAACATCAGTTACATCTTAGTTTCATTTTTTTAAATGTGCTAAGCAATTTTTTGTGTCGACTTTTAGATGTTTTTTAATTGCTCTCGATCGAAGTATATCGCTGTCTGCAAAATTTTTTGCTCGACCGTTTTGATTTTTCGGGTGATCCTTACGCCCTTCAGTTTCTTGTTTTTGCGTGATCTAAATTCACAAGTGTCAGCAGCTGAACTCAAGTGGTGGCAGTTCACTAATAGAAGTCAGATGAAAAGTTCGCAAAAATTGGTTTAATTTTTTGGTGGTTATAGTGATATATAATAACCTCTAATGACGTCATTTGAAGCCCTCTAATGAATTCAGTCAATGAAGCGGGTGCAATCGATTTGAGTTGCTACTAGTCTTTCGAGAGCAAATTTTTTGAGCGGTAGATAGTTGCTGTAACGACTTGATTAATACGCACGTTTGATGTATGTGGGTTCGTTGGCTGTTCTCTTGTTTTAATGGATCCCCAACAAAGTTTAAAGTTTGTTGCAGTTTTTGTTAGCAATTTTTTGAACTTTGTTGCAACTTTTTTAATGTGTTTTTTTATGCATTGGGATAACCCCCAAGTACGTTAGGCAGCCCCAGTTACAGTGCACGTCTCATTACATAGTAAATACTTATGTAAATATATGTCACAAGCGTCTGGAGGTGCAAATAATATGCACCTACTAAGCTGGGGCAGCACAAACAGAAAAATCTTTGAATTACTTTGATTTTTTCCTCATAAGTTGATTCTTTCTTCAAACACGGGTTCAACTTCTTAATCGCAAAGGCATTAAATGCGCGAGTGAGCTGTAATAAGCTGCAAGAGTACTTCACCGAAGGTGTTGAGTATGCAGAACTTCAAGGCGTGAATGGCAACTTTAAATTGTGGTGGGATCGGCCGACTTTCTTTTTGAATTTGTCAATATCTTAGTTGTTGGGATTCTATTGGTGTATTGTCTTTTTTAATCGCCGCCGTCAGCTTCTCAACGGCTATTATTTAGGCGCTCTCCTTTTTTACAATTCAAAGAATTTGAATTGTATTGGGGCGCTGTCTTTTTTTAAAGATCTGTTCACACATTTTCATGATTTTTGAAGTCAAATTGGAGCAGTGATTTTGGTCACGCGGAAACAGGAAGTGGAGCGAAAAAGCGAGTGGTTTTGCGCCGTGAAATTTTTTGGCTCTGATTTTAAAGTACAGTGAGAAAACGGTGTTGAACAAAAATTCGCTTTCTCGCTAGTGGTTTTTGTTCACATGCGGCATTTTGATTTTTTAATTGCTCTCAAACGAAGTTTGTAGCAATTATATTAGTCCTGTCGGTCTTTTTTATGCGCTTGACCGATTAGTCCTGTCGGTCTTCGTTTGACCGATTTTTCGTCTGACGCTTTTGACTTTTCGTCCTCAAAAACGGGATAAATAGGTAGCGCCCAGCGGGCATAATTTCAGCTGAAACTGTTTTGGGACATACTTATAATTATGGTGTGAAGGGCGGTTCGTGGAGGTTGAAGACACCACCATTGTTGACCCTCCACTATTGTCCCCCACCCCCCTCCCCCACAACGCTGTTGCCCCCACCCCACTTGCCCCCATCAGCCGCCAGTATACCCCCCCCCCCCCCCCCCCCCCGTGGCTAGCTACTGACGAACAACCGCTTGCTAGAAACGCAAATTTATACTGTTTTGCATTTTTTAAGCTTTTCGAAAATTTTTGACATTTCATGATTTTTATCAGCCCTAAGCGTCAAGGAACCTTCTTTAGGTTTTAATCATAGGTTACCGCATAGATTCTAGTGGTAATGGAATGGTTTCAACATTTTAACATCACGAATTTTAGCATTTTTTTTGACAAAACGTGCAATTTTTCAAATTTTTTAACATTTTTCTCCTTATTCAGGTCTTTCCAGTCCCAGGGACCAGAAAACATCCTAAAGGGTTTGATAATAAGATAGTGACAAATTTTATGTGCCATGGAATTTTTTTTCAACTTTTCAATGTCACAGATTTTAGCAATTGTTTGATAAAACTTTCTTTGTTTTTTTTTGTAAATTTGTTTTTTTTTGAGATTTTTAGGCCTCAAGAGCCAAGGAACCTCCTCTGCGGTTTATAAATAGGTCACTGTATAATTTCTTGATTAAATGGAATGTCTTGGAAGATTTCAACACGAATTTCATCACAAATTTTAGCATTTTTTTACATACAAAACGTGCAATTTTTTCAATTTTTTTTCATTTATAGTCATTATTCAGGTCTTTTGAGCCTCAAGGGTCAGAAAACCTCCGGTAAAGTTTGATAATAAGTTACTGGAAAAGTTTTACTTGGTCATGGATTAATTATCAACTTTTAACTTTTTAGTATCACAAATTTTCGCATTTCTTTTTATAAAACACGCAATTTTGCTAAGTTTTTGAATATTTTTGTCATTTTTTAGATTTCACTAGCCTCAAGAGCCGCGGAACTTCCTCTAGGGTTTGATAACGTGCTACTGCATAGTTTATTGATGTAATGGAACGTTCTTTATAATTTTAATATCAAGAATTTAGGCAATTTTTTAAAAAATTTTTGCGATTTTTTTCATGTTTTTAAATTTTTTCTTGCAGCAGAGGCTCCAAGGTTTGCTAATAAGCTGAGACCTCCTCCAAGTTTTGATAATAAGCTGCTGCATAGTTTCTAAAGTTAATGGGATGGTGGTAAAATTTTTTTTACTCCAGTTTTTGTAATTATTGGACAAAACTTAGTTTTCAAAATTTTTGAAAATTTTTGTTCCAAGTGTATGGATCTTTATGAGCCTGTGAAACTATTTCAGGCTTGAAACAGGGATACCGAAAAGTCTCTTGAGACAATGAAATGGTTCTTAAGATATTAATATCTTGAATTTTAGCAATTTTTTAATGTGAAATTTTCAAAATTTTATTTTTTTTTGCCCTTTTCTGAGTTTAACGACCTTTTGTGGCCAACGAAACGTTTCAAGTCTCAGCGATGGGTTACTTGACAGAAATTATGAGACAGAAAATGTTTTTTAAATTTTTTTTACTGCGAAGTTGAAAATCTTTTTAATTTTACCTTTTTTAGTTTTTTTCTATATGATTTATTTATTGACAAGTATAGAAAACTAGAAGCTTCGATGTCGAATCCCATTATGGAAAATTTTCCTGTCTCTTCTTTTCTCTCTATCGGTTAGGGTTCCTTTCCTTCTCTTTCTCGTTCCCGTTTTGTCTCACTCTCTCTCTCTCTCTCTCTATCTCTCTCTCTCTCTCGTTGTTGATGCCGCACTGCTGTAATGTTTTAGCTGCTGTAATGTGGCGTAATGTCATCATCTCTGATCCTCATTAACGATGAGTTATATTAGCATTGTTTTTTTAAAAAATTGTAAATGACCTAACAGGCACTTTGAGGTCACTGAACCATGTGTAGCTGCTGACGAAGGAAACCGGTCGCCGGTCGTTTGAGAGCAATTCGCCCGACGTTAGTCGGTTATGTTTCTGTTTTTTTTTTCGATTTTTTGGATCGAATTTTTTTCTAAATGGTTTTTCCAATCCCTCCCTAGTTCATTCTAGGCCGAGTTTTTTTTAACCAAACATCCATTTCCTGCTGGTGGTTTTTCTGTTCACATGCGGCATTTTGACATTGATTTGGTTTTTTTTTAATTTTTTTATCTGATTTTTTTAAAAATTGTTTTTCCAATTCTTTTATAGTCCTTTCTAGGTCTAGTTTTTCGTTTAGTCATTGAATTTTTTTAAAATTGTACATCAGGACCCTTTTTGTTTTGCTATGTTTTTAATTCGCTTTATCTTTTGATCACGTTTTTCGTGTTACACAAGTCAGTTTTTAACGTTTGTTTTCTGACTTACTTCACTCACTGTTTCAACTGAATGGATTTTAAATTCCTTCACATATTGAATTACGTAATATGGTGAATACGGTCAATGTCAAAAGATCAAAATCTGAAGCCCGGTCATTAAGTCATAGTGCATTAGATTATCAAAGTTCTATTAGAGTGTTTGCTAGCTGACAATGGTATTAAACTTATTGGCCCTTTGTTCAGAAGCCCGAATAAAGTATAGTTTTAGAGTCTAACTGAAACTACACGTCGAATTGGAACACTTTTTGACACTGATAAAAACAGAAAAATCGGTCAATTTGTCTTTTCTTTTCTGTTTCAATCCCGATGAGCATCAAGCGCGTCAACGGCGGCTATTTTCCGGCAATCTGCCGGCTATGTTCTTATGCTCCGTGCGCTTTTTTTTTACTTTTTCATGTCAGTAAGAATTCAAGTTAGAGTGGTGATTTTAATAACGTTGGAGTAGTAAAGGAAGCGAAAAGCGAGTTGGTTTGAAGCGAGCTTGACTTTCTTCCAAGTACCTTTAAACGAGCGAGAAGTTGGTATTTGAACAAATTATTCTAAGCAAATTTCACGTGCGTTAATTTGACTGCTAATTTCAGTGTTGCTGCTCTTGAGTGCTATTAATCGATTTTTTTACACGATTTTTTTTCTCTTGTTAGGGGTTAAATTTATACAAATCCTTTTTATCAAACTTTGCTCTTGTTAGGGGTTAAATTAATAAAAATCCTTGTTATCAAACTTTGATTGGGATTCAGAAGTTTTTGCTCATGAAAAGTTCAATTAAGTGAGTGTTTGTTTTGTTGAAAAATTCTTCATTCTTCTAAATCGCTCTCTATAACATCAGTCCTGTTCTCCTTAAATTTCAGAATTCTTCTCTTTTCAATCTTCATTGAACTCTTGAAAATTATTTATGTTCTTCCTGCTCGTTGTGTGAGATAATTTTTACGAAAACGAAGGTCCCCTCTCACTGGGTGACACCTCAAAACTGATTCCACTCTTGTTGGAGTTCACAATGTTTGCCCAAAAATGAATTTGCCCAAAATTATTTCAAAAGTTGGGGTTACGGGAATCGTGCAAGCAACTTTGTAGCCGATCCTCGTACAATCACAACGGAAGCCGACTGAGCAACTCTATCAAAAGCGATAGCATGTCCTTCAGACTGATAATTCCTGCTGTCAGCTAACAGAGCTATTTGCTTTAACACTTTCTTGAGAGTAACCGACAGACCGCCCAATGACTCAACAGCAAGAGGAATAAACGAAACTCCTTGCTCAGAGCAACTATTTTCGTGTGCATACTTTCGCTCTTCGGCTGCTTCAAGCGCGTAACCAGACTTCTCTGTTGCATGATTTATAATGTTTGGTTGCAGTGGTGAAGTTGCCGTGACGTCTAGAGCAGCTGGACGACCTGATTTCCATGAAGGCAGAAATATGTCGCCATAGCGAGAACTGTTTGCAGCAATAAGGTTTTGTTTTTCGATGACTGGGGACAAGTTAGCTGCTGAGCATGCTGATGCAATACGGTCTCGTATCCTGTCGTGCCGAGAAATTGCTGCACCTCATCCGTGGCAAATGACGGCTTGGTCACCAAAAATGTCAAGGGTCACAGACCTGCAGTAAGGGCATTTACTTTCATCTTCATAAACTAATCCCTAGTCTACTTGACACTAATTTGAAATTCATTGGGACTGAGATGGAGACCTAAGACAGGAACAGGAGGTGGTGCAAGCCATGCGCCGGATTGAGGCAAACAGGTGATTGCAGTCTTGCTTTCTCCCTGTTTGGCGACTGATTTCTTAGCTGCTCAGAAAACTTTTCAGTATCTACAGATTCTTGAATTTTCTTCTGTGTGTAGGAATTCAAGTTGAAAGGTTCAAGGCTTCTATAGAGTTCTTTAAAAAAACTCTACTATCTGAAGCGCGCTGGTTTATAATGTTCTGAACCAAATCATCGGAAGCTAACACAGCCCACATATGCGGCTCTGTATTGCTCTTGCGATTGTCGCACTCCGAGGCCAGAAATGTTTTTTGGCAAGGTTGACTGCTTCCATGCATTGTCACAGGTGACAGTACCTATTGCTTGATCTAACGCATCCTGGAATCGAAGACTTCCGAAACATCGCTCAGATCTCTTGTCGGCGTGTTAGTGCGTAGAGAGTAGACTAACGTTGGTGTCCCTAAGCAATAACGAAGTATGCCGAGAGCACATTGAGGATCATCCAGATAACTCAAATTTTCCAAGAGCGACGCAACCTTCTGAACACGTTTCTGCAAGCAAGAAGAAACAAATTCTGGTGATCCGACTGCGGCACTCAGTACTTCAAAACCGTTGCCCGTATTTCTTGTAACTTCTCCATCAACTGAGGGTAGATCTACGATTGACCAGAGTTCGAACTTGTCTTTCCTCAAATACAGACCCCCTTCATTGGCAAAGTTATCGAGCGTAGTTTGGCTTTGATCTTCGGAGCCTGCAACGAATCCATCGTCCAATTACCAAGTGTGCTGGGTAAGATTTGGAACCGCGTCTCATTTTTTCTATAACAGGCCATAACGTCAACGAAAAGAGAAGTGGACCCAGGGGATCTCCTTGTTGAACATACGATTCACTTTGAAGACTGGCGTTATTATACAGTAGTGGAGCATGCTGAGAATAGCGAAAATTTGTGAAGGCTGCAATACCTGGTATGAAATCGCATGCTGCTTGCAGTAATTGTCATAATAGTCAGTATAGTCATTATTCAGGTCTTTTGAGCCTCAAGGGTCAGAAAACCTCCGGTAAAGTTTGATAATAAGTTACTGGAAAAGTTTTACTTGGTCATGGATTAATTATCAACTTTTAACTTTTTAGTATCACAAATTTTCGCATTTCTTTTTATAAAACACGCAATTTTGCTAAGTTTTTGAATATTTTTGTCATTTTTTAGATTTCACTAGCCTCAAGAGCCGCGGAACTTCCTCTAGGGTTTGATAACGTGCTACTGCATAGTTTATTGATGTAATGGAACGTTCTTTATAATTTTAATATCAAGAATTTAGGCAATTTTTTAAAAAATTTTTGCGATTTTTTTCATGTTTTTAAATTTTTTCTTGCAGCAGAGGCTCCAAGGTTTGCTAATAAGCTGAGACCTCCTCCAAGTTTTGATAATAAGCTGCTGCATAGTTTCTAAAGTTAATGGGATGGTGGTAAAATTTTTTTTACTCCAGTTTTTGTAATTATTGGACAAAACTTAGTTTTCAAAATTTTTGAAAATTTTTGTTCCAAGTGTATGGATCTTTATGAGCCTGTGAAACTATTTCAGGCTTGAAACAGGGATACCGAAAAGTCTCTTGAGACAATGAAATGGTTCTTAAGATATTAATATCTTGAATTTTAGCAATTTTTTAATGTGAAATTTTCAAAATTTTATTTTTTTTTGCCCTTTTCTGAGTTTAACGACCTTTTGTGGCCAACGAAACGTTTCAAGTCTCAGCGATGGGTTACTTGACAGAAATTATGAGACAGAAAATGTTTTTTAAATTTTTTTTACTGCGAAGTTGAAAATCTTTTTAATTTTACCTTTTTTAGTTTTTTTCTATATGATTTCATTATTGACAAGTATAGAAAACTAGAAGCTTCGATGTCGAATCCCATTATGGAAAATTTTCCTGTCTCTTCTTTTCTCTCTATCGGTTAGGGTTCCTTTCCTTCTCTTTCTCGTTCCCGTTTTGTCTCACTCTCTCTCTCTCTCTATCTCTCTCTCTCTCGTTGTTGATGCCGCACTGCTGTAATGTTTTAGCTGCTGTAATGTGGCGTAATGTCATCATCTCTGATCCTCATTAACGATGAGTTATATTAGCATTGTTTTTTTAAAAAATTGTAAATGACCTAACAGGCACTTTGAGGTCACTGAACCATGTGTAGCTGCTGACGAAGGAAACCGGTCGCCGGTCGTTTGAGAGCAATTCGCCCGACGTTAGTCGGTTATGTTTCTGTTTTTTTTTTCGATTTTTTGGATCGAATTTTTTTCTAAATGGTTTTTCCAATCCCTCCCTAGTTCATTCTAGGCCGAGTTTTTTTTAACCAAACATCCATTTCCTGCTGGTGGTTTTTCTGTTCACATGCGGCATTTTGACATTGATTTGGTTTTTTTTTTAATTTTTTTATCTGATTTTTTTAAAAATTGTTTTCCCAATTCTTTTATAGTCCTTTCTAGGTCTAGTTTTTCGTTTAGTCATTGAATTTTTTTAAAATTGTACATCAGGACCCTTTTTGTTTTGCTATGTTTTTAATTCGCTTTATCTTTTGATCACGTTTTTCGTGTTACACAAGTCAGTTTTTAACGTTTGTTTTCTGACTTACTTCACTCACTGTTTCAACTGAATGGATTTTAAATTCCTTCACATATTGAATTACGTAATATGGTGAATACGGTCAATGTCAAAAGATCAAAATCTGAAGCCCGGTCATTAAGTCATAGTGCATTAGATTATCAAAGTTCTATTAGAGTGTTTGCTAGCTGACAATGGTATTAAACTTATTGGCCCTTTGTTCAGAAGCCCGAATAAAGTATAGTTTTAGAGTCTAACTGAAACTACACGTCGAATTGGAACACTTTTTGACACTGATAAAAACAGAAAAATCGGTCAATTTGTCTTTTCTATTCTGTTTCAATCCCGATGAGCATCAAGCGCGTCAACGGCGGCTATTTTCCGGCAATCTGCCGGCTATGTTCTTATGCTCCGTGCGCTTTTTTTTTTTACTTTTTCATGTCAGTAAGAATTCAAGTTAGAGTGGTGATTTTAATAACGTTGGAGTAGTAAAGGAAGCGAAAAGCGAGTTGGTTTGAAGCGAGCTTGACTTTCTTCCAAGTACCTTTAAACGAGCGAGAAGTTGGTATTTGAACAAATTATTCTAAGCAAATTTCACGTGCGTTAATTTGACTGCTAATTTCAGTGTTGCTGCTCTTGAGTGCTATTAATCGATTTTTTTACACGATTTTTTTTCTCTTGTTAGGGGTTAAATTTATACAAATCCTTGTTATCAAACTTTGCTCTTGTTAGGGGTTAAATTAATAAAAATCCTTGTTATCAAACTTTGATTGGGATTCAGAAGTTTTTGTTCATGAAAAGTTCAATTAAGTGAGTGTTTGTTTTGTTGAAAAATTCTTCATTCTTCTAAATCGCTCTCTATAACATCAGTCCTGTTCTCCTTAAATTTCAGAATTCTTCTCTTTTCAATCTTCATTGAACTCTTGAAAATTATTTATGTTCTTCCTGCTCGTTGTGTGAGATAATTTTTACGAAAACGAAGGTCCCCTCTCACTGGGTGACACCTCAAAACTGATTCCACTCTTGTTGGAGTTCACAATGTTTGCCCAAAAATGAATTTGCCCAAAATTATTTCAAAAGTTGGGGTTACGGGAATCGTGCAAGCAACTTTGTAGCCGATCCTCGTACAATCACAACGGAAGCCGACTGAGCAACTCTATCAAAAGCGATAGCATGTCCTTCAGACTGATAATTCCTGCTGTCAGCTAACAGAGCTATTTGCTTTAACACTTTCTTGAGAGTAACCGACAGACCGCCCAATGACAACAGCAAGAGGAATAAACGAAACTCCTTGCTCAGAGCAACTATTTTCGTGTGCATACTTTCGCTCTTCGGCTGCTTCAAGCGCGTAACCAGACTTCTCTGTTGCATGATTTATAATGTTTGGTTGCAGTGGTGAAGTTGCGGTGACGTCTAGAGCAGCTGGACGACCTGATTTCCATGAAGGCAGAAATATGTCGCCATAGCGAGAACTGTTTGCAGCAATAAGGTTTTGTTTTTCGATGACTGGGGACAAGTTAGCTGCTGAGCATGCTGATGCAATACGGTCTCGTATCCTGTCGTGCCGAGAAATTGCTGCACCTCATCCGTGGCAAATGACGGCTTGGTCACCAAAAATGTCAAGGGTCACAGACCTGCAGTAAGGGCATTTACTTTCATCTTCATAAACTAATCCCTAGTCTACTTGACACTAATTTGAAATTCATTGGGACTGAGATGGAGACCTAAGACAGGAACAGGAGGTGGTGCAAGCCATGCGCCGGATTGAGGCAAACAGGTGATTGCAGTCTTGCTTTCTCCCTGTTTGGCGACTGATTTCTTAGCTGCTCAGAAAACTTTTCAGTATCTACAGATTCTTGAATTTTCTTCTGTGTGTAGGAATTCAAGTTGAAAGGTTCAAGGCTTCTATAGAGTTCTTTAAAAAAACTCTACTATCTGAAGCGCGCTGGTTTATAATGTTCTGAACCAAATCATCGGAAGCTAACACAGCCCACATATGCGGCTCTGTATTGCTCTTGCGATTGTCGCACTCCGAGGCCAGAAATGTTTTTTGGCAAGGTTGACTGCTTCCATGCATTGTCACAGGTGACAGTACCTATTGCTTGATCTAACGCATCCTGGAATCGAAGACTTCCGAAACATCGCTCAGATCTCTTGTCGGCGTGTTAGTGCGTAGAGAGTAGACTAACGTTGGTGTCCCTAAGCAATAACGAAGTATGCCGAGAGCACATTGAGGATCATCCAGATAACTCAAATTTTCCAAGAGCGACGCAACCTTCTGAACACGTTTCTGCAAGCAAGAAGAAACAAATTCTGGTGATCCGACTGCGGCACTCAGTACTTCAAAACCGTTGCCCGTATTTCTTGTAACTTCTCCATCAACTGAGGGTAGATCTACGATTGACCAGAGTTCGAACTTGTCTTTCCTCAAATACAGACCCCCTTCATTGGCAAAGTTATCGAGCGTAGTTTGGCTTTGATCTTCGGAGCCTGCAACGAATCCATCGTCCAATTACCAAGTGTGCTGGGTAAGATTTGGAACCGCGTCTCATTTTTTCTATAACAGGCCATAACGTCAACGAAAAGAGAAGTGGACCCAGGGGATCTCCTTGTTGAACATACGATTCACTTTGAAGACTGGCGTTATTATACAGTAGTGGAGCATGCTGAGAATAGCGAAAATTTGTGAAGGCTGCAATACCTGGTATGAAATCGCATGCTGCTTGCAGTAATTGTGAACGCTTAACCGAATTAAAGGCATTTCGGAAATCAATCTGAAGCACTCCTTCCCTAAAGTCTGAGTCGAGGATCTTTTCGTAAGTGATTTTTGGAGCGTGGATAATTGCTTCCGCACCTCCGTTGACTCCAACCCCTAGCTGAATGGAATCGAACAACTCAATTGCTTCTGATTTTGCTTTTTTCACTAAACATTTAGCAATAAGGCGCCTCAGGATTTCATTACAGCTATTGGGTGTACTCCTCCTTTCTTTTTGGAGAGAGTGGTGAGCGATGCGCTGCAGAGGGGTTTTGAAACAAATGAAGGGAATTTACCCCTGCTTCCAGTATTTACAAACCTTGTTATTGCTTTAAGGGCGGATTCAAAGTGGTCGGGAGCAGTACACTCTACTGCGTGCAATAGATGCTCTGGATACATCTTGGAAGGACCAGCTGCAGTGTACTTACTGAAAGTTTTCAATTGTTCAAAAACTATGTTATCGCTAAATTGATACGCACTTGATGCAACATTATCAGATTGGACCAAGTTTGGAGGCACTTCTTTGGGATGTAGCTCGTCTAGTGTACGCGCAAGTCCCTCAGATGACAGGATTTTTGCAGCGCGACCAAATTAAACTTGCAACCACTTAGCTTGTGACCACTTAGCTCTATATTTGACCGGAACGAAACATGGAACATGTGAACTAACTATTGACTGTAAACAGGGCAGTTTCTTGTTCTCGTTCTGTATTGTTTGTTCAACGTTTTCAAAGAAATTATCATCAAGCTGATTTTGCTCACAGGACGCGAGGAGTTGGTCAATTTTATCTGAAATTTCTTTTGTTATTTTTTGCGATTGTTCAAATTATGTTTGTGCTTTGAATAGGCCCAAATTGATTTGGCATCGAACCACGAGTCGTGCTCTGAGCCCCTACCACTATATCTAATTTTGGTTCAATGCCCCGAGTTTTCTAACACTTGCTCCTTATAGAGTTTATTGACGGTGTCGGGGATGAAAAATATGGTTCCTGGTGTTGTGTGGAATTACTCTTTTACACTCAGGTCTTGAAAGTGTTGCGTCAAACCATTATTTGCATCACTGATGGGGTAAGAGTGATCAATGATGTCTCGTGAGCTTGCATTATTTTGAGACGGGAATTGCAGACGAACACTATCGTTCACAACAGTTTTTCTTAGACTTTAATTCATTTTTCCAGTATTCGAAACTGTATTTATATCATCCGGGGGATTGCAAATCGTAAAGACGAAGTGCTTTCCCGAATCGAAGGATCTTTTTTCGATAGCTAGACTTTTGATCGTGTTGTTGTCGGCCACTACTTTTTTTGATGACTTGCCTAGTTATTTTTAGGGGAAAAAATTTTCCTGAAGTGTCCTCCCCGTTGTGGCTCTTTCTGTTGCAGTACTCGGCTGCTTTTTTTAAGGGGCTATCGGCGGTACGACGTTGGAGGGGGGGAGGGGTGATCAAGAACAATCTCACCGGGTTTTGAAGCTCGGTCTTGAACTCTTGAGGTAATTTACTTCAATAAGGTTGTTCCAGTTTTAAACGAATTCAATTTCCAGGAAATATGATACCTTTATGGTTTCTTTTTTTTCTGTTTCAATCACGATCTGGGTCAACGGTGGCTATTTCCCGGCAATTTGTCGGCTACGTTTTCTCATGTTAAGATAAGTTCCATTGAAGTTTTGTTGAGCCAAATATACATTGCATATTTTTGTATCCGCTCATTCTACAAAACTTTGCACAGAGTTGTCGCTGTTCTTATTTGTTTCCGAAATAGCTAATTATGTGCTCTTAAGTGTTGGAAATTGAAGAGTAAAATTTAAGTGATATTTTTAAACAGTGATCTCTGGTTTTTTGCTGAGTTTTTGCTTGTCCTATACCTTTCCCACTTTATACTTGTCGTATACCTCACACGACACCTTGCCCTTTTATTCAAAAGCTAAAACTTAAAATAATGGATGGATAAAACTGCCTGAAAAATAATGACCTGTTCAAATTTCAGCCGAGACCCTGGTAAAAGTGCCCAATGTGAGTGCAGTAGTGGACCCGCCCAGAAGTGGTCTTCACAAGATTGTCATTCAGTCTCTTAGGAAGTGCTCTTTCCTAACCAAATTAGTGTACGTCTCATGCAACGCTAATGCTGCCATTACCAACTGGGTCGATTTGTGTAGACCTACGAGCAAGAAATTTGCAGGAGCGCCATTCCAAATGGTTAAAGTAAGTGGTACAATGTTGCTATTTGTACTTTCTTTGCCACTGAAGCGAAGCCAGTTTAACTTTCCTTGTCGCGAATTTTTACTTTATGACTTATTGACTTTTACCCGCTTGATTTTTTGCGCTTTGCGGAATTTAAATTTAATTATCATTCAAAATTTTAAGTATCCGAGCTCGGTTTGCTACTAAAAGTCGAATGAACGGTGCGCGTAAATTATCATGTTTTTTACACTTTAAATTGTGCTAGAAATCTGTAATAGCCTATAACAACGTCACGCGTTAGTGAGCTGATTGCCCCGCACCGACTGAAGCAGGCTACAATAGAGTGCAGCCTCCCCGCATCTCATTTGAGAGGAATTCTTCCGCCGTTGGTCGGTTATATTTGATTTCATAAGTCTGTGAACAAACTTCTGCATATTTATGCACTGAAAGCTCCAGGAGTCGAAAAGAACACCTGAGTGACGTCACTTATAAAGAAAGCATTTGTATCACTAAAAATTGTATATTGCTGCTGAAACCGTATTGACCAGAATTTGTCTTGAGAGCTCTTGGAGGCCTGAAACATGTTTCATCCATGCTCACGTTTTCTACGAACTTGATTGAAATTTTAAAAGTAAAAAAGTCTCTTCTGCCGCTTACGAATTTATTGACCTGCATTGCATTTGGTTCGCGAACGTAACGCCAGTTTGTATAATCTAATAGGTTTGTACTAGGATTATCACACTAGGCTTACAGGTACGAGAAACTGCTACGATTCCAGTACTGGTCCATTTTGGCAGTAGATTAGCCTGCGCAGATCCCCGAACTAAAATGAGCTGATTGTTATTAATTGCTCTCAAACGAAGTTTGTAGCAATTATATTAGTCCTGTTGTCTTTTTATGCGATTTTTCGCTTGATCAATTTTTCGTCTGACCCATTTGACTTTTCGTACTCAAAAACGGGATAAACCGGCAGTGACCGAAGGGCATTGTCCTCTTAGAGCCTTACGCTTAAAAAGTCTCTTGCGCAATTCGCTCGACAATATTGGGTTATGTTTTCAGGCACAACCAGTGGACCTGTTCCCACACACCAATCACTGTGAGCTTGTAGTGCTATTTGAACGACCATCTCAAACTGATAAGCGGCCTGTGGATCCTCCCGCTCAAAGCAGCAGTACTGTTTCTCAACCAATCGCAAAAGCGATGACTGAAACCAAACTGGATCCTCTAATAACAACTGATTGTGTTACTAGCAATACAGATTTTACAGCTGAAGAACAAATTGAGAAGACTGATGTAGAAAAGGGCAACTCTGTTGTTATGAAATCGTCAACTG
This sequence comes from Convolutriloba macropyga, assembly GCF_964194025.1. Taxonomy (NCBI): domain Eukaryota; kingdom Metazoa; phylum Xenacoelomorpha; order Acoela; family Convolutidae; genus Convolutriloba; species Convolutriloba macropyga. The sequence continues at coordinate 86,019,204 of NC_134468.1, forward strand.
AACTCGATTTATCAACCAGTTGAAAAATTTTTCAATGGTGCTCTGAGTGTGTTAAGATGTCTATGATGGTTAAAAAACTTTGTTTGACTGCTGTATGAAGTTTTCTTTCTAGCCTTTGTCCTCTAAAAAATAAACCTATAATACAAGGATCCTTAACCTGGAAAAATGTAGGATCTATTCTGTATCGCAGGCCAACTAAGTAGACTTAACCCTCCCTCCCTCCCCCCCCAAAAAAAGCACACGTGCTATAATTTTTTCTGCCGAGGATGAATTATATAGCAATACAGAATTTATAACTGGGGGGGGGGTCTTAAACGTACGTTGGGATTAGACTCAGAAAATCAATCAGAAGAACATTTTAAAAGGGGAAGTCTATGGCGGAACATGGCCAATTTTTTTCTTTATTTATCATAAATGGTTTAAGAAACTATAAGATTATAAAAGCAGTGGTTTTCATTGTTCATTTGCATCATTACCAAAGTTGATCAGATTTGGAAAAGTTGAGCCAAGTGTTGGCATTTCAAAATTTGGCCTTTCTATCAATAATTTAGCAAAAATTCTTTAGTAGTCGCTTCTGTTTTGCAATAAAACGATTTTATTTGGAGTTCAATTTGAAGTATCGAAGAACCGAGCCTCTCTCAAATGCGATTTATTTATTTGATTTTGGTCCGTAATGAATTATACATCAAATGGCTTCGAATAAACGAAACTAGCTGTTGATCAAAGAATTGAAGAATCGAATGAAGTCAGCCAAACGTATCAAAGTTTTTTGGTTTGGTTGTTTTGGTTTAATGTTATTAAGTTAAATTATAATAATAGTAGAGAACTTTAGAACTCTAGCACCTACATGCTGTTTCACATAAATACATTGTTAATGAGCAAGCTGCGTGAACTGATTGTGACATTTGAGACCACTTTTTCAGATCGTGCTGTGGCTATTCTTTACCATCACGTGACCGTCTCAACTGAAGTTTTCTGTCCTCCAAAATGTGTGGTAAGTGCTGAAATTCTGATTGCTTCCATTAAGAATCCCTGAAATTATATTTAACAGGTATGGGAATCTGGTCAAATTTTGAAGTAACCTTAAGGGTTACGAAGAGTTTGGGTGGTTTTAGTTTAAATGGGCGGATTTGAGGAATGCGATAAAAACTTTTGAGGAACAGGATATGTTATTACTCATTTTAGTGTTTCTGAGAGTCAGTTTTGGTCAAAAATACTGAATTGTTTAATAAGAATTAAGTTATAAAATTATTATTCGCAAATTCTACTATGCATGTGGATGTCTCGTAAGTAGTGAAAATTGGGGTGGTCCGCACAGAAAGAGACTAGATAGGAGGGATCATAAATCTGTGCGGTAGACCAGCCCAATTTTCACTACTCTCGTAATTGCAGCACGAAAAAAAAGTTGCTGCGAGGTTTTTCAGTTGTCAACACCTTTGATCACATTTAAGCTAATAGTTTTTATTCTGAATTATAAAATGAAAATTAATCTGATTTTGCTCAGCTGAATACTTTTTAGGTATTTTCTGCTACTTGAATTACTTGACGCCCAAAACGAAGAAGTACATCTTGGAGACACTGCTCAATGGGCTAAAACGACTGGAATACAGAGGATATGACTCAGCCGGTCTTGCCGTTGATTTGTGCTCTGGTGATGTGAAACAGACGGTTATCGTGAGGGAGAGGGGGAAGGTTGCAGCGCTTGAAGATCTCGTCAGGTTGAACAAGGAGCTGAACATGAACGAGATGTGTACGAATCACTGTGGAATTGCGCACACAAGGTGGGCAACCCACGGAGAGCCAGCGCCAAGAAACTCTCACCCTCACAGATCTGATGCGAATAACAGTGAGTTTATTTTTCAGCTGGCCCGAACAGCTTTGCGAAGTTTTTAGTATCATATTCTAATCTGGTCTCTTGATTTCAATGTTATGAAATAAAATGTTAGCATTACAATTTTCGGAGCAGAAAGTTGTGAAATCAAATTTTCGCCAATATACATTTATTAACATTTGAATGCTATCATTGGACAAAAAAGTGAACCTTGTTAATAGCCGCCTTCAGCTACTCCAACCTGTTTTAGTTGTGTTCTATTAATTGCTCTCAAACGTAGTTTGCAGCGATTAGATTAGTCCTGTGATCTTTTTTATGCCATTTTTTGCCTTATCGATATTTCGTCTGACCCTTTTGACTGTTTTCCACAAAAACGGGATAAACAGGCAACGCTCGGAGGGCATTAATTTCTCTTCGATCCTTTCAGCTCACTAGGCTCCAAGTATGCGACTCACAGAAATTGTTTTGTTGACTTATACTCATGGTGTGAAAGGCGATTCTTAGTGCTGAACACCCCCACCCTCCACAATTTTACGATGAAAGTTATGAAAATTGCGCAATTTTTTTTTCACTCAAAATTTTAGTACTGTTCTATAGTTTCATTGATTTCATACAAGGATCATATTTGATTTCATGCTATCCTTTCTTGATATCTTAATACGATCCTAGTTTGAAACCAGAGAAATCATATCGATCCTTGTATGAATACCAAGAAATCATATATGATCCCAGTTTCATTACCAAGAATCATACATCTTTTTTCCTTAATATACGTTTCCATTTTTATCGATAAGGCATCATTTATGTGTTTCCCCGGCCTGACTTTCATTTCCGCCAAAAGGCCCTGGAATGCAATATCTATCGAAATATTGGTTGCTAAATGAAAGATTAAGTCTATTTGAGCTATGTCTGTCTATAAAGTTTTCATATTCTCTGATGCCAGTTTATTCTTCACAATGCTCATTTTTTGTTCGTGCAATTTGTTTGCATCGCGCTTTCATTCATTCTCTATATACTCATAAAGTCCAAAGTTATTGTTTTAGCGCACCCAAATAGTCTAATATGTACTGTACATACGTCATATCAAATTTAAGTACTCTCTGACTGCGTTATACGGGAATTTTCATCAGTCATTATTTTATGTACCATAACGACCTTTTAATTCCTCTTGAACGAAGTTCATAGCAATTATTGTAAACGTTTTGGTCTTTTTATGCAAATTTTTTGCTTGACCATTTTGGGCTTTTCTTTTAGAACATTCTTTGACTTCTAAAGTGACTTTTTCACGCTTTCCTTCTTTATTTTGAGTGATCTCTATTGCTCTCACTCCGAAGTAAAGCTTGTTGCTAATTAATAGCCGCCCTCATCTTCTCAGCGGGCTATTATAGCGCTCCTATTTTTGTTTTACTTCGTCGAACTTTTTTTCGCTTTACCATTTTGCCGCTTTTTCAGCATTTTGCGTGAAATCTTTTCGACTTCTCTAGGCTTGTTTCTCTCTTCTCTCATTCTGCTAAAAGTGAATTTGAACATCAGTTGCTCAGCAAAGAATTCAAAATGAACAGAGTCAGAATAAAAATTGAAGGCAGAAATAGAAACGGGATAAACCCATAAAGCCCAATTTTAGATGCTCAATATTTGAACGTCGTTCCTATAAGTCTTAGTTGCCATCTCTTATGCTTATTGGTATTGATAGTAGCCCCTGTAGCCTCTCTCTAAGAAACAGAAGTATGTTCAACTACGAATTGCCATCAAAATAAATCGGACTTAAAAAATGTTTTTGTACAAAATTCATTTTTTTTTCGATATCATCTATTATTTCAATCCCAATCACGCTTTGGAATCAACGGCGGCTATTTTCCGGCAATCTGCCGGGCATGTTTTAAAGTTGGTTGCAGCATAGCAAAAATAAAGGCCCAATAGCTCAGTCGGCAGTGCAAATGGTTATGAAGCGGGAGGTCAATGGTTCGAATCCCGTGGGGTCAAATGTTTGCCACCCGCCTGTCGTTCGAGAGCAGTTTTTCCGAGATTAGAAGGTTCATGTTTATAATTTCAAGGATGTTTTTCCGATTTTTACCAAACACAGTTTTTAAGCTTTCATTTTTTTGTATGATTTCAAAGAATTCATTTATGATCTTTGTATGACTACTAAGAAATCATACTAATCATTCATAGCCTAGTATGATTACTAAGAACCATATATGACCTAGTATCAAATCAAAGAAATTTGTATGAGCGGTGGCCCTGGTAATAAGCTCTAATAACTCGTTCGAGTGCAATTCGTCCAACTTAATTCATCTAAAAAGTGGAATTATGAAACTCAAGAAAATTACTTAACATCTTGCAAAAAATGGGAGTAGTAAACACAGAGCATGATTTTTTTTTTGTAGGAGCGACAGCAAAAAGATAGTTTATGATCGACAATCTGCACTAATAAGATCCCTTCTAGTGTTATTTTAAATATAAAGATGAAAGACAATTGAAAAAATTAAAATGAAAAACATGATTCAAATTGAATGTGATTAATAGCCGCCGTCATCTTCTCCGCCGGCTATTATAGCGCTCCTATTTTTTACAATTCAAAGAATTTGAACTGTATTGGGGCGCTGTTTTTTTAAGATCTGTTCACAGATTTTCATGATTTTTGAAGTCAAATTGGAGTGGTGATTTTGGTCACGCCGAAACAGGAATTGGAGGCGTGAAATTTTCTGATCTAATTTTAAAGCTGAGTGAGAAAACGGTGTATGAACAAAAACTTGCTTTCTCGCTCGTGGTTTTTTGTTCACATGCGCGGCGTTTTTGCTTTGATTTTTACTGTTTATTCGATTTTTTTGCTGGGATTTTTTTTTCTAAATAGTTATTGCAATCAAGTCATAGCGCATTAAAGTTCTAATTTTGTTTTTAGTCAATTAAAATTCTTTGAATTGTAGGTCAGGACTTGTCCTCCTATGTTTAATTGCTCTAAAACGAAGTTTGTAGCAAATATATTAGTCCTGTCTATCTTTTTTATGCGATTTTTTGCTTGACCGATTTTTCGTGTGACGCTTTTGACTTTGTCCTCAAAAACGGGATAAACAGGTAGCGCCCTGCGGGTATTAAATGCTCTTACAGCCGCTCAGCTCTGTTTCATCTCAAACTGTTTTGGAGACTTATACTTATGGTGTGAAGGGTGGTTCTTAGAGGATGAAGACACCCCCACTGTTGACCCCCCTGCCACTACTGCCCCCCCCCCCCACCGCAATTCAAAATAAACAGAGTCGGTATAAAAAATTGAAGTCAGAAATAGAAACGGGATAAACCCATAAAGCCCAATTTTAGATGCCCGCTATTTGAACGTCGTTCCTATGAGTCTTAGTTACCATCTCTTATGCTTATTGGTATTGATAGTAGCCCCTGTAGCCTCTCTCTAAGAAACAGAAGTATGTTCAACTACGAAATGCCATCAAAATAAATTGGGCTTAAAAAATGTTTTTGTACAAAATTCATTTTTTTCGATATCTTCTATTCTTTCAATCCCAATCACGCTTTGGAATCAACGGCGGCTATTTTCCGGCAATCTGCCGGGCATGTTTTAAAGTTGGTTCACACATTGAATTTGGTTGGCTGAATTGGGAGATTAACTTTTGGTATTAATGCCTTGTGCCACAAACTTTAAATTTGGGACTCTTGTGTGGGATTTTTTCCCAGGACGCAGCAAAAATTCGTTTAGTTATTTTGAACTTCCTTCCCATTCAAAATACTGCACTATTTTTACCGGTAAACTTGACAGTTCCTCTCTGTTCGTCCTTGTATAATTTTCAAAAGCTATAAAATTCGTGAACATATTGTAACGCATTTGTTGAGATGGGTTTAGATGGGCTTGGATTTTCAAAATGAAAATTATCAATTAGATAAGCGCTAGATGTGAAGCTTGCAGCAATAATTTCATTTCTGAAATTAAAAGACGTCGTCTGTTCTGTTTCGGCCGCCTAGTGTTTTTTACCGCACTTGGAACGTCAGAAAATATCGCGTATGCCTATGGGGAGAAAAATTTATATGTCCACTAGGCTTGGTGGGTGACAGATTTGATCCAATTGTGGATCTATTCTGTTTCGAACCCCCCCCCCCCCCCCCCAGCTTAGTGAGCATAAATTTTTTTATCACCCCCAGGCGCACGTGCTATTTTCTTACATAGTAACGTGCTATATAACAACATATAATTTGTAACTGCGGGTCATAAAAAGACTGGGGGGGGGGGGGGGTGTGGGAAACAGAATAGATCCAATTTTTCAATGCAAAGTCACATTTCAGTTATTTTCGCCTTTTTTCAGCATTTGTGGTCATCCACAATGGAATTGTGACCAACTACATGGACATCAAGAAATTCCTCATGTCAAAAGGCTACTCCGATTTCGAAAGCGAAACGGATACTGAGGCAAGTAAAGTATCAAAAAATCAAAATTTTATGACGGTGATGCTATTACATAATAGACTACCGGGATACTTGATTGGTTGATTGCATATTGTCTTTCAGGTTGTGGCAAAGCTGGCTCTGTACATCTACAACGAACAGCCCTCTATCACATTCCAGAAGTTGGTTGAGACCCTGATTGAGATGGTCGATGGGGCATTCGCATTCCTCTTTAAGAGCAGCAAGTTCCCGGATGAAGTCATTGCCACTAGGTGGGCTCTTTTTTAAAATTTTAGATTTCGTCTTGACAACTTTTATTGAGGGACAGTTTTATTGAGAACTACGATAGCGAAAGTGTGAGTTATAAATAGGCACAAAGCGATAGCTGGGGCTAGAATTTGTATTCCCTTGTTAATAGCCGCCGTCAGCCTCCCAACGGCATCAAAACCGAAAGTTTAGGTCAAACGGCTGAACGAATTGAAGCATAGCAATTTTTCGTTCAAGCCGTATTTTTGAGAGGGAGTGAGAAAAGTAGGCGTGAAAAAGCGAACGAAATATTTTGATCACGTGCAGTTTTGGAAGCCTTTTTTGTAGTTTCTACTCTTTCAGTCGATTTTTTTGCTATTCTTCTTTGCCTAATTAATAGCCGCCCACATCTTCTCAGCCGGCTATTATAGCGCTCCTATTTTTTTACGACTCGAAGAGGAGTATTGGAGAAGTCCCTTTTACGCCTCGAAGAGGAGTATTGGAGAAGTCCTTTTTTTACGACTCGAAGAGGAGTATTGGAGAAGTCCTTTTTTTTTAAATCAATTTTATTGGAGTGATTTTTGAAGCGGGAAATGAAACGCGTGAAAAAATTTGGAGTGATTTTGGCGCAGAACAAAAGTGAAGAGCGGAGCGAAAAGAGAGTGGTTTCTGTTCATACCGCTGTTTTTGAGAGAGCGAGAAATTGATGGGTGAAAAAATTTTCTCTAAGCGAGCGAAATGTTTTTGTTCACGTGCGGAATTTTGAAGCAGTTTTTTTAAATTTATTTTGGTTAAGAGGTTTGGTTATGATTTTGTTTTAATTTTAGGCTGGTTTCGGTAGTGATTTGAAGGTTTTTGGAAATTCTTATGAATTTTATTATAATTCGGAGGTTTTTAATGTATTTTGCTGATTTTCGGGCTAATTTTTGCGTTTTTTGACGATTATTTTGTTTTACTGGCTCAAATGGGTATTGAAGAAACCACTTCTACTTGAGCATATTTATGATAACAATTGGTTACAGTTTTGTAGGTAAGAATCATTTTTTTGTTGAGAAATATGACAAAAAATGGCGAAAATTGGAACTTTTCTTAATTTTTTGCAGTTTTTCGCTTTTTTTTCTGTTTGTAGCAAAGTTTCTTAGCCTATCATGACTTGCCTATTGTTTTGCGAGCATCTGGATACCCTCTTGACTGAAGGGAATTTTTCTTTGAATTTATATGATTTTGAAATATTAAAAAAATTTAGTAACTTTCCAGTTTTTCAGTGAAAGTTGTGTTTAGAGTTTTTTTTCATACTTTAGCCTAAAGTATTTTATCAAAATTCACATAAGTGGTTTTTGTAAGTACTAGTTGTTTTGATAACGTTATTTTGGCAGAGATCGTTTTTTCGGGATCTCAATTTATAACAAAATTTGATCAGATTTTTTATCATATTTTAACAGATTTGATTTTATTGTTTTTACTTTTTTGTTTCATGGTTTTGTTTCAAGATAATCATAAATTATTGAAGGCACGTTTTGTTTGATGACTAGTTGGATGGCGTTAAATGGATTTTCACTTCGAGTCGTTTCTGGAATTCTTCCGGCTATGTTTTTTTTAATCAATTTTATTGGAGTGATTTTTGAAGCGGGAAATGAAACGCGTGAAAAGATTTGGAGTGATTTTGGCGTAGAACAAAAGTGAAGAGTGGAGCGAAAAGAGAGTTGGTTTTGTTCATACCGCTGTTTTTTAAAAGAGCGAGAAATTGATGTGTAAAAAAATTTTCTCTAAGCGAGCGAAATTTTTTTTGTTCACGTGTGGCATTTTAAAGCAGTTTTTTTTATTTTGTTTAAGAGATTTGGTTATGATTTTGTTTTAATTTCTGGCTGGTTTCGGTAGTGGTTTGAAGATTTCTGGAAATTCATTTGAATTTTATGATAATTCGGAGGTTTTTAATGTATTTTGCTGATTTTCGGGCTAATTTTTGCGTTTTTTGACGAATATTTTGTTTTACTGGCTCAAATGGATATTGAAGAAACCCCTTCTACTTGAGCACTTTTATGATAACAATTGGCTACAGTTTTGTTGGTAAGAATCATTTTTTTGAGAAATATGACAAAAAATGGCGAAAATTGGAACTATTTTTTAAAATTTTTGCAGTTTTTCGTTTTTTTTCTGTTTTTATCTAAGTTTCTTTGCCTATTATGACTTGCCTATTGGCTGAAGGGAATTTTTCTTTGGATTTATATATCTTTGAAATATTAAAAAATTTGGTAACTTTTTCCATTTTTTTTAGTGAAAGTTGTTTTTAAGAGCTTTTTTTCATAGTATTTTTCAAAATTTACATAATTGGATTATGTAAGTACTAGTTGTTTTGATGCAGTTGTTTTGGCAGAGATAGTTTTTTCGGGATCTCAATTTATAACAAACTTTGATCAGATTTTTTATCATATTTTAACAGATTTGATTTTATTGTTTTTACTTTTTTGTTTCATGACTTTGTTTCAAGATATTTTTAAAGAATTCTTATAAGTGGTTTCAGTAGGTACTAGTTGTTTTGGTGAAGTAATTTGGCCAAAAATACTTATCATGGGGTCTCAATTTATGACAAAATTTAATCAGATTTTTTATCCTTTTTAACAGATTTGATTTTCCTGTTTCTAATTTTTCGTTTTATGGTTCTGTTTCTTGGTAATCACAAGTAAGTGTAGGCACGTTTTTTCGGATAAGCAGTTGGATGGCGTTTAATTGGATTTTCACTTCGAGTAGGTTCCGGAATTCTTCCGGCTGTGTTTTTTACTTCGTCGAATAAAAAAATATTTCGCTTTACCTCATTTTGCCGCTTTTTCAACATTTTGTGTGATATCTTTTTGACTTCTCTAGGCTAGTTTCTCTCTCCTCTCATTCTGCTAAAAGTGATTTTGAACATCAGTTGCTCAGCAAAGCAATTCAAAATGAACAGAGTCAGTATAAAAAATTGAAGTCAGAAGTAGAAACGGGATAAACCCATAAAGTCCAATTTTAGATGCCCGCTATTTGAACGTCGTTCCTATAAATCTTAGTTACCATCTCTAATGCTTATTGGTATTGATAGTAGTACTCGTAGCCTCTCTCTAAGAAACAGAAGTACGTTATGTTCAACTACGAAATGCCATCAAAATAAATCGGACTTAAAAAATGTTCTTGTACAAAAATTTTTTTTTTCAATATCTTCTATTCTTTCAATCCCAATCATGCTTATTGGAATCAACGGCGGCTATTTTCCGGCAATCTGCCGGGTATGTTTCTGCTGTTCTGTCTGTCGGTTTTTAGAGTCGTCTAAGGGGATTATTACTAAGTGAGAAAATTAAAGGTTTGACAAGTCAGATTTTTAACAAACATAAACTGTTTCTTAAGGTGAAGCTGAGATCAATTGTTACCCTTACACTTTTTAGAGAATGTTAGAGAATGTCATTAAAAAGTTAACAGATTTTTAGATTTGGATCTTAAGTGTTCATTTAGCTCTGTCTTTCTCGTTTTTCGAGATATGGCGTTTTGTTAGGTTTTTTAGTCATCTGTAGTCTTGTATCGAACATAAACTAAGTGAATTAGACAATATAGTTTAAAAATAAGTGCGAATTTTTGTTAATACCGCTGTTTTTGGAGAGTGCGAAATTGAGGAGTGAACAAAATATTCTGTAACTAGCTGAATTTTTTCACATGAAGATATTTCAGGCAATTTTTTTCCTCATTAATAGCCGCGTCAGCAATTCCAGGCGGCTATACTTGCGCTCCTATTTTTTAATCGTCTAGCAGATTTTTGTTTTGTCTTACGATGACTTCTTGGAATTGACTTTTTCATTGACTTCAGTGACTTCTACTGCTTTGCAGTTAAAATTTGTGTTCGTGACGTCGTCATTTCTGCTTTTAGGTCAATTGCGTGACTTAACCTACTGAAAAAATTACTTCTGAACTCACTTATGGAACTTTAATTTTTATGAACATTTAATAATTAAAGGTCAATAGTGTGCATCTAAGTAGTTCCAAACTTATATGCCCTAATAGAGTCTGGTCAATCTGTATCTTATTTCTTTAGTTGTTTCAATTCCTTGTTGGCCACAAGCGTCAATCTGCCGGCCATGTTTTTGATTTGTTAGAGATTTGTTTGATTTTACTATTGTACAAATTAAAGTCTTGGATGGATAGTTTTTAAATATTTGGGGGAATGTATGAAATTTATTTCAATTTGGAGGTTTTTCTGCTTTGCGGGTTGAAAGATATAACCATTTTTATATTTTTCATTGGGAATTGAAATATGCCCCTTCCTCCAAGTAGTTTAAGGTACAGTTGAGAAATAGGATCGAAGATCGGGAAGTTTTCAAACCAATTTTACATATTCCTTGCAGTTTTCCGTATTCTCAAAAGTGGCTGAGGTTTTTGAGCTTATCGTGACTTCTATTGAAGTGTTAGCAATGTCTGCAATTACGTTTGCGTTTTCCAAGAAACGTTTTGTGTTTTTAGGTCTACTTGTATTATAAAAAGAAATTAAGTTTTAAATCTTTTTATTAGCCGCAAAGCAATAGCTGGGGCAATTATTGTCCTTCTCTTGGTTCTTTTTTATTTCGTCTGGTCAACCTGTATCTTATTTCTTTAGTTTTTCAATTCATGGTTGGCCACAAGCGTCAATGTGCCGGCTATGTTTTTTTTGTTAGAGAGATTTAATTGATTTTACTATAGTACAAATTAAAGACTTGGATGGATAGTTTTTAAATAATTGGGGGGAATTTATGAAATTTATTTCAGTTTGGAGGTTTTTCTGCTTTGCCAGTGAAAGATATAACCATTTTTGTATCTTTCATTGGGAATTGAAATATGCCTTCCTCCAAGGAGTTTGAGATACTGTTGAGAAATATGATTGAAGATCGAGAACTTTTGAAACCAATTTTACGTATTCCCTGCAGTTTTCCGTATTTTCAAAAGTAGCGGAAGTTTTTGAGCTTATCGTGACTTCTATTGAAGTGTTGGCAATGTCTGCAATTACGTTTGCGTTTTCCAAGAAAGGTCGTGTTTGTAGGTCTACTTGTATTATAAACAGAAATTACGTACGATTTACGATTAAATTAAACTAAACGATTAAATTAAATTATACGATATTTGTTACGACCATATGCCGTCACAATCGCTTCAAATCTGCTTTTTGTTCATTCGCTCATGCAATTTCAACTGAATTGCGTGTATGACGTCATTTTTCGCTCTTAGTGGGGCGAGTTTTTTGTTCATTTGCGTGATTAATTTTTTGGTCACACTTGACTTATCTCACTCTAAAAAATGACTTCCTCACTTTGAAATTGACTTTTATTTACTTTAATTCAAAGAAATAAGGTCAAATGGGTGTGTGTCACTCTAAATGAAGGTTATTTGAGAGCAGCTAATAGAGGCAGGAAAAACTTACACATTTTTGTATTCAAAATATAATATATGAGCCTTCAGTGAAAAGACAAATTTATTTGGTCTTTCTTTTTTACTGTTTTTGTGAGACTGCAGATCTACAAAGCTATTGCGGCTATTTTCTGGCAATCTACCAGCTATGTTTTTTTTAAAATTGTGCGGCTTAATTTTTAAGAGTTTTATGGGTGTTTTTTTAATTAGATGTTAGTTCATTGAAATGGTTACTTGGCAGGGACGAGTCTTGGAGTCGTTTCCAGATTTCTACTGGCTATATTTTAGATTTGTTCATACTTTTTTCATTTTTTGAGTCTATTGAGAAGTCAAAGTAAGGTAGTCATCACGCTAAAAAAGTAAAGTCAGCTAAAAAAAGCGATCAGGTTTGAAACGTTATGTTTTTCAAGTTATCGTTGAAGTTGAGTGGGAAAATCGGTGTTGGAACATTTCTTCGGTTTTTGAAAGCGATTTTTTTTTCACGTGCCGCATTTTGATTTTTTAACGTTTTCTTTTTTGTTCAATTAATAGTTTTAATAGGTCATGCATGTTTTCCAATAATAAATAGTTGCGCTTTTTGTGTCACCTAAGGACGGGTAATTGTTTAGTTTGAAATGGATTTTTTTTGTTTTACAAAAAAATGTCAGTGATTCTTTGATTTTTACCGTTTTTAGTTTTTTCCCTTTCAGTCTCATTAATGAGTGGTTCTGATGGCACATGGCACACTATTGAGAGTTAATGAGGTTTAAGAAAAGCTATGGAGTGTTTTCAATTGAAATCTGAGGGTTTTAAATACTTTGTCAGAACTTGTTTTCAAAAATTACCAATCATTTTTTGACTCTTTGAATTTTCTTTCCATTTTTATTAATGACAGGCTTTTACGTCATTTTTTCTTCATTTAAGTTTTTTATGTAAATATCACCGTTCACCAGTGTCATTGGTAGGTGGTATGAAATAATCTATAGTGGTTGTTTTGTATGACTTTTAAACTTTCTTTTTATATTCCTTTTGAGTATTGTCTGCGCGCTTTTTCTGCTTCTCTTGTCGCCTAGTCTTAAAACTAAAAGGATTCGGCCTTCTAGTGTGTTTTCTTATCGTCAATTTTTTGGCTTCAGCTTTTTATCTTGGAAAACTTTTCTTTCTGAAAAGTTTTCGTTGGTATTTTGAATGTTTTGTTTAATTGGTGTTCTTTTTGTCGTTTTTGCGCCTATTGGAGATTGTAATGGTTTTTTTGGCTTTTTATGATTCAATTTTTAATTTTTTGTAATTAAGGGTTTTTGTTTTTTTTGTGTTCTTCTTACTTGGACGCCACTTTTTTTTAAAAAAATATTATTCCTGATGTTATTCGTTTGGCCTCTTTTTGCTTTGTCGGCTATTGATTGCCAGAAGTTTGTTGTATTGTGTATTGATTCTAGGCAAACGTGGTTTCAATTTTTTATATAAAGTGCTGTCCATATTAGTTATGTTTAAACGCTAGTTTTTGGAAAATAGTTTTTTCTTGCTGATTGCTGATTTCTTGCAACTTTTTCTGTGAGATCTGAGATCTTTTGATGATACAGTATCATATGCTTTGTTTTCGATCGCGTTTTTCGTTGTACATAGATACTACTGTTACACTTCGTTTTTGACTGACCTCACTGCTTCAACTGAATGGAATTGAGAACTCATTAAAGAAAATTACTGAAATACGGTCATACAAAATAAACGGTATAGACCAAAAGCGCACCAACAAAACATGTTTGAAGACTTAGTGCATTGTTAGGGAAGTTCCTTGGAATATACTGCTAATTGATATTACTATTAAATTTATTGTCTTCCAATTTAAAGGCTGAATTCACTATACTTTTCTAATAAAACTGCTGAACATGTCAGAACACCTTTTGACATTTGAAAAAATATAGGCTGTCGTCAATTTTTCTCGATTTTTTCTAGTTGTTTCTTTCCCAACGACGGTCAATGAGGGTCAACTTTGGCTATTTTCTGGCAATTTGTCGGCTATATCTGTTTTTTTACCTGACCATTTGACATTTTGTCCTCAAAACAGGTAAAGCCCTGGAGTGCAGTAAGTCCAGTAGTGCAGTACATAAAGTGATAGTTTGAATGGCAATTCTCTGGGAGTTAGAGTTGAGTGATTAAAAGGCAGCTAATTATTGAAGTTGGGTTTTAGAAGAGGCAGTCCTCTGTTGGTGGCTATCAAGTCCAGAATGGAGATGATGACAGAGTACTTTCCAATTCTATACTCCTCAGGTCAGTCTGACGTCATCATTTTTAAATCTCGATTGTTGTCACTATAATGTCTCTCTTTGTGTGAATGTAAAGGGCTGTTGTCATGTCATATCCTTCGTCGGTGCTACTATCTTTCCACCACGATTCATTTAACCCCCATAATGAAAGATCAAAACTTTTCACCCCTAAAACTTCTACTTACATCCTTTCACCAAACCCATATTTTTCCTTATTTTTTATATTAATCCAAAAAATTTTTTATATTAATCCAAAAAATTTTTTATATTAATCCAAAAAATTTATATTAATCCAAGAATTTTTTTATATTAATCCAATTCTACGTATCATATTTTGATGTCAATTGTACTTAAACATCGTACATATCATTTCAAAAAATTGATAGAACAGGTGTTTTGAGAAACCTAGATAACAAGACATATGTTAAGTATTTGGGTATAAAAATCGATGACCAATTGAAGTTCGAACACCATGTAACTTTTATTGTCCAGAAGTTGAAAAACTTTTGCGGTATCATGGCGAAAATTCGACACTTTTGTAATCTGAAAACTGGGTTTTTGTTCTATAATAGTCATATTAAATCTGTAATAGAGTACGGTATTTCGATACATGGTAATACGCATTATTGTACGCCAGAACCGATTTGTAGAATGCAGAAAAATATACTAAGGATAATGCTTTTTAAAAATCAAGAGAATGCATGACGATATTTCAAGATCATATTTGAAGATAAAATCAAGATCATATTTCTATTAGTATGAAATACTTACGATATATGAACTATACGTTAGAAATCTTTTGAAATGTGCGTTGAAAAGTTGCAATAAATTTATAAAAACAGTTTCATGAACGATCTAGTTGAATTTTCTCCCAAAATCTTGCTATGCAACTCGTAGGTCCAGCTTTTGTTTTTTCAAGTTAAACATGTGAAGAAAAAAAACTTTTTCATTTAAAATATAGGTTACCTAAACTTTTAAATTACCTACTCGAACATGATGTGCTTCCCAAAAAACTTTAGTACGCTAAAATTTTCTCAAATGATTAATCGCAAAATCTATCCCTCGTCAATTTTGTGTTTGATAAAAAAAACACTTTTTTTATTTGCTTTATGGGGCTTTATTTCTCTTACAGGATCGAATGATTCTTTTAATTTTGTCCTTAGCCTTGTTAACATATTTGGCATAAATAACTTCTTCAATTATATGAAGATTAAAATCGGTGTGAAGTGATAGGTGGGGAATTATTCGGGTTTAAGCGATACAGGAGCGAGTTACTGGCGGTCAATTGATAGGGCTGAAACTAGTAGGGGTGAAAAGGCGAGAAAAAAAACCTTTGTCATAAAGCCAACTTTGTTCGAAAGGTCACATTGTTTTCTTTTGATACAAGTGTTAACTTGATTGAGTGTCACAGCGTAGGTATTATTTGATTACTATTGTGCACCGGTTACTTCATATTTGCAAAATTTTAATTGCTTGGCCCGATAAAGTGCAAATTGGCTTGTGGTTAGCGGTCGTTCGCTTTATTTGTACGCCTTGCCGCATTCAGTTCATTTGGTTGAATTGTTTTCGAGTGGTCATTTGAATCAAATTTTTATTGGTCTTGAATATTTTTACAATCAAAGTTTTGTCAAGCTATCTCAAAAATACTCCGTTCTTTTCAAGCAAATTTAGTTTGTTCCCAAAATGCTTGCTATTGATATTCGACGTCAAATAGATGAAATGCGTTATGTTAAAGGTGAGTGAACCAATAAAGGACGCTTGAAATTAACGAGCCTGAAATTCAACCTCGCTGAAATTCAACCTCTTACCTTAAATTCCTTTCTGATGCTTTTTTGTTCCTGCTATCCACCAAGTGAGGGTTCAGAATTTATGCTAGCCTGGAAGCCAAATTAGTTGTAGCGAACGAAAATGATATCATTAGCCAGATTTTGAACTGATCTTCAAGGAAGTTAAAAAACCAAAATCATTTTTTTTCGACAAGTTTTCTTATCCGTTTATCGCCTGCAATTAATATCAGCTATTAATTTGCACAATCGGTTGATTTCATAGCGTTGTTGTAATAATTATCAATCGCTCTCGAACTAAGTGTGAAGAATTATTGTAAATGTGTCTTTTTAAGCAAAGTTTTTGCACTTGACCATTTTTGTGTTTTCTTTAGAACATTCTTTGACTTGTCTAGTGACTTTTTCACGCTTCTCTTCTACATTTGAGTGATCTCTATTGCTCTCACTCCGAAGTAAAATTTGTTGCTAAAGTGAAAGCGATTGTAGTAGAGGTGACTAGAAGTGTAGGATAGGCGAGTGGTGAATTATTCTATCGAGGGCTCCGGAGAGGTTGCCGGTTCGAATCCCGCGCTGATCATATGTTTTGCACCTATAAACAATTATTTATCTAGGCTACAGCCCTTTAATTTAATTGCTCCGCCTGTCTTTCGAGAGCAATTTGTCCGAAATTAATAGGTTTTTGTGTAGAGTTCTTAATAGCTTCGGCTCAACGGCTATTATTTCGGCGCTCTGTTTTTTAAAATTCGCTTTACCTTTTAATCACGTTTTTAATTTTACGTAACTCACGATTTTCACGTCTGACTTCTGAATTACCTAACTCACTCTTTCAACGGGATAGATTTTAAATTCTTTCACGAATTGAATTATGCAATGTAGTGAATATATTTAAAGTGTAAAGAGCAAAATCAAGAGAAACAGAATACTCATATAAAGCCCGGTCATTAAGTCATAGTGCATTAGGTTATCAAAATTAATTAGAGTGATTATTAGCTGACATCAGTATTAGGCTTAATAGCTTTCAGTTTAGAAGCTGAATTAAGTACAGTTTTTGAATTTAACTGAAACTGCACGCCAAATTAGAACACTTTTTGACACTGCAAAAAAAAACAAAAAATTTTGTCAATTTCTATCGCATCTTTTTTTGTTTTCTGTTTCAATCCCGATGTCCGTCAACGGCGGCTATTTTCCGGCAATTTGAGATTGAAACGGATAGCGAGTTTCTTCTGCATTTGTTCCGATTTCGAAAAGAATGACCACAAAAGTTATAATTTCTAAACTATCTGGCGCAATTACCTGTTTTCAAACTGCTTTTTTGGCGTTTTGATAGCTTTACGTTATGTTATCAAAACTTGAAGATCAAAATTTGTCAAAAAGTTTCCAAAAAACTACGATTCTGAAGTCACGCAGTTATTTTGTTTCGATCAATAATTTTGCTCCGCTAATGGTTTGTATCCAACCAGAAATTTCACAAAGAGTCAATTTAACTATTAATTTTTATCAAATTGTGAAAATGGATCTTTTTTGGGCGAACTTGATGCCATAAAATTTTGTTTGTTTTGAAAAGCGTTTGTTTTCATATTTCAAGTAATTGGTGTGACGCTGTTAAATTATTTTTGCCGTTAATTAACTAAAGGAAATTGATTGAATGATTAGCTAGAGAGCGTTTGCTAAATTGCTCTAAAACATTGTTTCAAATTTTTTGTACTCAGTGTACTTTTCGGTCTGTTCGTTTTTTTTCACTTTTTGATCTTGCCTTCTTGGTTTTTACGTATAATTTTTGCGTGATTTTGCTAGATATTATGTCAATATAATTAATTAACATCTAAATAAATATCATTCTTAGCAGTTATCATTCATGCCTTTTTTATTCGAAGAATTGGCCGTTGTCCATTAACCATAATTGTTGGAACCAGAAGAATCGGAAAATTGAGTTTTTCTTTGCGTAATTCGTTTTCTGCAGGTTGCTGGAACTGCGTAAATTCTAACCTTTAAAAGATTCTATTGGCTTTTTGTGTGCACATTTGTGTGAATAACTGATGACTGGAACCAGTAACCTGTTCTAAAGTAAGTGGTTGTTTAATGTTCGATGGGCTTGTATAGAACCCTGAATGGGTTTAAAAAAATGCTCAAATTTGCTTCTTTTATGAAACCAGAAAAGTTTCAGAATTTTGTAAACCTATGAAATATTACGGCGACCCTTTATCTTAGAACTTGTTACTGTTTACAACCATCATTTAATCATAAATGTTCACACTTGTTGTTTTGGGGTTTTACAGGACACCTTTTAGTTCGTTAGTTCAAGAAAGAGTGATGATGATACAAATTTGAACCAGTTTGACCTACTGTTATTCCAGTCTTTAGCTGTGACATTTGAGCATTAAATTCTGGATAGGATCACATGGAATATAAGGGTTTTTTGTATCGAAACCCGATTGTTGTCACGACTTCAAAACTGCTTTCCGTTGTTGTCTGTTTTCAAATCGTTTATGGTCCTTTATCATGGTCTGAAGGAGAGTGATTAATTGCTCTTGAACGAAGTTCATAGCAATTATTGTAAACGTGTTGGTCTTTTTTATGCAAATTTCGCGCTTGACCATTTTGCGCTTTTCTTCTAGAACATTCTTTGACTTCTCAAGTGAATTTTTCACGCTTTCGTTCTTCATTTTTGAGTGATCTCTATTGCTGTCACGCCGAAGTAAAGCTTGTTGCTAATATAAAATCGGTTGCAGCATAGCAGATATAAGGAGCAAATAGCACTGTCTGCAGTGCGTATGGTTATGAAGAGGGAGGTCAATGGTTCGAATCCCGGTGGGGTGAAATGTTTTTCCACCCACATGTCGTTCGAGAGCAATTCTTCCGACATTAGTCGGTTTATGTTTTTAATCGTAACCTGTCTAATTACACCGGATAGATTGTGTCTCTTTCTAATCCAGTTGACTTTGTTTTCAGCAATGTCTGACTCCCTAAGTGGAGGCGAAAGCTCTGTTGTGAACGGGCTTGGTTTAAATAACGGGCAAGGTTAGAGAAATAACACCCGCAACTTAATATGATTCCATTAACGCTAATTGTGTTCAATGTGTAGCTGGCTAATACTTATCAGCTTCTATTTTGAAGTAACGCTAGTAACTGTTTTGTGTTCAGAATCCTTGCAATCATTAATGGTCGTCAAGTTATTGTTTTTATCTCATGTGGAATAAACGTTGCCATCTTTTTGTTTCTAAATGTTTAATCGTGGACTTTTTGAATGTTTAAGTTTGAATTATGCATTCGTGATGAAAATGTGCTAAAGGTAATAAAATATTAATAATTAATGATGATTTTTTTATTATTTAATTATAAGGGCTACAGAGTCGGTTAGTAACTGATGTGATTGGAAAAATATCTGTCTGAATATTTTGAGATAATGCCCTTAAAATTATGCCCTAAACTAACGCTTGTTTTTGATTAATTTGCAATGACTAATTAGTTCTTTAATTATAGTTTCTATAGCCTAAAAGGAATGAGAGACTAATCAGTATAATTTTAAACTGTCTGATGTAAAATTGTTTGTAATTTTTTTGCCAATAAATTTTTGTTTGCATTTTCTGACCTGGATATTCTAGTAGTTTGTGGAGTAGTTTTTCTTAGATAATGAGCAGTTGAAGCATATGCTGGTAGTAGTGGGGTAAAAAGTATGAAAACGATGGCAGTTTGTGCGAAACTATTGTTTCGCCATCTGAGTCGTGCTTCAAGTAACAACTGCAAAGGGTTCTCAAAAGTCGGGGACTATAAATATCAGAACTGCGGAAACAAAAGATTTTCCAAACTAAATTGTTGTCTTAAGTTCAAAAGTAGTTATACTTAATTGCTGTCTCCTCTGAAATGTTTGTTACCGCGGCAATTTAATTCAAATGTGAGCCGAAAGTAGAATTCTTTCATAATTTAGCGAAACGAAACAAACAATTTGAAACTCCTTTTGGTACTTTCCCAGCTTTGATGTTTCTACCTGCGATAAACGTTGTGTTGGCCTTGTGTTGGTTGTTTTGTCTTAAAGTTTGATCGACTCCACAAAGTATTTTTTAATAGCTGTAAGCTTAGCGTAGCTATTTCTGTGCTCTTGTTTTTTTTGTTTCGTCGTGTGACGTTCTTTTTTCGTTCTGCATTGATTCCTAAACATTCTTTTTCTTGATTTTTTTTACTGTTTTTTCACATTTGATTTCTTGGTTCTAACTTGATCCAAATTTGAGCTTGCAAAGGAGGTATCCCAGTGGTTATGGTCGCTTACTGTTATCCCGGAGACCACCGGTTCGAATTCACTTCTCCATTGTCGAATTATTTGCACGCAAGGTCTCTAGGATACACCCCAACTGAATTAGAGGCTATGCTTGGTGTAACTAGTTTTGATCATGCGTGACTTTCCTCACCCAGCAAAATTATTTTTTGGACCTTAGCATAAAAAATTTAAGCATATAGTTTTTAGAGAGGTTCTGATAATTTTTTTAAACTCGTTTGTGTATGTGTCTATTTTACGGAACGAAAGACTAGTCTGGCAAGCTACCGGAGGGCTGGCTCTACCTAATTTCTACCTCTTTACGATTGAAGGCTCAGATTTTGGTCGCATGTCTTTAATAAGCCAAATGACCTTAAATTAGTTTTGCTCATTTTCTCGGTGAAGCTTGCACTATTTTGCAGGAGACATCAATTTCTCCGTGAATGTTAATTGAGACTAAGCTTTGCGTTGTAGTCAAGAAAAATGTTGTGTAAGTTTATAGAAAATGTTGTGCTTATTATTTTTTTATACAATTTTATATATAATACAAAGAGTTGAGGCAACTTTTACAAACTGTTTTTGAGCCTCAACAGATCCTGGACATAAATAGCAGGAGCAGCAAAGTTACTTAAAAATGGGAAAAAATTCAATTTTTGGTAGGCTTTAATCCTTTTTAATGTAGCTAATTGTCTTTGTGATCGATTCTTCAATTTTGCCACAGCTTGTCGAATTTAAATTTAGGTTGCTCGTGAACTATACATATCAAATTTTTCTGAGGGAGGTTTGTTTGGATATCAGGTGGCCTATAAGATATAGTATAAAAGTTTGAGAGAGGAGTGTTGGGAGTAGAGGGTTTTTCAGTTACTTATTGGGACCTGTCAACTGGGTATTTACTTTATAAAACTTACTGTAGTGATTTGCATTTTGGTTCTGTCCAATTTTAAATAGCTGTTGAATGATATAAAAGCCATTATTTTAGTAGTGTCTTTTTCTACGTAATTTTTGTCTGCTGTATAAAATTTTCCCAATTGTTATAGTGTCCCAATTTAAATCATTGGCTCTAAATATTTTTTATATCAATTTAAGCTGATGCAAACTACTACTTAACCTGTTGGCAATTTATAATCGAAAAATGTCATCCATAAAAGTGAGAAAAATGTTATTAGTCGCGAAGCGATAGCAAGGCTATCGCTTCGCGACACGAAGTTCGTAGCAATTATATTAGTCCTGTCGGTCTTACGCGATTTTTCGGCCCATTTGACTTTTCTTCTTCAAAAACGGGATAAACAGGTAGCGCCCAGTGGGCATTAAGTGCTCTTAGAGCCTCTCAGCTCACTAGTGTCCGAGTATGATTCACAGAAACTGTTTTTGGAGACTTGTGGTGTGAAGGGCGGTTGTTAGAGGTTGAAGAACCTCCTCCCTCCCCCCACTGGTGCCCCCACCCCACTGTTGCCGTCCCCTCCCCCCTCCCCCCCCCCCCCCCCCCCCCGTGGCTAGCTACTGACGAAGCTAACCGCTCTCCCGTCGTTTGAGACCAATTCGCCCGACGTTGGTCGGTTATTTTTCGAATATTTTGTTGCGGGAAAAAAACAAAATGGCATCAGTTCTGCTTCTTTACATGCTCTTCTTATCCTTGATTTTGGCTGTTTTTACAACAGGTGTCGACAGTCTAATTCGCAGCTTTTATCCGGCAATCTGTCGGCTATGTTTTAGTGATTTGATGTGAACGTTTATTCCACTTATTTAGTTCAATATTTTTGCAAAGAGGGAGCGAAGAGAAATAGATTTTTATATAAACTCGTCTTGTAATTAACTGTTTCCATCCACTGCTACCATAACTGTATGTGTTTTAACATAGTTGTTATCTATTGCCTGTTTGCGTTACAAATCTGTTATATTTGCATGAAGCTGTTCTTTTTTAATGTTATACTATTGGAAAATATCTGTAGTAGTTCATTAAAAAGCTATTCTTGAACATGAACTTGTTATTTAGTCTATTCAGATGGAGTGAGAGAAAACGTATTAAAATTCGAAACCAGTAATCAAGTAATGGAATTTTGCAAGTTTTTTGAACATGAGCCTCTTGTATTCATTTTTTTAGCCCACGGTTCAAGTTTTGACGAATGCAATGACTCACCGGGTATAGTGCACTAACTGCGCCATTGGATGCAGTTTGCCCAGTTCAGTTTGTTAGAAATTGTTAACGGCCTGATAATAACAAAATGCTTTAACAAAACTTAATATTTTTGTTAAAGCGTTTTGTTGGAACATTTTTGTCTCTCAAGTATCACCTGTGATCAATCAACAACCTACGAAAACATTTATAAGTAAGCTTCATTTCCTGTACTGATGAAATAAAAATATGAGTAGTCGGTACGTTTGATGGCTCTCATCCGCCCAATGCACGTATCTCTACTTTCTAGGCTTTTCAGTTATCAAACAAATTTCGTAGCAATTATTCTGTCCTGGAAATTAATAGCCGCCCTCATCTTCTCAGTCGGCTATTATTGCGCTCCTATTTTTTACAATTCAAAGAATTTGAATTGTATTGGTGCGCTGTGTTTTTTTTTTTTTAAGATGTGTTCACACATTTTTCAATGACTTTGATCTTTCAAAACGGGATAAACAGGTAAGGCCCAGCGGGCATTAAGTTTCATTAGAGGCCCAAAGTGAGCTTTAGTAGTCCTTCAAATGCGTATAGTGGTGCAGCTGCTGGGATGGCCTTAATTTAAGGTTAAAAGGTCATTTTTAGGAGTTTTTCGGCTCAAAATGGTGCAATTTTTCATGTTTTTTGTAATTTTTTTGAAATTTTTGTTTGATTAGTCTGTTTGAAGTTTTTAAAAGCTGATGAAGGCCTTTTGTGAGACAAAACTGCTTGTTATGACCATTTTATGAGCTATATGTCGTGGTACTACAAACACAAACACACAAAATGATACTAATTTTTGCAATTTTTTTCAGGTTTTTTGAAAATTTTTGTCACTTTTTGATTTTTTTTAGCCCTAGGTGTCACGAAACCTCCTCTACGGTTTGATGATAGATTGCTGCACAGTTTCTATTGGTAATGGAACGGTTTTTAAATTTTTGACATCATTAATTTTACCATTTTTTGACAAAATTTGCAAATTTTTCATGTTTTTTGACATCTTTTTTGTCATCATTCAAATTGTTTGAGTCCCAGGGGCAAGAAAACCTCATTAGGGGTTGGATAATAAGTTACTGAAAAATTTTTAGTTGCCATGGAATAGGTTTCAATTTTTGATTATCACTAATTTTAGCAATTTTTTTGAACAAATTTGCATTTTTTCAGGTTTTTGAAAATTTTCATCGTTTTTTTTTTCAGTTTTTCCAGTTTCAGGGACCAGGCAATCTCCTTTGAGGTTTGTTAATAGGGCTTTGCATAGTTTCTGCTAACAATTGAATGCTAACTTTTTAATGTCTCGAATTTTAGCATTTTTTTGATAAGATCTGCATTTTTTTAATGTTTCCTAAAGTTTTTTGTCAGTTTTTGATATTCGTCCATTCGCAAGTGCAAGAAAACCTATTCCATGTTCTGATAAAAAAAGTTACTGCATGGATTTCAGTTTCAATGGATTTGTTTTCAACAATTTAACCTTTCAACTTTTAGAAAATTTTTGATAGATTTTGCAATTTTTTTCAAGTTTTTTTTAAAACATTTGTAATTTGTTTTTTTTTCTTGCCTCAGTAGCCAGGTAACTGCATCCAGGGTTTCACAGTATGTTATTAAATAGTTGCTACGGGGCAATTGAATGGCTTTCAACATTTTAATAGAACGAATTACTACTTTTTGAAGTTTGAAATTTTTTCTAAAAGTTATTGCCTATCGATCTATGAGCCAATGAGTTTTCTAAAGCTTGGAATTGGGTTACTGGACAGCCTCTTGAGACACAGAAATGATTTTGAAGTTATTTAAATCACAATTTTCAGCAACATTTCCTTATAATTTGCAATTGATTTCTTTCTTAAATTTTTGTGTCATTTAATCGATCTTCAAGGGCCAATGAATGTTTTTCAGGTCTTGCATATATAATACTGGACCGATTTCAGAAAAAAAATCGGTTTTGAAAAAACTTTTGTAATAGTTGTTTTCAAAGAGAAAAAATTTTGCCTTAGCTTTAAAAGCTTCCAGAGTTTTAGCAATGAGTTTGTTTTTGTTTAGTTTTGATTCTTTTAGTTTCTCAATTCTTTGATGATTTGTGTTCTGGCTGGCATTGTTCAATTGATCTGCTGGTCAGGTAGAGTACGTCTGAGTTTTTCTTTCTTTGAATTGTATTTCAGGACTTGTCCTGCTATGTTTTTTTACTTCGTCAAACTTTTTTCGCTTTACCATTTTGCCGCTTTTTCGACATTTTGCGTGAAATCTTTTTGACTTCTCTAGGCTAGTTTCTCTCTTCTCTCATTCTGCTAAAAGTGAATTCGAACATCAGTTGCTAAGCAAAGCAATTCAAAATGAACAGAGTCGGTATAAAAAATTGAAGTCAGAAATAGAAACGGGATAAACCCATAAAGCCCAATTTTAGATGCCCGCTATTTGAACGTCGTTCCTATAAGTCTTAGTTACCACCTCTAATGCTTATTGGTGTTGATAGTAGCCCCTGTAGCCTCTCTCTAAGAAACAGAAGTATGTTCAACTACGAAATGCCATCAAAATAAATCGGACTTAAAAAATATTTTTCTACAAAAATCTTTTTTTTTCAATATATTCTATTCGTTCAATCCCAATCATGCTTATTGGAATCAACGGCGGCTATTTTCCGGCAATCTGCCGGGTATGTTTTTCTTTTAATGAAATTTTTGTCTGGAGATTTGATAAACTACGATACAGACAGTAATACGTGCATTTTAAGTTTTTAAATTTCAAAGTTGCCCACTCCGACGAAAATGGGGAATTGTAATCAATTCATGCTGTACAATATCAAGTTTAGAGGGTTTGGATAGCAGAATTCGGCTCTTTGTGAGTTTTTTGTTAATAGCCGCCGGCAGCCTGTCAACGGCTATTATTTAGGCGCTCTCATCTTTAGAATTCAAAGAATTTGAATTGTATTGGGGCGCTGTATTTTTTTAAGAACTGTTCACACATTTTCATGATTTTTAAAGGCAAATCGCGAGATGATTTTTTCAAGAAAAAAGCGAGTAGTTTCGAGGCGTGAAATTTTCTCAATCTAATGTTTAAAGTTGAGTGAGAAAACGGTGTATGAACAAAAGTTTGCTTTCTCGCTAGTGGTTTTTTTTGTTCCATGCGCCATTTTCGCTTTGATTTTTACTGTTTTTTCGATTTGTTTGCTGGGATTTTTTTGAATGGTTATTGCAATCAAGTCATAGCGCACTCAAGGTCTATTTTGTGTTTAGTCAATGAAAATTCTTTGAGGACTTGTCCTCGTATGTTTTAGTTTGTCGTCTTCATCGATGATTCTAACGACCATTGAGTTTTTCAAGCGACTTCTACTGCTTCGCAGTTAAAATTTGTGTGCGCGACGTCATTTGTTCTGCTTTTTGGTCAGTTGTGTGGCTTAATTCACTAAAAAAAATGACTTTCGATTATTTTTTTTTAACATTTACTTGTTCAAGACCAATAGTGTGCATTTGAGTAGTGCCAAACGTATATGCCCTAATTCTTGAGTATCAGAGTCTAGATTTTTTTTATTTCGAACATTAATTTTGAAAAGGCTCTAATTTTTTTCTTTATAGAGCGTATGTGTCTCATAAATATTATAGTCCGAATCTAACCCAAAAAACATAGTGGTCTATTAACGGACTGGTGGTCAAACTGTCTATCTTATTTCTTAAGTTGTTTCAATTCCATGCAAGGACACACGCATCTCATTGGGCGCTCTCATTTTTACAATTCAAAGAATTTGAATTGTATTGGGGCGCTGTATTTTTTTAAGATCTGTTCACACATTTTCATGATTTTTGTCGTCAAATTGGAGTAGTGATTTTGGTCACGCCGAAACAGGAAGTGGAACGAAAAAGCGAGTGGTTTGGCGGCGTGGAAATTTTTTCGCTCTAATTTTAAGGTAGAGTGAGAAAAGGGTGTTTGAACCAAAATTCTCTTTCTCGCTAGTGGTTTTTTGTTCACATGCGGCAATTTCACTCTGATTTTAATTGTTTTTTTTTTTTCAATTTTTTGGATCGGATTTTTTTTCTAAATGGTTTTCCAAATCCATTCATAATTCATTCTGGGCCTAGTTTTTTGTTTGAACCAAATTTCTTTTTCCCGCTAGTGGTTTTTGTTCACATGCGGCAATTTCACTTTGATTTTTACTGTTTTTATTTTGGATAGGAATTTTTTCTAAATGGTTTTCTCGATCCCTTCATTGTTCATTTTAGGCCTAGTTTTTGTTTACACCAAAAATTTTTTTCTCGCTACTGATTTTTTGTTCACATGCGGCATTGTGACCTTGATTTTCAGTTCTTTTGAAAATTTTTTCTGGTGTGGTTTTTTTGCAATGGCTTTTTCCAATTCACTCCTTGGTCTAATTTTGGTTTAGTCAAATGCTGACCAGTTGTTTGATATCAAGTCGAACGATGTTAGTTGGCTATGCGTTTCTGGCATTTTTTTGGTATTTTATGAATTGTTTAATTGCTGCGTGGTCTTATGCGATTAATCGTATGACCGATTTTTTGTCTGACCCATTTGAATTTTCGTCCTCAAAAATGAGATAAACAGGTAGCGAAAGCTAGCCTCAATAAACCGTAGCTAGCTACTGACGAAGCCAACCGCTCGCTGATCGTTTGAGAGTAATCTGCCCGACGTTAGTCGGTTACGTTTGTATTCTTGTAATTTGCTGTTTCAAGTAAATATTTTGCCATTGAATTGTAATCCAACTCAATTGTTGCTTGATGCAAAATAAGTTTGATAAAGTTTACTCCATGTCGTCAAAGGAAGAAATCTGTTTTTAATAAAAAGGTACATTTTTCAATAAGGAGGATAAGACCAGAAATGAACTCTCTGCCCGATGCATGCATGGAAATGTAGAGTTTTCTACCTAAGTGCATTAGTTTGCATTAAATATATTGAAATTCAGACATGAGGTTTAAATTTTCCTCATTGGCATGAAATTTAATTCGAGCCAAAATTAGAAAATGTACACACGTTATACTTTTATTCAATTATTTTAGATATCAACGCACAGTCGCGAAAAGTGGCCCAATCGGGTGATATGCCCAGTGGGGTGGCCTTGAATGGGCATGTTCCTCCCCCATCAGCTGTGCCCTCTACCACTGCTTCGGTGGAAGCGGGTGAATTCAAACTGGGTGGAATGGAGCCGGTTGAGTACTTCTTTGCATCGGACGCGAGTGCAGTGATCGAACACACGAATAAAGTGATCTACCTCGAAGATGGAGACATTGCGCATGTTGACAACGCAGGGGGTACGTTAATGCTAGTGAAAAAATGTCGTGTTTTTTACCAAATGATTAAGTGCCCGATCAATTCAATCAGCTTAAATAGTCGTTTCTCCGTTTATATGGTGCTTTGAAACAGTGAAATTTCTGACTTTTGTAGAACTGATGATTGTTAAATCACAGCTCAACCGAAAACAATGAAAATTTTACATAAATCCAGCAATTTCATGTTTTGCTGCGTCATGTAAATGGTGAACGTTGCGATTCGTTTGATCCTTAGTCATCGTAAGCGAATTTAATTCATCAGGCGAATAAATTCAACTGATTGGAAAAATTTATAATTTATTGGACCTATGCTATGTTTCGGTGAATTTTCAGTTGTACAGGACAGAAATTTGTTGGTTTTTGCGGCATGTATTAACAGGGCTGGAAAACGTACTAACTGCTTAATGTCATTGATTGGCTGGTTTAGAGTTTTGTTTTTTGTACCAGTTGCTATACATTTGTATCGCGAATTTTCTAGCTTTATAAAGAATTGAAATTTTTTTCGGCTAAACTTTGCTAATTTTGTAAAAAAAATGTGCTTGTGGAAATTTTCATCGCGAAAATTGCACTTCGTGTGGAGTAAAAGTTTTAGATTTTTTGAGGCTCTAGAAAATTATCGAGGCTAAAAAACGTTTTTAATTGCTCTTGAACGTAGTTCATAGCAATTATTGTAAACGTGTGTGTCTTTTTTATGCAAAATTTTCGCTTGACAATTTTGACTTTTCGAGTGACTTTTACGCCCTTGACTTTTACCGTTTCGCATGATCTAAAATTCTCTCTCAATCACAATTTCAAGCAGGTGAATTCAATTGGCGGCTGTTTAATACTAAAATTCAACGTAAAAGTGCGCCGAAACTGGTGCCATTTTTTAACTTTATATCTTAATATCTTTACTTTATATCTGAATAGTTAACTATATATGTTAACCTCTAATGTGGATATTTGAAGCCCACTACTGAACTTCTTAGTCCCATTTAGACATTGAGTTTTTCAAGCAACTTCCACTGCTTTGCAGTTAAAATTTGTGTACGTGACGTCATTTGTTCAGCTTTTAGGTCAGTTGCGTGGCTTACTTCACTCAAAAAAATGACTTGATTTCTTTATAGTCCGAATCTATTCCAAAATCGTAGTGGTATATTAAAGGAATGGTGGTCAGTCTGTATCAAGCGGCCATCAAGAGGCCACAAGCGTCTCCCGTGGCTATTTTCCGGCAATCTTGCCGCCTATGTTCTCTATTACATAGGCCATTTCGTTCGCTAGAAAACCATTTTCTTGAAACAAATTATGAAAAATTGTTTTGATTTATTTTATGCAAATTGACCTGAAGTGATTTTGCAAGAACTTGCAAGAATTGTGCATTTTCTGGCTGACTTTTAGAGCCGTCAGTTTTTCTGTTCCACTTGCGTACTTCTGGGCAACAATAATTTGGCTTTTTTAGTCTTCTGCGAGTCTAAATAGTCTAAACAACACATTCGAGAAAAACTGCCTTACTAAGTGCACGAATTAATTTAAATTATTTGCTATTGTGATCTATTGATGCCCCCATTCAAAAATCTGGATCTGCCTATTTTTTTGGGGGCGCTAAGTTTGCTAAAATTGAAAATTACCCTCCTTGAGAGACGGAAAATTGTTTCCCCACGATCGTTTGATTTTGAGATCTGCCACAAACTATCCGCTTATCTTGTGGAAAACTGAAAATGGAAAATTAGGGGTGGCTTTCAGTGCCGTTGTTTTTTCTTACTGTAACGTTTTGCTCCAGAAGTTAGCTAAATCGTAACAATAGTGAAACAATTGCTTTCCAAAAAGGATGCTCATAACCGCCTGTTCTACCTTAAGTGCTCTCAGGTGAGTTTGGAAGCAATTATTGTAAACGTGTGTGTCTTTTTCAATGTAAAATAGCAGGTCCGTAAAAGCAGGCTAAATAAATTTTGTTATTGAACTTTTTTCAGTAATTAATTTACGAAAAAGTGATTATTTGTACAAGATCTTGGATTGAAAAATTCTTCCCAGAAATAAAGAAAATGAACACAATGCAATGGCCAAGAATAATGAGCTAAACTGCTTACTCACTCCTATAAAAATCGTTTTGCAACAGAACATTCTTTGGACACTACCCTCTTTTGACATTTATTTCTAATTTGACATTTTTCGGTCGCGGACTTTTTTATCCTTTTTTTCGGCGCATGAAGCTTTTGGCCCATCTGTTTTTTTGGCCATTGATTCTTTTTCAAGCTGCGCTTTTTCGGACATTGACCTTTTAAGAGAGCAAATTTTTCGGTCACTCACCCTTCGCGGTCTGTCTTAACCATGCTGCTCGAGAGCTCTTAAACATGCTCTTCAGAGGCCTCTTAAACATGGTACCTTTCGTTAAACACGGTGCCTTGTAAACGGCCATGCATTTAGTATAGGACCTCTCTTGACGCTTCATTTTCGAGTGTTCTAAGTTCCTATCGTTCTGATTTAACTATGGGGTATTTTCTTGCACCGATAAAACATTTCTGAGCTACGCCCCCTCTAGATTATATAGCCCCCTTCTGTCGTTCGAGAGCAATTCATACGAAGTTAGTCGGTTTGTTCGTTAAATTAAAATTCGATTTTGAGTTTCTGTCATGTGATTTTTGTTACCGTGGCGACTCCTTACTTTGCCCGATTTTAACTGTGTTAACCATTAGGCATAAGAAATGCTAAAATAACATCTGCCGTAAAATTAAATGTTTCTACATGCAATTATAAGACACTGATGAAGCTTGATAAATTATCTGCTTCATCATGTTAATTTTGGAGGTTAAAAGAGGATTTCAGTTTTTTCTCAAAGCTGCTTTGGCAAACATGATTTCATGGTCTCTCTAATTCACAGTTTTAGACGGTTTCACAACGTCATTGGCGTTTAGCTTAAACTCGTTGGAGGATAGACTAAACCATTGTGCCCGTGATACTGAGCTCGAGATTTCGAACCTCTGCAATAGCCTAAATCGAGTTGAATTTATTTCAATACCACTTGTGACAGTTTTGCTATTAATTTATACGGAGAATGCTAGATGACCATTCTTTGAAAGATAGATGTGGTAAACTTCGACGGGTAGAGCTCAGATTCTGACTGGCTAAGTAATGAGCTTCAATGTGGGAGTTGCTGCTGCTATTAAGCGCTGCTTGCAAACATGCGTTGCTTTGATTAAAAACATTTCTTTTTAATTGCTCTTGGACGTAGTTCATAGCAATTATTGTAAACGTGTGTGTCTTTTTTTTATGCAAAATTTTCGCTTGACAATTTTGATTTTTCGACTGACTTTTACGCCCTTGACTTTTTGAATTTCGCGTGATCTAAAATTCCCTCTCAATCACAATTTCAAGCAGCTGAACTCAATTGGCGGCAATTTAATACTAAAAGTCAAATGAAAAGTGCGCCGAAACTGGTGTCATTTTTTACTTTAAGTCTTAATAGTGGTATATGTTAACCTCTAATGTGGTTATTTGAAGCCCACTGTAGAACTTCTTAGTCCCATTTAGGCCCCCCTCCCCCCTCTCCCGACTGAAACACGCTACAATTGATTAGAGCTCCCACTAGTCGTTCAAGAGCAATTCTTCCGACGGTTAGTCGGTTATGTTTAGTGCTTAATGTTATGAAATGTTTAGGTCTGCGCATTGTGAGGACGAAGAAGAAGCATGCGAATGAGAAAGAGTTCAGATACATCACAGAGTTGCAACTCAGTCTCGAACAAATCATGAAAGGTGTAGTATTAGGAACATCTTCATCAGAAAGTCTTCATCAGAATTGGATAAAATTTAACAACTGCTTCACATTATTTTCAACCATTCGGTTTAAACAGTGGGGTACTTGGAATTGACAACTTAAATAATAATTTTGGTTCCTGCGTGATCGCAGCGGAACAGTATTAGGCCTACAGTAGCCTGTTCTCAGCTGTCCTTTTTCTATTATAATAATTATTAATTATTATCAAACATTCGGTTAAAACAGTGGGGTACTTAAGAATTGATAACTTAAATAGCATAAATCAGAGCACGATTTTGTACGCACAGCACTAATTTCTAGTTCAAAATAACACAAAATTAATTGATCAAGTGTCTTAATTAAACATAGCAATATCTAACATGCGTCATAGAAAGTAGGTTATCGTTTACCTTTTTACTACCGGATAACAGTGAAAGAATTATTTGGAATTGAGGAGTAAATATTAATAAAAACTTCTGATTTTAAGGTGAGTATGGGACATATATGGAAAAGGAGATCTTCGAGCAGCCCGAGTCTGTGGTGAATACGATGAGAGGCCGAATCAATTTCGAAACAGGACAAGGTACTTAAAGTAGTTCCACCGAAGAAATTATTTATAATTTGATTATATTTTAATTGATCTATTTAAAAGGCGCCGTCGTCTTAGCCGGCTAATATTGCGCTCCTAAATTAAAAAAAGAGTATTAGAGAAGTGTCTTTTTAATCAATAACTTTTGCGAGTGAAATTGATGCAGGAAGTGAAAAGCGTGAAAAATGCGATTTCACTGCTGACGAAAGAAATTTGAAGATCGGAGAGAAAGGCAAGTGATTTTTTGGCCATACTGCTTGTTCTGAGAGCGCGGGAAATTGAGATAAAAAAATTCTCTAAGCGAGCAAAATGTTTTGCTCACGCGCGGCGTTTCAAACAAATTTCTTTTTGTTTTAACTGTTGTGTTCTTGGTTAAAGCTTTAAATTGGCCATAGTAACATTATTAATTGCTCTTGAACGAAGTTCATAGCAATTATTGTAAACGTGTTGGTCTTTTTTATTCAAATTTTTTGCTTGACCATTTTGCGTTTTTCTTCCAGCACATTCTTTGACTTCTCAAACTTTTTCACGCTTTCGTTCTTCATTTTTGAGTGATCTCTATTACTCTCACTCCGAAGTAACGCTTTTTGCTAATATGAAATTGGTTGCAGCATAGAAAAATTAGGTCCTGATAACCGAGCAGTGCTTCAGGTTATGGAGAGGGAGGTCAGTGGTTCAAATCTCGGCGGGGTCAAATATTTTTCTACCCGCATGTCGTTCGAGAGCAATTCTTCCGACATTAGTCGGTTATGTTTAAGGTTGCTTTCATAGCGCCGAAAGTTAAAGTTTCTTGAGGAGGTATATATTGATGTTGTGAAGGTAGTTCTTAATCTTACGAGGCCCCTCTGTAAGGCAACCGACCCTCAGTCAAACCCCTCCCCCACACACATCACCATCAGTTCTGAGACTACACGCCTCACACCCCCGAATGCACGCCCTAATTCTACCATCCATGGAACCCCCCCCCCCCCAGCTGGCTACTACCGAAGCCAACCGATCGCCTGTTGTTTGAGAGCAATTCGCCCGACGGTAGTTTAAGATTTTTAATTGCTCTCAAACGAAGTTTGTAACAATTATGTTACTCCTGTGACTTTTCTATGCTGGCCCTTTTTCATCTTAATTTTTCATCTGACCCTCTTGTCATCTGATCCTTCGGACTTTTGGTCCTCAATTTTTCATCTGACCCTTTTGACTTTTGGTGCTCACAAACTGGATAAACAGGTAGCTCCCGGAGGGCATTAATTTATCTTTCTTCGCATTACTTTCTCGGCATAATAGACTAAGTATGCGATTCTCCAAAACTGTTTTGCAGTCGTTAGTTAATGGTGTGAAGGCGGTCGATAGCGTTTAATACCCCTCCCCCATTTCAGCATTTTTAATTGCCCATTTATTATAGTTTTGCTGGTATAGAGAAAAAAGAACTTCATTTCTGTTTTTTGTCAACTTTTCAAAATTGGAAGTTTTACTAGCCTAATGGGAATTGGCTTTTTTGCGAGCCGTTCATTATTTTCCAACAAACGTGACAAGATTCTTAGTTTTAGTTGCCTTATTTTCATTTGAGAATTTTCAGTTGAAGGTTGGTTTGGCTATTTCTTATTGCCCATTCTTTTGTGTGGTGCTACAATGTATTGCAATGCAAATTTTTCCAAGTGTTAGTTGCTATGGCGAAGACGATTTGTTGTTTTGCGTTGCCCAATTTAGCGGCTCTATCGATATTTTGCGTGAATTCCTTTTGACTTTGCTTGGCTGGCTTCATTCTTCGCTCTTTCTGCTCAAATTTCTCTTAAGCAGCAGTTGCCCAGCAAAGCAATCTAAATTGAAGTGAGTCAGTGTCGATGAACGAAATCATAAATGGAAATGCGATGAGTCCATAAATTCATAATGTTTATTGGTATTGATACCAATCACTATCCTCTTTTTGATGACCTTGCTACAGATCGTAGCTTAGAAAGGCTACGGAATACTAGGTTCTAATCTTTAGAGTTTTTTGTAGTTTTTAATTTGTTTTGCTGTCTATAGTGCTTTTCTTGGTGGCAGTTAGTTATTTTTGTATTTCGTGGAACTTTAATTTATAGGTATCAGTTTGTGTTGTGTTGGTATCAGCAATTTGCTCAAATTAAATCTAATTGTCATTGTTTTTGTCCATATTTGTTTGTTTTTGTTTTGCAGATTAATTTGTCTTGTAAAGTTGTTCATTTAGATCTTCATTGGATTGCGATACTTGAGCTTTGATTAATTTATAAGCCAGTATTTCTCTGTCATTTTGGTGTTTTTTATTCATTTCTCCTTTTTGAACTGTGTTTTTTAGTATGTACTGGGACGTGTTGGTAGTCGATGATTTAGCACAGATGTTGTCGCACGTTTTTTTAGTTCAATATATTGGATGTCACAGCTTGTAAAGAAATTTTAAAATACTGAAACCAGATATTGAGTTTCTTGCTTATCGATGTTTATTTCTTTTGGTAAGTTTGCGGATGATCAGAATTAATTTCAGCAGGTATCTTCAGAGTAAATGATTTGGAGTCGCAACTTGAGGAGATTTATCAGAAAAAATTGACTTGCAAAGTTTCTTCTTGATTCTTTTTTTTCACTCTTTCGGACTGAGTGCTTTAGTTGGCTGTAGTTGAAGTCAGGGTTTACTTAGAGTCGGTTTTTGAATTAGAGTTTTCTGCTAACTGGTATTTGTATCAAGCTCATTGTTTTCTTATTTAGAGGCTGACTTCACCATTTTTGTCTATTCGAATGAAACTACAGAAATTAGAACTTTTTTAGCCTTAGAAAAAACTTTTCTTTTTTTAACTGTTTGAATCCCAACGCTGTTCAGTGTTTTCAACGGCGTCTGTTTTGCGGTAATTTGCCGGGTATGTTTACATTTAGCTATGAAAAAATTGCTGTAATGTCTCACACCATATTTAAGACGATATGCTATCATGGGTCATGGAATACTACATAAAATTTATAGCATCAATTTTATTGGTTGAAAGGCTTATCCTATGTTAAAAACACTACACATGACTTCCAACAACCGTTTATTTATTTTTTTTTGAAAAAGAAAGGCAATTCCGAGTAGACTGATACTTTTTCCACTTTAGTTAAACTTGGAGGTCTGGTTGAATACCTCGATGACATCAAGCGCAGTCGCCGTCTGATCATGATCGCATGTGGAACCAGTTACCATTCCGCACTGGCTACTCGTCAGATTCTGGAAGAGTTGTCTCAGCTGCCTGTTATGGTGGAGTTAGCCAGTGACTTCCTGGACAGGAACACACCTATCTTCAGGGATGATGTCTGCTTCTTCATTTCACAGTCAGGTTTGTTCTACTATTGATTGATTCATTGCTCCTGAAAGAAACTGATATTTTTTACTTGGGCATTTGTCCTTTTAAATCGAGTTTGTATCTGATTAATATCACTTTTCATTAGACTTCTGACTGGCATTTAAACAAGGTGTTTCTTATTATAGCCGCTATCAGTTTGATAATTTAGCCCTAATTGATGGTGTATTTAGGGTAATGTGTGGATATAGCATGTTACTATGTAAAGAAATAGCACGTGCGCCTGGGAGGGGGGAGGGGTAAAAGATATATGCCCAGTAAGCTGGGCGGGGGGGGGGGGAGTGCAGAATATATCTAACAATTTTACGAATTCATGCAATCTGTTTTAAAGCCGAGCAGAAGAACGAATTAAAAGTCATGAATTGATTAAACATTTGTAGTCTTAAATCAGAAAGTGTTGCAGGGGAAACAGCAGACAGCCTTATGGCTCTGCGGTACTGCAAGAAGAGAGGTGCTCTATGCGTGGGAGTCACCAACACAGTCGGCAGCTCCATCAGTCGGGAGACCAGCTGTGGAATCCACATCAATGCTGGACCAGAGATCGGAGTGGCCTCGACCAAAGCATACACCAGTCAAATCATCTCTCTCATCATGTTCGCATTGCTCATCAGTGCCGACAGGATTTCCATGCATGAACGACGAAAGGAGATAATAAGAGAGCTCAAAACGTTGCCGGGTAGGTTCTGATGCAATCATGCTACTTGTCAGGTTAATAACCTCCGTTAACGCTTAGCTAACATAAAAAGTTCTGATTTCATTGCAACAAGGCTTTGTTATCGGGTAGGTTCAGATGAAAAATCATATTACTTGCATAAATATGCATTACTGTGAGTAAATATTGCTGGACTAGTTCGTTTTCAAACTTAGATGAAATTTTGATTAAATTAGTCGAATTCAATTAAGGGAAAAGTTTGTTGGAAAATTTATTGGAAAAGTTTCTAGAAAAGTTTGTTTTCAAACTTGATGGATTTTTAATGGAATTAGTGAACTTTTAATAAGCTTCGTTATTGCTTAGCTAGCTAACATTAAAAGTTCTGATTTCATTGCAACAGGGTTTTTATCGGAGTTGTTTTTATGGTGAGAAAGAAGCTGGTGGGTTATTTTCCGTGTTCATATTTTTTCTGGACCGCTCATTTAGGCTGATGTTGAAATATGAGCGTAAAGTTTGAATCTAATGCGTTATGAAAATTGTAATAGGAAGTGGTTCGCCTCACATCTTAATAGGCTATGCGAACCATTATTAGTTCAGAACCATGCATTAGGTTACTTACACGCCCTTACGAGCACATAAATTTGATTCACGAAGGGAACACCTGTTCTTTGATGCTCTTGGAAAAAATTGTAGCACAGCTTGTCAATTAGTTTTATACATGTTGTTGTACGGTACTTTGTTTGTTTAAAAAATTTTTTCAAAAAGTGAGGTGGTAGAATAGATCCATGATCAATTTCAAACGTGTGCCGTCAACTATTTCTATAACTCGATATGTGGCCAGAATATGCTATATCTATGCTCGAATGTGGCCAGTTGCTAATTATCAATTCATTTGCCCCCCCCCCTCCAGCTTAAAAGTTCCCATTTTGGCTCTGGTATCTCAAGAAGTCAAGGTCATTACAACATGCCTTTGTTTCAGGCAAAATCCAGAAAGTCCTGGACCTCAGAGAAAGTCTTCAGGAGCTGGCCATGAAATACTACAAAGAGAAGAGTATCCTTGTTATGGGAAGGGGCTACAACTATGCCACCTGCCTGGAGGGTGCTCTCAAGATCAAAGAAATCACGTACATGCATTCCGAGGGTATTATGAGTGGAGAGTTGAAACACGGACCTCTGGCTCTGGTCGAACCTACAATGCCAATCATCATGGTTGCAGTCAAAGACTCAGTCTATGTCAAGTGCCAAAATGCCCTGGAACAAGTCACATCCAGAGGGGTAAGTGCGTTATAATTTAGCCTCTATAGACTTTTGAGCTGAATTAAGTAATGATACCAAAAAAATCCAGGGATCATCTATTTCAGTTTTACTCCAGGCCATGAGGTTTTTACGCTTTGTTTTGTTTCGAGACTCTTTAGATCTTTGCGCTTTGTTTTATTAAACTAATTGTTGTTCTAAACTTATTAAATAGAGATTGATAGCTAACAATCCTGCTCTCATTAGAAAGACTTGAAATGTTGGATGACCAAGGAGAAATATCCAAAACTGAGCTGACAAAAAAAACGCCAAAGGTATCTAGCTGAGAAAATTTTGACGATTGCAAAACGAAATCATTGTCTCAAACGACAAATTGTGGATAATACGAACAACATCCTTGCAATTGGCATGAGAGTTCTTGAGCTTGAACGATACTACAGAAAAGCATGTCAGTAATTTATTCAGTTGAAACATACTACCCAAATTGCGATATTAGCATTATTGTCTATAATTAGTAATTTGCTGCAAATAAGCGTCCAGGAGGATGGCATAGGGGCTATTTAGTTCCTGAAGGAAGGTGCCATACCGTACCAGTAATTGTCAAAGTTATCTATAATAATAATAATAATAATAATAATAATAATAATAATAATAATAATAATAATAATAATAATAATAATAATAATAATAATAATAATAATAATAATAATAATAATAATAATAATAATAATAATAGTAATAATAAAGGATTTAAGATAAAGTGATCCACGTGTTCGCATAAAACCCGGTTATTGAGTTGTTCAAAATTTATTGTTATTTACGTAAAGATGAGTT
Source organism: Convolutriloba macropyga (assembly GCF_964194025.1). Classification (NCBI taxonomy): domain Eukaryota; kingdom Metazoa; phylum Xenacoelomorpha; order Acoela; family Convolutidae; genus Convolutriloba; species Convolutriloba macropyga. The sequence continues at coordinate 86,057,148 of NC_134468.1, forward strand.
TCTTCAAGTCTCTACAGTTATTGCAGCCACACAAGAGACGCCAAGTGCAAGGGTCTGATTCGTTGTAGCGCGATATGAAGAACCGATTGTAGAGTTCCAGGAGTTTGCTTTTGTGCTCTCGATCAAGCAGGATATCATATTTGAAATAATCATTGAACAGATTTGCAAGGTGACAGGCTCGGTACCAAAAATCTGACTCTCTTCTGCAACTGCATATGCCTGCAGATAAAATTTCTAGTGACTTGGGCTCTCCGGGTTCCCACCTCAGCTAGAGTGACATGGCTTTGCCAGTCTATATCAACTTTTCCCGATAACATTTTTGCAAATAATAACACGACATGAAGTTCTTGATATAGAGACGGTGGCAAGATGTTGATTTTTCTTTCAATTTTTTCCTTGTATGAGAGGACGCTGTTGCTGGTCTTGAATATCCAGGACATTGCTTTTCGTTGAACACTTTCAAGTAAGGTTAAATCGCTATTTGATGGTTTCCACAAGGCCGCGCCATAGCTGACAATTGGCACGACGTAGCAAACATATGTATTTTTCCTGGTTGCAAAATTTGCCTTGCAAAGGTTTCGGTGCAGCAGAAAGATTGCATTCAAGGCTTTTTCGGTTCTTTTCCTCGCGTGTAGTGTCCAGTTTAAAGAGTCAAGTAACAAAGAGGCCCAAATCTTTAATCGATTGAGTGGCTTCGAAGGTATAATTGGGCAGAGATATTTGGGCAGAGCCTTTAATACACAGCAGCTTGCGTTTCGTCAGGTTCATTGACATCAGATTATCCTCACACCACCTCCACAGTTAAAGACAAAGTTCTTTTGAGGTTGTATTTATTCGCACTGTCTGTTTCCGATTTGACAGATAGCTTCGAAGCAGACTTAGGCAGTTTCCTCCGATGTCAAGCGCCGATAGTTTGTCTAAAAGTAGATCGTGAGAGACTTTGTCGAATGCCTTCTGGAAATCGATATAAAAGGTCGTGAGGTAGGAAGGGTTGGAGTCCAGGCAGCTGAAGATCTCATGCAAGTACTCTATTAGATTTGTTGTGGTCGATCGTTTAGGCCGAAAACCATGCTGTGCGGGATTTAAGGTTGGGTAGACTACTGGAATCAGTTTGCTGAAGATGAGCGTTCCTAGCAATTTCGACACTGCAGACAGAAGGCTGATTGGTCTATAGTCAGAGGCGTCCTGTTTGATGGAATGATAAAGGGAACTTGCCGCAACTATTTTGATCATACGGATAGAGAGGTGAAAGATACAAATGATATAATATAAATTGAGAGGAACTAAGCTGGTTGAGGAAGGGTGTTGACTACAGTGTCGAGGTAGGACGTCCTGACAGTAGGTCCGCCCAAAGATATCGTTAGAGATAATTGATATATCATCGTGATAAGCTTTTCCAGAAATCAATGAGTCTGGGGGCCCGCGTATTCATTTTAATAATCTGAAACTATTTAATAAGAACACCGAGACTTATTGTGGAAGCGAAAACCCGGCTGAAAATATCAGAAAACAGTGAAAACAGACTAGTAATAATCGAGGAGCTCCTCGTCCCAATGGACAGGGAAATTAAGCTAACAGCACCTTGGACTAGAATTCCATTGATTACCCGTCGACAGAGAGTCTACATTGTTAACCCAAATATATATGGTTCGGAACCTGTGGAATTAAAGAGTCCTGAAGAACTTAGAGCGTTTGAACTTGAAACAGTTGAACGTGGCTCACCTAACGAATTACCCTTTTACGATAGGCTTATTGGCACTCTAAGTCATCCGTCGCCTCCGAAATCGACGTGAAAATCCGCTAACTAGGCACCTGATCTATTCAATTAACAGGTACACAAACGTGATCGAGTTATCTTCTCAAGAAACTGAACAGGAACAGGCCTCGAAAATGATGCGCAACAAAAAAGACGCTATTGATGAGGACAATCAACAGAACAGAAGAGACCTAAGCCGATCAATTGTCCGCATTAATAGCTGACATCAACCAGTGTTTCTGAATAGCTTTTTGAACAAATTATTATGGTATATAAAACAAGAAGTCAGTTAAATGGCCTTCCGAAACTTAAATCAAGTGTCATGAAAACGTCTACTCAGTATCGGAGCACAGAATTGATCAACATTTTGATGAAATGTAGAAGATTCTTTGGCATTACATTTAGTAGTGTGGAACATGTACAAAGTTTTGCTCGTACATTTGAAAACATTTATTAATAGCCGCCGACAGCCTCTCAACGGCTGTTATTTAGGCGCTCTCCTTTTTACAATTCAAAGAATTTGAATTGTATTGGGGCGCTGTCTTTTTACGACTCGAAGAGGAGTTTTGGAGAAGTCCTTCTTTTAAATCAATTTTATTGGAGTGAATTTTGAAGCAGGAAATGAAGCACGAGAAACAATTTGAGCAATTTCGTTGCTGAACAAAATGAACAGTAGAGCGAAAAGAGAGTGGTTTTTTGTTCATATCGCTGTTTTCTAGAGAGCGAGAAATTGAGGTGTGAAAAAAATTTCAGAAAGCGAGCGAAATTTTTTTGTTCACGTGCGGTATTTTAAAGCAGTTTTTTTTTCATTTTTCGGTTGAGGTTTGGTTATGATTTTGTTTTATTTTTAGGCTGGTTTTGGTAGTGGTTTGAAAGTTTCTGGAAATTCATAAGAATTTTATGCTAATTCGTAGGTTTTTCATGTATTTTGCTGATTTTTAGGCTAATTTTGTGACGATTGTTTTGTTTTAATGCCTCAAATGGGTATTGAAAAGACCCCTATGACTTGGGCAATTTTTAGATACTAAGTGGATGAAGTTTTGTGGATATAAAGCATTTTTGTTGAGAAATATGACAAAAACTGGCGAAAATAGAAACTATTTTTCTAAATTTATTTGCACTTTTTCGTTTTTCCGTTTTTTAGGCAAATTTTTTTGCCTACTATGACTTGCCTATTGTTTTGCGAGCATCTGGATACACTATTGGCTAAAGGGTATTTTTCTTCCGTTTTCTGTGTTTTTGTTAAAAAAATTTTTGACTTTTTCGTTTTTTAAGTCAAAGTTGTTTGTAAGAGCTTAATTTTTCATGATTTGGCTTCAAGTTTTTTTTTAAATTCTCATAAGTGGTTTTAGTAGGTACTAGTTGTTTTGATGGAGTACTGTTGGCAAAGATAGTTATATCGGCATCTCAATTTATGACAAAATTGGATCAGATTTTTTTTATCATTTTTAACAGATTTGATTTTCTTTTTTTACTTTTTTTGTTTTATGGTTTTGTCTAAGGTAATCATAAAGTAGTGGAGGCAAGTTTTTTCTGATGAGTAGTTGGATGGCGTTTAAGTGGATTGCAGCTTCGGGTCGTGTTTCCGGAATTCTTCTGGCTATGTTTTTTTTTCAATATCTGCACTTATTTTCATGATTTTTGAAGTCAAATTGGAGTAGTGATTTTGGTGACAGGAAGTGGAGTGAAAAAGAGAGTGGTTTTGCGGCGTGACATTTTTTCACTCTAATTTTAAATTAGAGTGAGAAAACGGTGTTTGAACAAAAATTCGCTTGCTCGCTAGTGGAGTTTTGTTCACATGCGACATTCTGACGTTGATTTTCACTTTTTTTAAATTATTTGATCTTATTTTTGTGGGAAATGGTTTTCCCAATTCTCTCATAGTCCGTTCTAGCACTGGGTTTTGTTTAGTCAATGAAAAGTTTTTGAATTGTACATCAGGACTTGTCTTGCTATGTTTTTTTTAATTCGCTTTCCCTTTTGATCACGTTTTTCGTTTTACGTAAATCACGATTTTCACGTTTGAATTCTGACTTACTTTACTCACTTGTTCAACTGAATGGATTTTAGATTCTTTCAGGCATTGAATTGTCTAAAGTGGTGAGTACTGTCAAAGTCAAAAGATCAAAATCAAAAGAGACAGGATAAACCGATAAAGCCCGGTCATTAAGTCATTGAGAAATAGGTTACCAAAGTTCATTTGGAGTGTTTGCTAGCTGACATTGGTATTAAGCTTATTAGATTTCATTTTATAATCTGAATTAAGTGTAGTTTTAGAATCCAACTGAATTTGCACGCCAAATTAGAACACATTTTCACACTGAAAAAAAAACAGAAAAAAATTTGGTCAATTCATTTCTTCTGTGCATCTCGATGCCCACTACCACCACCACCAACATCTATATAACAGTCGAAGACATTTTAATTGTAGGGTTGGCCGATAGTGATCTGTGATGAGGATGACACTGTGCTGGAGTCTATTGTGGAGAAAAACAGGAAAAGCAAACAGGAGGGTGCCCCTATCACAGTGAAAGTGCCCAAGACAGTGGACTGTCTCGCTGGAATTCTAACTGTCATTCCATTCCAACTCCTCTCACTCTACATCGCAGTTGCCAATGAACGCAATGTAAGTGAGATGTTCACGTGATGTTGACTGTCGCTTTATGGTCTTATTATTATGCCAAAACAGCTATGTCATTGGTTGTACTGTAAAAGTATATGGTGTGTGATTTGAAACAGAGAACCGGCAATCAACTCAGCTTCAAAATTCTCGTATTTCTAAAATCTTTGTTTTTAACGCATTATTGTTATTAGCTGTTGTCGAACGAAGTTTCAAGCAATTATTGTAAGCCCGTGTTTTTTTAATAAAAAATTTTTGCTTGACCGTTTTGTTCTAGAACATTTTTTTCGATTTCATTTTTCGAGTAACTTTTTTACGATTGAGTTTTTGATTTTTGAGTGATCTGGATTGCGCGCATTCATGAATTAAGTCTGTTGCTAAATTATACTGAACGGCAAAAGTAAGTTAGCACACCCTATTTTCACTAAGTAAAAATTCAATATTACTCCAATTTTAAATCAAATTTCAAAAACAATTTTTACGCCATTGGTCCCCTACACTAGTCCTCTCGTCTACCTTTGAAATTCACCCAGTGTAAAGATGATGAGCCCCATCCAAGTTTCACAGTAAAAACCAAGTTGATACAAGATCACTATTTATTCATATCTTCTCTCTCTCTCTCTCTCTCTCTCTCTCTCTCTCTCTCTCTAATGCTTAACACAAGTGCTAACTTAGCCACAGTTGAACAAACCTGAAAACATATCACATTTTGTGATAATTTTCATTTTACTGTGAAACTCGGATGGAGTGCATCAACTTTTCATTGGGATTATTGGTAAGTGAGTGTTGTGTTTTATCTGAATTTCAAAGGTAGACAAGAGGACTAGTGTAGGGACCAATTGTGTATCAAAATGTGATTTTAGGTTGGAGTAATATTGCCTAAAGAAATTTAATTTATACTTGTAAACATAGGAGGTGCTAACTTTCTTTTGCCGCTCAGTATAAAACCGATTGTGAGAGATGAGAGTACGTAGTCCTGCTAGCCTAAAGGGCTATTCCGCAATTCTAATCCAAGAGGTCGCGTGTTCGAACCTTCACACAGTCTGAAGTTTTTGCACCATGAAAGATTCTCTAGCCTATGCCCCTTCTAAATTGTTTGCGTCTCCAGTTGTTCAAGAGTAATTCGTTTGATGTTTAAGTGTCGGTTTATGTACACATGATGTTGACTCGTTGTATGTTCTGATGTAGTTTATGGTTCTGTAGCAATTATCTGGGCGCTGGTCCATTTTGTGCCCGATTCGCCTTCTTCCATTAAGTTTTCAACCGCGTTGTAGCTTTCAGACCAGAATTTATTTATTAATAGCCGCACAGCGATAGCTGAGGCTATTATTGGCCTTCTCTTGGTTTTTTTTTTATTTCGTCGTCATGATTTTTGTTACGACCATATGACGTCACAGCCATTTTTTGTTCATTCGTTCATGCAATTTCAATTGAATTGCATGTGTGACGTCATTTTTCGCTCTTAGTGGAGCGAGTTTTTTTGTTCATGCGCGTGATTAAATTTTTGGTCACACTTGACTTACCTCACTCTCAAAAATGACTTCCTCACTTTGAAATTGACTTTTATTTACTTTAATTCAAAGAGATAAGGTCAAATGGGTGTGTATTACTCTAAATGAAGGTTATTTGAGATCAGCTAATAGAGGCAGCAATAACTTATACAGATTTTTAATCAAAATATAACAGATCAGTCTTCAATGAAAAGATAAATTTTTTTGGTCTGTCTTTTTTACTGTTTTTTTAGACTGCCGATCTACGAATCTATTGCGGCTATTTTCTGGCAATCTGCCAGCTATGTTTTAATTATCTTGAACATTCAACACACCACAAGTTAATAGCCGCGAAGCAATAACTGAGGCTATTATTGGCCTTCTCTTGGTTTTTTTTTATTTATTTCGTCGTCAAGATTTTTGTTATGACGTCACAACCACTTCAAATTTGCTTTTTGTTCATTCGTTCATGCAATTTCAACTGAATTGCGTGCGTGACGTCATTTTTCACTCTTAGTGGAGCAAATTTTGTTGTTCATTCGCGTGATTAAATTTTTGGTCACACGTGACTTACCTCACTCTTAAAAATGACTTCCTCACTCTGAAATTGACTTTTCTTCGCTTTAACTCAGAGATAAGGTCAAATGAGTGATTGTCACTCTAATTGAAGGTTATTTAAGCGCAGCAAATAGCAACGGCGATAAGTTATACAGATTCCTAATCAAATATTAATATCTCAGCCCTTAATGAAAAGAATACGTTTCTTTTTTGGTCTGTCTTTTTTACCTTCTTTTTGAGACTACAGATCTATGAAGCTGTTGTGGCTATTTTCTGGCAATTTGACAGCTATTTTATACAATTTGAAATACTCTCAAGAAGGGACAGGCCAGAAAGTCAACAGAAGGCTTGTAGAAGTTCAACCAAGAAATAACAATACAGTAATGAGGCATCAAAACAATTGTACAAAGGAAAAATGTAAGGTCTAATCAAAAACAAGATTTTAATAATTTTCATACTTGATTATACAGCGCAAAATCAGAAAATGCTAATAAAAATTGTTCATAGGATAACTCTTTGGAACCAATTTTTTTGACCTATATAATGGATGCTTTGATTTGCCCAAGAGTTAACAATAAACCACAACTCACGCAGAGTCCTTCGTATTAAATTTCCGGGGGGTATAAAGACACTCCCAGGATCATCAAAGCATCCATTAAAGCAGAATTGCTTTAAAAGCTTTCAATCTGCAGTGAAATTTGTTATAACTGCAGTCGACTTCTAAGGCTAGCTCTATTCAGGTCATTATTACGACTTACTAGGTAGATAATAAGTACTAGCCTAATAAGTAATAGTTACTGTATTATTGAATTGAGGTTATTTCGATTGTCTCTTATTTGGTTCGTGATAAGCAATTGCGTAGACTCAAGTTTTGCAAACAACTCGTATCAGAGTTGGACTAAGAGTCTTGCAATCGAGGTTTGATCTGGCTCAAATTCGTCTGAATTATTAACAAAAGTTGGTTGATCTATTTCACGCAGTTGTTTACATTTCTTTAGCAATTATTGGAGCTCAAAGTTGAACCAAGAAGGTTCAGTTAAGGAACTTCGAATCGAGATAGGTTCTCAAAATTTTGTGAATTTTACTCGCATACTCTTTACAATGTCCTGTCACAAATTTTTCGTCGTTCTTCACCTAATCATGCTCTGTGCATATGCGGCGAATGCAATTATGCATGAAAAAGATTGCTACGCAACTCGTTCGAATTACGCGCCTGTTGTGGGAATTATGGCTGAGGACAGTTACACAGAATCCGATTTGGAACACGGAAGCAGCCATATCGAAGCATCGTACGTTAAATGGGCAGAGATGGCTGGCATGCGGGTGGTGCCAGTACTTTTGAACAGATCACAGGAGTACTACGCGTCAGTTTATAAGAGAGTAAATGGATTGATTTTACCCGGAGGGGGAGTAATTATGGGTGGGTAGTTGCTCAATCAAGGTTACTGTGTTTCTTGTTAGAAGGTTGAGAGAGGGCAGCCTAATGTAAATTGTGCATAAGATTAGCTTGACAAGAAGCTCTACTTGTTCAACGTATACTTGGCTAGAGAAATGAAGCCTTGAGGAACAAGAAAGAACATGAGAACGGGTTATAAGAGACGCCCAAGTTCGAGAGCTTAAGACCAGTTGGTGTAATTGGGTAGCACACTAGGCTTGCAAGTAGGAGACGCTGGTTCGAATTCAGTACTGGTCCATTTTCACAGTAGTTGCGCCTGAATAGACCACCTAACATTTCTAAAAGGATAGCAGAGAGTAAATACACTTGGTGTAGGTATAGAAGGTGTTAGATGTAAGGTTTCTGTGAGTGAGCCAAGGAGTAAAGTACTAACTCATAGCAATATCAAGTGAAAAAAGAGCCCGGACCGAACTCCAATTCTAAATCAGTACTGCGCAAGTCTTGTTTTCACTTGTTTTCAGTACTAGTATTGAAGCAGATATGTACTTATTGCTGTACTGATATTGACTGGTATTAGGTCCGGGTTTGAAATAGATTGGCCACAAAATGTACAGTAGAAAGTTTTGTTGGATGTGGAATTATGTTACGATTTAATGATAATAATAATAATAAATTGCTTTCTGTATTCAGCAAAATCACACAATGATGACGCTCATTTACAAAATACATCAACAATACTAAAGTTAGATCGCTATTAGGCCAATGACCAGTTCTGAAGTGTGTTCCAGGAATAGATTGATTTTCCGCTTCATCTTTCTGAATTTTAAAAACCAGGCAACTTGCATTAAAAGAACGCGAGGGTTTTGAGAATATTAAGATTTTCTTGCAAAATTTTACTAGTTAAGTGTTTGTTTTCTATAACTAAAGAACAGTAACAAATAAAAGTAGTGAAATGAGACTTCAAAATTAGGAGTTGGCGACTACTACAACACAACTAAACTGTTTCTCAAGTGGAGTTCAAATGACAGAGTCCAAAATGGTCTTTACTTTCCTATTTTTGGAATCTGCATGGGCTATGAAGTTCTCTTGTATATTCTTAACGGTGAACAAGAGTGCAGGTTCAACAGCAGTGGAACTCATGGCGTATCTTTGGCCTTGAACTTTTCTTCGAATTTTCATGAGTCTCGATTGTTCGGCAGAGCTCCTGATTGGTTAATAAGTGAGCTATCAAACCAGCCAATCACAGCCAACTTTCATACCAAGTCAGTAGCATTGAATTTTTACGAAAGCAGTCAGGCTTTAATGAAGTCGATAAATGTTTTGTCGACAAATGTGGACGGCGACGGAATTGAGTTTATCTCGACAGTAGAGCATAAAAATTTACCCATTTATGGTCTGCAATGGCACCCTGAGAAGAATCAATTTATATATGAAACCGCAAACGACGTGATCGATCATTCTCTTAATGCTGTTAAAGTGATGCAGTATTTCGGAAATTTCTTGTCCGAAGAGCTGAGCAAATCGTGCCATGAATATCCGGAAGATGAATTTGTAATTGATCAAATTTGGAACTACAAAATTGTCTATTCTTCTACGGACCTGAAACTCAAGTTCTATTTTGATTAGTTGAATTAATTTCTGGGAATTCCTTGTTTTTGATTCTGATAGTGAAAAAACTGATACATATTAGACAGGAGATTTTTGTAGACAGCTCAAAAAATTAACATGTATACTTCTGTGAGTGAACTGGCACTTGGATTTTAATGATGCAAGCATTAAAGTTCATACTGACTTCTACCTAATTTTCCCCCTCAACATTGCAATGAGATTGAAGTTATTGACCTTAAAAGGCAATTAAGGCAAAGGTATTGATCTGCAGCTCAATGAACAGTTAATGAATAAACCTTAAAAAATCTGCAACGTCAATTTTTCCTATGTAAGTAACTCCGGCGCTAACTTGACTGCATGGCTCAAATCTTTACTGTAGTTATTTAGACTTTACTTTGTAGCTTTTTTTGCTCGATAAAAATGACCGCATAGTTTTTTTCACCATCGAGAAATTGTTTATCTCGCAAGTCGAAAATAATCTTTGTTTTTCAAAAACCAACTGCGGTTTTTTACGCTTGCTTAGTCCAACGCATTACCCTTCAAACATAATTCACAAATTTCCCATTATTTAATGAATATTACCCCACGGTTATTAGCACCATCAAACTAGAAAGCGAAGCCGAGTTGTAAATTGATTTCAACGATGTTTGTAGCAATTATATCAGTCATGCTGTCCTTTATGCGATTTTTTTGTCTGACGCTTTGACTTTTCGACCTCAAAAACTGCTAAGAAGGTAAAGCCCAGAGGACCTTAAGTTGCTTAGCTCTTCTGTTAGATTTTTACTATTTTTACTCTAAGTGTACAATTGACAGAAGCTGCTGAGAATTTATTGGTGTCCCCCCTGCAACAATTCAACCCCTAACCAACCACCCCACCGTTGACTAGAAACAATACCACACTGTTTTTTTATCGCGAACCGGGAATAGATCAATGACTCAGCTTGGCCTCGTAGTTTGATGGTGATAATACCCCTGGGGAAAATGTTCTTTAATTAATCAGAAGGTTATCAAAATATTCGTGGCGTAGATTGTTGAATGTTTCATGAGTAAATAATGGTTAAGTACAACTATGCCCATTTTAAACAGTGCCGAAACTGAAGAAAGCAAGAATAGTGCTCACTGAAATGATTTTCAAAGCAGCGAGGGAAAGTTGATCAGTAGTTCGGTTGTGATAGGTTTATATGAAGTCCCGAGGGCCGCTCGGAAATGATCATGGTCCGCAACTATCATTGTTTGTTTAAATTTATCTTGCTCCGAAGAATTGTAAAATTAATAATCTCACCGCTGCATTATGATTGGTTCCGTTTTTGAGACCCAATTTCATTTAAGTGATCTGATTGGTTTAGAAGTTTAGCGAGTGAAAAATCGAATAAATATTTGCCAAGGGTTGCAATTCTGATTGTGATCTGATTGGTTTAGAAGTTTATCGAGTGAAAAATGAATAAATATTTGCCAAGGGTTGCAATTCTGATTGTGATCTGATTGGTTTAGAAGTTAATCGAGTGAAAAATCGAAAAATTATTTGCCAAACGCCCTCGCCAATCGTTGCAATTCGTTCGGCGGTAGTCGGTTAAATGGTTTTATTTTTTTGTAGAAAAATCTTTTCTACCACTTTTTGTATTTTAAGTTTGTTTATTGTTTTCTTTTGAATTTATTGTTTAACTTTTGATTTAGCGGGAATGCCTCCCTCCGTTTTGTTAGTACTAAAGTGCAACTAGGTTACAGCTTATAACCATTGATAAGGTGAATAGGACTTTCGCCATAAATGCCGAAAGCCATATTTGTGACAATGGTAGTTAAATAGGGTGACGTCTTAACAAATAGACGTACTAAAATCTAGAATTTTCAACGGATGTGACTGGTTCACAAATTTAAAACACTATATCTTTATGCGTTCAATTAGCCTAAGTTGAACATAGCCTAATTCTAGATGATATATTTTACCGCATCTGGCCATGCCTCGCGGGCCATGGCCATGCCTCAGCGGCCTGTGGGACTTAATATGAAACTATCACAGCCGAAATTTTAGACCAGTATCCCCCAAAATAAATTATTTTTCTCTTTCGGCTTATCGCTATTTCTGAGCAACTTTACGTTAACATTCATATGCTATTTTAAAACATGGAGCATTTGTTGAGGAATCAGCCAATCAGAAAGCAATACTCCAATTTACTCAATTGTGATTGGCGAGCAATAGAATGTCTATATTTTGGTACGTCTGCCATTTTCACTAGCGCCGTTAAATTGAATTAGGATGCAAACCACTTATGTATCCGGCTATTAGAGATATTATTCCTAATTTATTATGAAAGTTCCACATGCATAAGTTATTGCGGTTTTTATTTCTTTCTAATTGCGCTTGAACGAAGTTGGAATCAATAGCCTGAGTTGTCTTTCTTCTACAATAATTTTTTGAATTGGCTACAATTGCCCCTCCCCCTAACCAACGCCCTCCGGATTGAAGTCCACAAAAACTATTCCGAGGCGATTATTCGGGTGCAATTTGTACGTCGTTAGTTGTTCATGCTCTGTTTATGCGTGCCCTTTTCCATTTTTTCACTGTTAGGAGTGCTTGTTCTCGTTGAATTTAATTTCAAAATTTGTAGGTGGACTGTCCTCGAAATCTGGCCAAATCAGTGACTGTGGAGTGAGACCAGAGAAAACATTCAGTGGAACCCAATAAAGCTGTTCAATATCTGATGAATACAGTACTCACTCACATGTACTTGGTTATCTTTTGCAATCATCGCCTGAATTCGGGAACCTATGGAACGGTTCTTGGAGAAAGTTATTGCTCACGTATTTCCAATTCCGGAACCTATGGAAGGGATCTTTTTCCAATGGATTCTGAGCTTGTCTCTGTTGCAACGATCAATTTATATGACCAAATTTTCACCATATTTTCTTTGCAAATGTCTGTTCTACTTATTTATGCAATCTCATCGTTTGTTTAATGGAGCTCTTGACTCACGTTTCGTCTGTTCAACAGAAGGAGTTCTTGGAGAACTTTCACCAATCAAACGAATTTGGAATAAATTTTGAAGGGGTATGATGTTAATAATGAAATTAAAACTAGGTGCTACTATATGAAGATAAATATTACCCTGTTCATAAATAAATGTATTATAGCTGCAACTGTTAATGGGTGCAATTTCACTTAAAACCACCGAAATTCTGATAATATTCATCTTAGTTCTTAGGCTTAAATATTGCATGCCACGAAATAAAATTTGAAGTTTCACTGGGCTCAACATAATTTTTCTTAGCTATAATAATCAGAAATTTTTTTCCAATATAGTTATTTCGGGTCCTCTTTATAGACTCCCCCCGTCCCGAAGTTCAGGTATAATTACCATGATTGGGGGGCTTTACCTTATATGAAGATATGGTGGTGGTGGGGGGGGGGGGGTCGATCTTTATGAGATGCAGGTACTTTACATGTTATCAAAATTTCAGTGAGCGTCATTTTGTCTGTTAAAATTTGGCTTATTTCTCTGTATAATGTTGAAAGTAGTATTGTTATAAATGCTGTCCATCTTGTCTATTGATATAGTGGGTGGGGTATTATGGTTGTTTGTTCTGTGTCTTACTGTTGCCGCCTGGAGTAGTTAGAATCTAATGTGGATCTTCAAATTTATTTCCTTTTATTCTTTAATAAATACTTCAATTTTACCAAGACTCAAAGTTGTTCAATAAATAGTCTTCTCTGCCAAATTTTTGAAATGAACCTCAATTAGGAACTGAATGCGAGTTTCAGATGCTGTACGACGCACTTTTGAGTGAACGCCAGTCGAGACCGGATGGCTATCTTGCAAGACGATTGGTTATCTTGCCAAATTTTACAAGATCTTGCAAGTTAAACATTTGAAATTGACTTAGGAGTCGAGAGCAAAAATAAAATATTTGTTACTCACCGAAAATGCGAACTCGGAAATAATTTACACAGTCATAATATTATAATAAGGATGTGGTTTGAATAGCTCGTATTCTGAAGTTAAGTCTGTTGCTAAAATAAAACCGATTGTGATCGATGAGCTTAAATAGCCCCTGTCGCGATCAGGTTAAGGCCATGGACTTCTTTGTAGAGGACGGGGGATAGAACCTCACCATTGTCAAAGTTTTTGCGCCTGTACCGTTCTAAATTGTTTGCCTCGCCAGTGGTTTGAGAGCAATTCGCCCGACGTTGGTCGTTTTTTTAAACTTCATACTGCGATAAAAGTTAGTACTTTTCAACCACCCCCTCTTTCGAATTCAGTTTTTTGTATTCATGTCGCTTTTAAATTGACCTTCGTCTGCACCGTCAACTTTTGATATGATAATAAGTTTTTTTCATACGAATGAACAGTATAATTTGAAACGGCCTCTCGCGATTATTTAAAATGGCTTTACTTGCTGACCTTTACAAGCAAACTCAAGAAAACGCATTCTAATTGAAAACTAGTTCAGCGCAAAATCGGCGACATCATACAAGTTCATCAAAAAAGTTTGTTTATCTCGATATGACTCTCAACTCTTCGAATTCGTTGTTGTCTCAGGGTAGGATGACAAATTTTTTGTTCCGACCCACTTTAGTGGGGGGAGGAACTATATACTCTAATGGACTTTTTTTCGTTGTCAATTTTGGCCGATCGATATAATCATGGTAGAAAGTTGTGTGTGGTATCACTAGAAAGCCCGTCCAGCGTAGAGTATGGAATTAAAAAGTGTTTTTGATTTTCACTTTTTACAGCGAGTTATCGAGGTTTAAAATTTTGGGAATAGAAGAAGATATTCCGTTGTTTTTTTCACATTTTCCGTAATTTTGGCCAAATTTTCGCGAATTTTGCTAAAATATGTTAATTGTTAACGGTAGTGGGATTGATTTTATCTTTAAAGATAGACGAGGGTTGTTGATTTGTTCAATCTGAGTTTTCTTGGCTATAATTCACGCTAGATTTCTAAATGCAGACTTTTTTTGTCGAAAATGGGACCAAATATGTTTTTTTTAGCCCACTTTCTTTAAATTTGCCGGAAGTGGACACCTTAAGACTGCTGTCATATTCTTCGTTAGCTCGACAAAAGCTAGCTGTTCTCCCACTGGCTTTAATAGTCTTCTGGAATTATAACAGCCAGTTTTTCGCAATTTTTAACTCGATGATTATTCAAAATGTATTTTTTTTGATATTATACTGTGTTTACAAAAAATGAGACCCAGGTTTTTATGGCTCTGACCAATTGTTTTTGTAAAATTGTATGGACTTATGTTCTGCTTTCATTTGTATTTTTTTTTGTAGTCCACTGACTTAGTCTCCTCAATCAGTGATCAATTGACTTTTTATGAGGAAGAAGGGAACCGAGTCAATGCTTTCAGTTGTTATCTAATGTCTCATGACTTTGAATACATTTGTTTTCAGAAACTGTCTGTGCTTTTTCGAACTTTGCAACTATTTAAAAATAATTCAGTCGAACTTTGCAACTATTTTCGAACTTTGCAGCTATTCAGTCTCAGTAAAAACAGGCGGAAAACTATTGCTTGAGAGTTGACGGGTGCAATTGAAGGAAAGTATAGTCAACAAAATAAACAGCGTTGAAAAAAGGCGTATCTAAATATGTTTCTTGATTTTGTTAAATAGTTTATTCTTTGGTCTGAGACACAAGTTCTCTAGCAATATTTAGTGGATGTTTTTTGTCTTTGCGTATGTTTGTCTTGCCTTTTGTTTTTGTACAACATATACCTGATAATTGGTTATTTCAGTTGCTCTAGGACCCATTACTGATTCACTTTAAAGATTTCGTTTTATAGCTTGTTTTTTTGACTTTCAAGTTAATTTTAAATAAAGTTTTCAACTGTCCTTTTTTCTCTCATTTTTGCCACCATGTAACTCAATCTCGTCTCACTATTAGGTAGTCTCAAATTCTTGTTGCTTCAAACAACAAAAGTATGTTTGTTAGTTTTTTCTCTGTTAGTTATTTATTTTGACTAATGGCTTCGACAATATAATTTCACTAAAAATTTTAGATTTTTCTACTGTTAATTTTGGTAATTTTGGGTCTTTTTGTAGTCGTTTCTCCGTTTTCATTTTATAAGGAAGACACTCGTTTTCAAAAACATTGTAATTTTGAGCTCTGCGATTTTTATTTCTTTTTCAGTCGATTGGTAGCTTATTATCTATAGAGACAGGTTACGACCCGTTTCCAGTAATGTATAATTTAATCTTTAAACCGGTTTTTATTTCAACCAGTTGTTTGGATTTGTTACTTCTGTTACCACGAGAGTTCATAATGTTTTTTATTTGCACATTTTAACCGGCTTTTATTTTCTTTTTAAAATATATCAATAAAGGTAGGTACCATTGGCTTTGAAATATTGAGCAATTGAACATTTTTGATGATCTGTGACAAGTTTATGGTTTTAACGGCTTCACTGCAATTTCTTCGCAAAGTTGAATTAAACTTTTTAATTCTGCTGGTTTTTGTAGTCGGATGACGTACACTGGATAATGACAGGTATCAATTGCTTCCTATGGAGATATACATGAAGATCTTAGCGATTTCAGTTAATATCTTAAGACAATAATCACTTCGAATTTAAATGTTTTTGTAAAAAGAAACGTATTTTTGAACTTCGCTCCTTTTTGCTCTTTTTTGTGGACTTGTTACCCAGTCGCTTGAGGACAGGTCCCACATTTTTTCTAATGTATTATAGGTTAATTTGTTTTGTCTAACATTTTATCTTATGCGAGTTTGATATTGTTATGATCTTGTTAATGTATATCGAGTTTTGGTCGTTATTAATGTTTATTTGGTTTTTATTATCCTTTTCTAGTATTCTTATTAACAACAAATTTCATTAACAACAATTCTTATTAACAACAAAGAATGTGGATTAGCAGGGCCGTAACAATGTGCGTACGCACATTACCAAGCCTCCTTGATTTGTCTATCTGACAAATGTGTTGAGATAGTCGCTGGTGTGTGTAGGGGGGGTGTGAATGACCACGGATAGATAATCTTTCCGCTATTTCAGGATAAAATTGCTATTTAAACAATGCTTTTGAAACTTACCTACGCTTTATTTCTTTTTTCCCTCATTCGGATAGACGCACACTCGGAAAGATTGGCGTCCTTTCCAACATTTTCATTGGCGGAAAATTGTTAAAATTTCTTCCACAAACGTGTTTTAGTTGAAAGTAGCAGCTCAATTTCGCGAATATCTACCTGATTTTTACCAATCTGTTAATATTTATCCAATAATTCTGTTTAAAGCTCTATATCTCCTTCTCGATGTTCGGAATCAGCCAATCAGAAAGCAATACTCCAATTTACTCAATTGTGATTGGCGAGCAATAGAATGTCTATATTTTGGTACGTCTGCCATTTTCACTAGCGCCGTTAAATTGAATTAGGATGCAAACCACTTATGTATCCGGCTATTAGAGATATTATTCCTAATTTATTATGAAAGTTCCACATGCATAAGTTATTGCGGTTTTTATTTCTTTCTAATTGCGCTTGAACGAAGTTGGAATCAATAGCCTGAGTTGTCTTTCTTCTACAATAATTTTTTGAATTGGCTACAATTGCCCCTCCCCCTAACCAACGCCCTCCGGATTGAAGTCCACAAAAACTATTCCGAGGCGATTATTCGGGTGCAATTTGTACGTCGTTAGTTGTTCATGCTCTGTTTATGCGTGCCCTTTTCCATTTTTTCACTGTTAGGAGTGCTTGTTCTCGTTGAATTTAATTTCAAAATTTGTAGGTGGACTGTCCTCGAAATCTGGCCAAATCAGTGACTGTGGAGTGAGACCAGAGAAAACATTCAGTGGAACCCAATAAAGCTGTTCAATATCTGATGAATACAGTACTCACTCACATGTACTTGGTTATCTTTTGCAATCATCGCCTGAATTCGGGAACCTATGGAACGGTTCTTGGAGAAAGTTATTGCTCACGTATTTCCAATTCCGGAACCTATGGAAGGGATCTTTTTCCAATGGATTCTGAGCTTGTCTCTGTTGCAACGATCAATTTATATGACCAAATTTTCACCATATTTTCTTTGCAAATGTCTGTTCTACTTATTTATGCAATCTCATCGTTTGTTTAATGGAGCTCTTGACTCACGTTTCGTCTGTTCAACAGAAGGAGTTCTTGGAGAACTTTCACCAATCAAACGAATTTGGAATAAATTTTGAAGGGGTATGATGTTAATAATGAAATTAAAACTAGGTGCTACTATATGAAGATAAATATTACCCTGTTCATAAATAAATGTATTATAGCTGCAACTGTTAATGGGTGCAATTTCACTTAAAACCACCGAAATTCTGATAATATTCATCTTAGTTCTTAGGCTTAAATATTGCATGCCACGAAATAAAATTTGAAGTTTCACTGGGCTCAACATAATTTTTCTTAGCTATAATAATCAGAAATTTTTTTCCAATATAGTTATTTCGGGTCCTCTTTATAGACTCCCCCCGTCCCGAAGTTCAGGTATAATTACCATGATTGGGGGGCTTTACCTTATATGAAGATATGGTGGTGGTGGGGGGGGGGGTCGATCTTTATGAGATGCAGGTACTTTACATGTTATCAAAATTTCAGTGAGCGTCATTTTGTCTGTTAAAATTTGGCTTATTTCTCTGTATAATGTTGAAAGTAGTATTGTTATAAATGCTGTCCATCTTGTCTATTGATATAGTGGGTGGGGTATTATGGTTGTTTGTTCTGTGTCTTACTGTTGCCGCCTGGAGTAGTTAGAATCTAATGTGGATCTTCAAATTTATTTCCTTTTATTCTTTAATAAATACTTCAATTTTACCAAGACTCAAAGTTGTTCAATAAATAGTCTTCTCTGCCAAATTTTTGAAATGAACCTCAATTAGGAACTGAATGCGAGTTTCAGATGCTGTACGACGCACTTTTGAGTGAACGCCAGTCGAGACCGGATGGCTATCTTGCAAGACGATTGGTTATCTTGCCAAATTTTACAAGATCTTGCAAGTTAAACATTTGAAATTGACTTAGGAGTCGAGAGCAAAAATAAAATATTTGTTACTCACCGAAAATGCGAACTCGGAAATAATTTACACAGTCATAATATTATAATAAGGATGTGGTTTGAATAGCTCGTATTCTGAAGTTAAGTCTGTTGCTAAAATAAAACCGATTGTGATCGATGAGCTTAAATAGCCCCTGTCGCGATCAGGTTAAGGCCATGGACTTCTTTGTAGAGGACGGGGGATAGAACCTCACCATTGTCAAAGTTTTTGCGCCTGTACCGTTCTAAATTGTTTGCCTCGCCAGTGGTTTGAGAGCAATTCGCCCGACGTTGGTCGTTTTTTTAAACTTCATACTGCGATAAAAGTTAGTACTTTTCAACCACCCCCTCTTTCGAATTCAGTTTTTTGTATTCATGTCGCTTTTAAATTGACCTTCGTCTGCACCGTCAACTTTTGATATGATAATAAGTTTTTTTCATACGAATGAACAGTATAATTTGAAACGGCCTCTCGCGATTATTTAAAATGGCTTTACTTGCTGACCTTTACAAGCAAACTCAAGAAAACGCATTCTAATTGAAAACTAGTTCAGCGCAAAATCGGCGACATCATACAAGTTCATCAAAAAAGTTTGTTTATCTCGATATGACTCTCAACTCTTCGAATTCGTTGTTGTCTCAGGGTAGGATGACAAATTTTTTGTTCCGACCCACTTTAGTGGGGGGAGGAACTATATACTCTAATGGACTTTTTTTCGTTGTCAATTTTGGCCGATCGATATAATCATGGTAGAAAGTTGTGTGTGGTATCACTAGAAAGCCCGTCCAGCGTAGAGTATGGAATTAAAAAGTGTTTTTGATTTTCACTTTTTACAGCGAGTTATCGAGGTTTAAAATTTTGGGAATAGAAGAAGATATTCCGTTGTTTTTTTCACATTTTCCGTAATTTTGGCCAAATTTTCGCGAATTTTGCTAAAATATGTTAATTGTTAACGGTAGTGGGATTGATTTTATCTTTAAAGATAGACGAGGGTTGTTGATTTGTTCAATCTGAGTTTTCTTGGCTATAATTCACGCTAGATTTCTAAATGCAGACTTTTTTTGTCGAAAATGGGACCAAATATGTTTTTTTAGCCCACTTTCTTTAAATTTGCCGGAAGTGGACACCTTAAGACTGCTGTCATATTCTTCGTTAGCTCGACAAAAGCTAGCTGTTCTCCCACTGGCTTTAATAGTCTTCTGGAATTATAACAGCCAGTTTTTCGCAATTTTTAACTCGATGATTATTCAAAATGTATTTTTTTTGATATTATACTGTGTTTACAAAAAATGAGACCCAGGTTTTTATGGCTCTGACCAATTGTTTTTGTAAAATTGTATGGACTTATGTTCTGCTTTCATTTGTATTTTTTTTTGTAGTCCACTGACTTAGTCTCCTCAATCAGTGATCAATTGACTTTTTATGAGGAAGAAGGGAACCGAGTCAATGCTTTCAGTTGTTATCTAATGTCTCATGACTTTGAATACATTTGTTTTCAGAAACTGTCTGTGCTTTTTCGAACTTTGCAACTATTTAAAAATAATTCAGTCGAACTTTGCAACTATTTTCGAACTTTGCAGCTATTCAGTCTCAGTAAAAACAGGCGGAAAACTATTGCTTGAGAGTTGACGGGTGCAATTGAAGGAAAGTATAGTCAACAAAATAAACAGCGTTGAAAAAAGGCGTATCTAAATATGTTTCTTGATTTTGTTAAATAGTTTATTCTTTGGTCTGAGACACAAGTTCTCTAGCAATATTTAGTGGATGTTTTTTGTCTTTGCGTATGTTTGTCTTGCCTTTTGTTTTTGTACAACATATACCTGATAATTGGTTATTTCAGTTGCTCTAGGACCCATTACTGATTCACTTTAAAGATTTCGTTTTATAGCTTGTTTTTTTGACTTTCAAGTTAATTTTAAATAAAGTTTTCAACTGTCCTTTTTTCTCTCATTTTTGCCACCATGTAACTCAATCTCGTCTCACTATTAGGTAGTCTCAAATTCTTGTTGCTTCAAACAACAAAAGTATGTTTGTTAGTTTTTTCTCTGTTAGTTATTTATTTTGACTAATGGCTTCGACAATATAATTTCACTAAAAATTTTAGATTTTTCTACTGTTAATTTTGGTAATTTTGGGTCTTTTTGTAGTCGTTTCTCCGTTTTCATTTTATAAGGAAGACACTCGTTTTCAAAAACATTGTAATTTTGAGCTCTGCGATTTTTATTTCTTTTTCAGTCGATTGGTAGCTTATTATCTATAGAGACAGGTTACGACCCGTTTCCAGTAATGTATAATTTAATCTTTAAACCGGTTTTTATTTCAACCAGTTGTTTGGATTTGTTACTTCTGTTACCACGAGAGTTCATAATGTTTTTTATTTGCACATTTTAACCGGCTTTTATTTTCTTTTTAAAATATATCAATAAAGGTAGGTACCATTGGCTTTGAAATATTGAGCAATTGAACATTTTTGATGATCTGTGACAAGTTTATGGTTTTAACGGCTTCACTGCAATTTCTTCGCAAAGTTGAATTAAACTTTTTAATTCTGCTGGTTTTTGTAGTCGGATGACGTACACTGGATAATGACAGGTATCAATTGCTTCCTATGGAGATATACATGAAGATCTTAGCGATTTCAGTTAATATCTTAAGACAATAATCACTTCGAATTTAAATGTTTTTGTAAAAAGAAACGTATTTTTGAACTTCGCTCCTTTTTGCTCTTTTTTGTGGACTTGTTACCCAGTCGCTTGAGGACAGGTCCCACATTTTTTCTAATGTATTATAGGTTAATTTGTTTTGTCTAACATTTTATCTTATGCGAGTTTGATATTGTTATGATCTTGTTAATGTATATCGAGTTTTGGTCGTTATTAATGTTTATTTGGTTTTTATTATCCTTTTCTAGTATTCTTATTAACAACAAATTTCATTAACAACAATTCTTATTAACAACAAAGAATGTGGATTAGCAGGGCCGTAACAATGTGCGTACGCACATTACCAAGCCTCCTTGATTTGTCTATCTGACAAATGTGTTGAGATAGTCGCTGGTGTGTGTAGGGGGGGTGTGAATGACCACGGATAGATAATCTTTCCGCTATTTCAGGATAAAATTGCTATTTAAACAATGCTTTTGAAACTTACCTACGCTTTATTTCTTTTTTCCCTCATTCGGATAGACGCACACTCGGAAAGATTGGCGTCCTTTCCAACATTTTCATTGGCGGAAAATTGTTAAAATTTCTTCCACAAACGTGTTTTAGTTGAAAGTAGCAGCTCAATTTCGCGAATATCTACCTGATTTTTACCAATCTGTTAATATTTATCCAATAATTCTGTTTAAAGCTCTATATCTCCTTCTCGATGTTGACGGCAAGGATTGAAGTTTTCAACGTTTGTTTGTACGATGAAAACTTTTTTGAAGGAATTTCTTCAGTTTGATTTTTGACATTTAAATGTTTTGACCATTTAAAGTGTCTAAAACGTTTGGTTATCATAAAATGTTGACACCGAAGCTCTAATGCATCTGCTCCAGCGTCAGGTTTCTTATTCATTTTGTATAACAATTTGAAATCTTAAAGGTTATTAAGAATTTTGTCAATTTAAAGCTTCCGGATCAACTACTAGAGTAGTTATTGCAGGGGTTTTAATGAGCAGCTTCTGTTATGCATTAAGAGATTTTTGTTTCGCATTACTGAAAATCAGCTAATTTTTAGAAAAATCAGGCTAGTAAAGTAATGATAAACTACATTAATCTTCATCACGATCTTTATTTGATTTGCAGTTGTTAGCCCAAGAGATATTTGAACACCGAAACGTGTGACATTATATCATTTGGACAGTTTTTTTAAAAAAAAAATTGACTGTCCCTTCCTACATGCTCAGTACTCTAGTTTAAACTTTTTATTAGCTCTGAATATCTCACGCAGTATGCTGGGCGCTAGACTAGGTAGCAGAAGACGAAGCTTAAGCATAAGCCCCGGAAATCCACACTACGCTTTAGTTACCCGATTATCAGTTTACATAAACGTTGGCGCTAATTGAGGCGGTGAAAAGACAATAACGTTGCTCAGATCGCATTCAAAGTTTCAGGTGTTAAATGTCTCTATTGTTGAACAACCGTGGGCTGCCTCCAACTGTGAGTTGGAAACAGTTTTTGCCCAAAAGCCCTACGAAGAGAAGAGAGAAGCGTGGACACAGGAAGCTTTTCATAGCACCTGCACTCATACAAAAAAGCAGGTAACATCAGTTATTTTTCTGACCTCCATTTTAGTGGCAGGAGGATGCTATATGGTCAACTGGTTTTTCTTGGTCAGTCAGTTTTGATCTTTCGATAGGCGTCTTGAAGAAATGGGCGTGTTTTTCTCATAATGGGCATGTTTGTAACTTTGTATGTCAATAATCAGCCGAGTTGATTAAAGGGGCCTCTCAACGGCTATTATTTAGTCGCTCTCTTTTACAATTCAAATAATTTGATTAGTATTGGGGGGCTGTCATTTAAGCTCTGTTCACTCATTTCCATGATTTTTGAAGTCAAATTGGAGTAGTGATTTTGGTCACGCCGAAACAGGAAGTGGAGCGAAAAAGCGAGTGGTTTTGCGGCGTAAAATTTTTTCACTCTAATTTTAAAGAGTGAGCAAACGGTGTTTGAACAAAAATTCGCTTTCTCGCTACTGGTTTGTTTGTTCACGTGCGGCAATTTCACTTTGATTTTTACAATCAGTTTTTCAATTTTCTGGATCAGATTTTTTTTCTAAATGGTTTTCCCAATCCATTCATTCATAGTTCGTTTTCGGCCCAGTTTTTTGTTTGATCTAAATTGCCCTTCCTCACTAGTGGTTTTTGGTTCACATGCGGCATCTTGACATTAATTTTATGTTTTTTTTTCTATTTTTTTCTGATTTGTTTGGGAAATGGTTCTTGGTCTAGTTTTGTGCTTAGTCAGTAGCAATTCTTTAGTCAGTGAAAACATGTCCTGCTATGTTTTTTAATTCGCATAAGTCAGGCATAAGATTTTCACGTTTGCCTTCTGACTAACTTACTCACTGTTTCAACTGAATGGATTGTAAACGCTTACAATCATGCAGTGTGGCATATACTGTCAAAGTCAAAAGATTAAAATTGAAAGAGATACCCCAATAAACCGATAAAGCTCGGTCATTAAGTCATTGAGAATTAGCTTATTAAGTTCATTAGTGTTTGCCAGCTGACATTGGTATTGACCCTATTATTTGCTCTGTTTAGAAGCCGAATTAAGTATAGTTTTAGAATCTAACTGAAACTGTACGCCAAATTAGAATTCTTTTTGACACTGAAAAAAAACCAAAAAAATGCGGTCAATTCGTCTCTTCTTTTTTCTCTTTCAATCCCGATGTGCATCAAGCGCGTCAACGGCGGCTATTTTCCGGCAATCTGTCTGCTTTTTTACTTTTAAATATGTAATTGAAGGTGAATAGAGTGGAACTAAAATACGGCGCTCAAGTCCTGAATGGACAGTTTTTTTCAAGTATTTGAGTAATTTTTAATAGCCGCCGTCAGCCTCTCAAAGGGCTATTTTTAAGGCGCTCATTTTTTTAATATTCCGCTGTTCATTTTGATCACGTTTTTTGTTTTACATGAGTCAGGATTTGTACGTTTGACATCTGACTTACTTTACTCACTGTTTCAACTGAATGGACTTTTAAATTCTTTCGTGCATTGAATTACGAAACAGTGAATCAAAACAGACGTGATAAACGGATGAAGCCCGGTCATTAGGTCATTGAAAATTAGGTTATCAAAGTTTATTAGAGAGTTTGCTAGCTGACATTGGTATTAAGCTTATTAAGGTTTCAGTTTAGAAGCTGAATTAAGAATGATGTTAGAATCCGACTGAAACTGCGCGACAAATTAAAACACTTTGACTCTAAAAAAAAAGAAAAATTCGGTCAATTTATTTTTTCTTTCTGTTTCAATCCCGATGTGATCAAGCCCGTCAACGGCGGCTATTTTCTGGCAACCTGTCGGCTATGGTGTTAGTCCTTTTGGTGTTTTTTTACATAGATTTTTTGCGTGAGATTTTTTGTCTGACCTATTTGACTTTTCGTCTTCAAAAACGAGATAAACAGGTAGCGCCCAGCGGGCATTAAGTTCTCTTAGATGTCTTTAGCTCACTAGTCTCCAATTATGCGCGTAAGAGAAATTGTGTTGAGACTTATTTTTATGATTTATTTTTATGACTTATTATTCTTCTCAAAACCAACTATTATGTATTGCAATCTTTCTGTGCCACTTCATTCCAAGATCAAACAGGAAATTAGTGCATATGTTGAAATTTCTTAGTAATTTTGTTTTAATTTGATTACTGAGGTATACACTAAGCCGATGGCTAATAAAGTCAATATCATTTTCAACCGTTTCAATATATATTAATTATGTGACTTTCAAAGTTAAATCAATAATAAAATCACGATTTTAATGATTTTTTCCAAAACGTTAAAACAGATACAACACAAGAACCACTTACGGGTTGAAAAAAATCCTATCTCCATTGAATAAAATAAAGTATGTGCAATAATTTTTTTTAAAATAAAGCTCTGGCAGAGAAAAATAAAGCTGTGACAGAGTGCTCTTTACAAGATTATCAGCAAAATAATCTCTTACTAACAATATCAACCATTTTATTACCATCACTGCTATCACTAACCATCTCATAGTTAAAACAATTGCATGACATATAACACCATCAACAGCAGCTTCAAATTCAGAACTAAGTTGTATTGGCTGTGGTCCTATATATTCACTTTGATATCTAGTCTCAGATATTTATAATCTACGATTACTTTCAATTGTTTTATTATTTATATATGGTTTATTATAAAGTAATCCATTATGATTTTGATTAAGATTCACTATCTCTTTAAACACCTCATTATAATTTAGTTCCATAATCTATATTCATCCTATCTTCGGGATAAAACTCACTGCCGATCTTACACTAACAGTCAGTAACTTCCATTATTTTAAATAAACATGCATCTTTATCTTGTACCTTAACATTATTCTTCTCAAAACCAACTATTATGTTTTGCAATCTTTCTGTGCCACTTCATTCCAAGATCAAACAGGAAATTAGTGCATATGTTGAATTTTTTTAGTAATTTTATTTTAATTTGATTACTGAGGTATACACTAAGCCGATGGCTAATAAAGTCAATATCATTTTCAACCGTTTCAATATATATTAATTATGTGACTTTCAAAGTTAAATCAATAATAAAATCACGATTTTAATGATTTTTTTCCAAAACGTTAAAACAGAAACAACACAAGAACCACTTGCGGGTTGAAAAAAAATCCTATCTCCATTGAATAAAATAAAGTATGTGCAATAATTTTTTTTAAAGTAAAGCTCTGGCAGAGAAAAATAAAGCTGTGACAGAGTGCTCTTTACAAGATTATCAGCAAAATAATCTCTTACTAACAATATCAACCATTTTATTACCATCACTGCTATCACTAACCATCTCATAGTTAAAACAATTGCATGACATATAACACCATCAACAGCAGCTTTAAATTTAAAATTTAAGTTGTATTGGCTGTGGTCCTATATATTCACTTTGATATCTAGTCTCAGATATTTATAATCTACGATTACTTTCAATTGTTTTATGATTTATATATGGTTTATTATAAAGTAATCCATTATGATTTTGATTAAGATTCACTATCTCTTTAAACACCTCATTATAATTTAGTTCCATAATCTATATTCATCCTATCTTCGGGATAAAACTCACTGCCGATCTTACACTAACAGTCAGTAACTTCCATTATTTTAAATAAACATGCATCTTTAACTTGTACCTTAACATTATTCTTCTCAAAACCAACTATTATGTTTTGCAATCTTTCTGTGCCACTTCATTCCAAGGTCAAACAGGAAATTAGTGCATATGTTGAATTTTTTTAGTAATTTTATTTTAATTTGATTACTGAGGTATACACTAAGCCGATGGCTAATAAAGTCAATATCATTTTCAACCGTTTCAATATATATTAATTATGTGACTTTCAAAGTTAAATCAATAATAAAATCACGTTTTTAATGATTTTTTTCCAAAACGTTAAAACAGAAACAACACAAGAACCACTTACGGGTTGAAAAAAAATCCTATCTCCATTGAATAAAATAAAGTATGTGCAATATTTTTTTTTAAAATAAAGCTCTGGCAGAGAAAAATAAAGCTGTGACAGAGTGCTCTTTACAAGATTATCAGCAAAATAATCTCTTACTAACAATATCAACCATTTTATTACCATCACTGCTATCACTAACCATCTCATAGTTAAAACAATTGCATGACATATAACACCATCAACAGCAGCTTTAAATTTAAAACTTAAGTTGTATTGGCTGTGGTCCTATATATTCACTTTGATATCTAGTCTCAGATATTTATAATCTACGATTACTTTCAATTGTTTTATGATTTATATATGGTTTATTATAAAGTATTCCATTATGATTTTGATTGAGATTCACTATCTCTTTAAACACCTCATTGTGAGTATTAGTTCCATAATCTATATTCATCCTATCTTCAGGATAAAACTCACTGCCGATCTTACACTAACAGTCAGTAACTTCCATTATTTTAAATAATTATGCATCTTTAACTTGTACCTTAACATTTTCTCCTCAAAACCAACTATTATGAATTGCAATCTTTCTGTGCCACTTCATTCCAAGATCAAACAGGAAATTAGTGCATATGTTGAATTTTTTTAGTAATTTTATTTTAATTTGATTACTGAGGTATACACTAAGCCGATGGCTAATAAAGTCAATATCATTTTCAACCGTTTCAATATATATTAATTATGTGACTTTCAAAGTTAAATCAATAATAAAATCACGTTTTTAATGATTTTTTTCCAAAACGTTAAAACAGAAACAACACAAGAACCACTTACGGGTTGAAAAAAAATCCTATCTCCATTGAATAAAATAAAGTATGTGCAATATTTTTTTTAAAATAAAGCTCTGGCAGAGAAAAATAAAGCTGTGACAGAGTGCTCTTTACAAGATTATCAGCAAAATAATCTCTTACTAACAATATCAACCATTTTATTACCATCACTGCTATCACTAACCATCTCATAGTTAAAACAATTGCATGACATATAACACCATCAACAGCAGCTTTAAATTTAAAACTTAAGTTGTATTGGCTGTGGTCCTATATATTCACTTTGATATCTAGTCTCAGATATTTATAATGTACGATTACTTTCAATTGTTTTATGATTTATATATGGTTTATTATAAAGTATTCCATTATGATTTTGATTGAGATTCACTATCTCTTTAAACACCTCATTGTGAGTATTAGTTCCATAATCTATATTCATCCTATCTTCAGGATAAAACTCACTGCCGATCTTACACTAACAGTCAGTAACTTCCATTATTTTAAATAATTATGCATCTTTAACTTGTACCTTAACATTTTCTCCTCAAAACCAACTATTATGTATTGCAATCTTTCTGTGCCACTTCATTCCAAGATCAAACAAGAAATTAGTGCATATATTGAATTTTTTTAGTAATTTTATTTTAATTTGATTACTGAGTTATACACTGAGCCGATGGCTAATAAAGTCAATATCATTTTCAACAGTTTTACCATTCACTCAGTTACGCAAATTTTTTATTTAACGACTCTTTTAACCCACTAGATATACCTCGGTTTTCAGTTGTTTTGATACTAATTTATTGTAATCTTAATACGTGTAGTTGGCTCTAGATTCTATAGCCTATCCGAATACATAGAGGAGGATTAAAATCTGGAAAATTACGCCATACCCTATCTTAAATACGGGGTCCTCACCCCCTCCCCGTGCTGATCTCTCCACCTATATTCTACTGACGCAAAACAACGGCATTTGACAGATTATTAATGCTCCTCTTAGAGTATCTTAGAGGTTGTTATTTACTATTCTTAATTGATAGTCTATTCAGAGGCTCCTGTTACGTAGAATGTGGAAACACGATAGTAGTGGCTGCTGTGTATGGCCCTCGTGAGAACTTGAAGAGTGATGTGAATGTGATGGAGGGAAAACTATCCTGTCAATTTGTGATTAGCCCTTTTGCAACTGTGCCAGGTGAACAGGCCACAACAGCAGGGGCTGTTAATGAAAGAGAGACGCAAAAACTTTGTGCAGGTAGAGAATAAATTTATCCCGGATTCGAAATCGTTTGAGGGCAAATCGCGGGAAGTTGGTAGGTTTTGTTTTTGAATATCAGATTTGGCGATCTTTTCCTTTAATTAGATTTATAATATGAAAAGTTGACCTCAAACTGTTTTTTTTCCATTTTTGCTGTTCTGCCTTGAATCACTCCTTTGGTCGCTGGCGTGATTAAAAAAACGTTCAACTTGTGCTTAAATATTTTGGTCTTAGAACTCTGGTCAAGTTTTCAAATAGCAGTAGTGGGTTATTTGTGCTATGCGACCACGAAACGAAAGATGATTGCATAGCACATATTGCCCACTACTACCCTAATTTTGAAAAACTAAATACGAAATGTATACTAATTAAGTGACTTTCAAAGTTAAATCAATAATAAAACCACGATTCTAATGATTTTTTTCCATAACGTTAAAACAGAAACAACAGGAACACTTACGGTTTAAAAATCCTATCTCCATTGAATAAAATAAAGTATGTTTGCAAAATTTTTTTTGAAAAATAAAGCTGAGACAGAGCGCTCTTTACAAGATTATCAGCAAAGTCATTATCTCTTACTAACAATATCAACCATTTTATTACCATTACTGCTAACACTGACCATCTCTTAGTTAAAACAAATGCATGACATATAACATCATCAACAGCAGCTTCAAATTCAGAACTAAGTTGTATTGGCTGTGGTCCTATATAATCACTTTGATATCTAGTCTCAGATATTTATATTCTACGATTACTGTCAAATGTTTTATGATTTATATATGGTTTATTATTGTAAAGTTATCCATCATAATTTTGATTAAAATTCATTATCTCTTTAAACACATTGTAATTATTAGTTCCATAATCTATATTCGTTCTACCTTCGGGATAAAACTCACCGCCAGTCTTACACTAACAGTCAGTAACTTCCATTATTTTAAGTAAACATGCATCTTTAACTTGTACCTTAACATTCTTCTTCTCAAAACCAACTATTATGAATTGCAATCTTTCCGTGCCACTTTACTCCAAGGTCAAACAAGAAATTAGTGCATATATTGATTATTTTTAGTAATTTTATGTAAATTTGATTACTGATGTATACACTAAGCCGATGGCTAATAAAGTCAAAATCATTTTCAACAGTTTTACCATTTACTCAGTTACGCAAATTTTTTATTTAACGACTCTTTTAACCCACTAGATATACCTCGGTTTTCAGTTGTTTTGATACTAATTTATTGTAATATCTTAATATTTGTAGGTGGCTCTAGATTCTGTAGCCTATCCGAATACATAGAGCAGGATTCAAATCTGGAAAATTACGCCATACCCTCTCTTAAATACGGGGTCCTCACCCCCTCCCCGTGCTGGTCTCTCCAACTATTTTTTACTGACGCAAAACAACGGCATTTGACAGATTTTTAATGCTCCTCTTAGAGTATCTAAGAGGTTGTTATTTACTATTCTTAATTGATAGTCTATTCAGAGGCTTCTGTTACGTAGAATGTGGAAACATGATTGTAGTGGCTGCTGTGTATGGCCTTCGTGAGAACTTGAAGAGGGATGTGAATGTGATGGAGGGAAACTATCCTGTTAATTTGTGATTAGATCTTTTGCAACTGTGCCAGGTGAACAGGCCACAACAGCAGGGGCTGTTAATGAAAGAGAGACGCAAAAAATTTGTGCAGGTAGAGAATAAATTTATCCAGGATTCGAAGTCGTTTGAGGGCAAATCGCGCGAAGTTGGTAGGTTTTGTTTTCGAATATCAGATTTGGCGATCTATTCCTTTAATTAGATTTATAATATAAAAAGTTGACCTCAAACTGGTTTTTTCCATTTTTGCTGTTCTGCTTTGAATCACTCCTTTGGTCGCTGGCGTGATTAAAAAAACGTTTAACTTGTGCTTAAAGATTTTGGTCTTAGAACTCTGGTCAAAATTTTCAAATGGCAGTAGTGAGTTATTTGTGCTATGCGACCACGAAACGAAAGATGATTGCATAGCACATATTGCCCACTACTACCCTAATTTTGAAAAACTAAATACGAAATGTAAACTAATTAAGTGACTTTCAAAGTTAAATCAATAATGAAATCACGATTCTAATGATTTTTCCATAACGTTAAAACAGAAAAAACAGGAACACTTACGGTTAAAAAATCCTATCTCCATTGAATAAAATAAAGTATGTTTGCAAAAAATTTATTTGAAAAATAATCAAAGCTGAGACAGAGCGCTCTTTACAAGATTATCAGCAAAGTCATTCTCTTACTAACAATATCAACCATTTTATTACCAGTACTGCTAACACTAACCATCTATTAGTTGAAACAAATGCATGACAAATAACATCATCAACAGCAGCTTCAAATTCAGAACTAAGTTGTATTGGCTGTGGTCCTATATAATCACTTTGATATCTAGTCTCAGATATTTATAATCTACGATTACTTTCAATTGTTTTATGATTTATATATGGTTTATTATAAAGTAGTCCATTATGTTTTTGATTAAGATTCACTATCTCTTTAAACACCACATTATAATTATTAGTTCCATAATCTATATTCATCCTATCTTCGGGATAAAACTCACTGCCGATCTTACACTAACAGTCAGTAACTTCCATTATTTTAAATAAACATGCATCTTTAACTTGTACCTTAACATTGTTCTTCTCAAAACCAACTATTATGTATTGCAATCTTTCCGTGCCACTTGACTCCAAGGTGAAACAAGAAATTAGTGCATATATTGATTATTTTTAGTAATTTTATGTAAATTTGATTACTGAGGTATACACTAAGCCGATGGCTAATAAAGTCAATATCATTTTCAACAGTTGTACCAATTACTCAGTTACGCAAATTTTTTTTTAACGACTCTTTTAACCCACTAGATATACCTCGGTTTTCAGTTGTTTTGATACTAATTTATTGTAATATATTGTATACTAATTAAGTGACTTTCAAAGTTAAATCAATAATGAAATCACGATTCTAATGATTTTTTTCCATAACGTTAAAACAGAAAAAACAGGAACACTTACGGTTAAAAAATCCTATCTCCATTGAATAAAATAAAGTATGTTTGCAAAAATTTTTTTGAAAAATAATCAAAGCTGAGACAGAGCGCTCTTTACAAGATTATCAGCAAAGTCATTCTCTTACTAACAATATCAACCATTTTATTACCAGTACTGCTAACACTAACCATCTATTAGTTGAAACAAATGCATGACAAATAACATCATCAACAGCAGCTTCAAATTCAGAACTAAGTTGTATTGGCTGTGGTCCTATATAATCACTTTGATATCTAGTCTCAGATATTTATAATCTACGATTACTTTCAATTGTTTTATGATTTATATATGGTTTATTATAAAGTAATCCATTATGATTTTGATTAAGATTCACTATCTCTTTAAACACCATATTATAATTATTAGTTCCATAATCTATATTCATCCTATCTTCGGGATAAAACTCACTGCCGATCTTACACTAACAGTCAGTAACTTCCATTATTTTAAATAAACATGCATCTTTAACTTTTACCTTAACATTATTCTTCTCAAAACCAACTATTATGTATTGCAATCTTTCCGTGCCACTTGACTCCAAGGTGAAACAAGAAATTAGTGCATATATTGATTATTTTTAGTAATTTTATGTAAATTTGATTACTGAGGTATACACTAAGCCGATGGCTAATAAAGTCAATATCATTTTCAACAGTTGTACCAATTACTCAGTTAGTTACGCAAATTTTTAGTTTAACGACTCTTTTAACCCACTAGATATACCTGGGTTTTCAGTTGTTTTGATACTAATTCATTGTAATATCTTAATACGTGTAGGTGGCTCTAGATTCTATAGCCTATCCGAATACATAGAGGAGGATTAAAATCTGGAAAATTACGCCATACCCTATCTTAAATACATGAGAGTCCTCGCCCACTCCCCTTGCTGGTCTGTCCACCTATATACTACTGACGCAAAACAACGGAATTTGACAGATTATTAATACTCCTCTTAGAGTATCTTAGAGGTTGTTATTTACTATTCTTATTTGATAGTCTATTCAGAGGCTCCTGTTACGTGGAATGTGGAAACACGAAAGTAGTGGCTGCTGTGTATGGCCCCCGTGAGAACTTGAAGAGTGATGTGAATGTGATGGAGGGAAAACTATCCTGTCAATTTGTGATTAGCCCTTTTGCAACTGTGCCAGGTGAACAGGCCACAACAGCAGGGGCTGTTAATGAAAGAGAGACGCAAAAACTTTGTGCAGGTAGAGAATAAATTTATCCAGGATTCGAAATCTCGTTTGAGGGCAAATCGCGCGAAGTTGGTAGGTTTTGTTTTTGAATATCAGATTTGGCGATCTTCTCCTTTAATTAGATTTATAATATAAAAAGTTGACCTCAAACTGCTTTTTTCCATTTTTGCTGTTCTGCTTTGAATCACTCCTTTGGTCGCTGGCGTGATTAAAAAAAACGTTTAACTTGTGCTTAAATATTTTGGTCTTTGAACTTTGGTCAAAATTTTCAAATGGCAGTAGTGGGTTATTTGTGCTATGCGACCACGAAACGAAAGATGATTGCATAGCACATATTGCCCAAATTTTGACAACCTAAATACGAAATGTATACTAATTAAGTGACTTTCAAAGTTAAATCTACCCTACCATACTACCCTAATTTTGAAAAACTAAATACGAAATGTATACTAATTAAGTGACTTTCAAAGTTAAATCAATAATAAAATCACGATTCTAATAATTTTTCCATAGCGTTAAAACAGAAACAGCAGGAACACTTACGGTTTAAAAATCCTATCTCCATTGAATAAAATAAAGTATGTTTGGAAAATTGTTTTTGAAAAATAAAGCTGAGACAGAGCGCTTTTTACAAGATTATCAGCAAAGTCATTATCTCTTACTAACAATATCAACCATTTTGTTACCAGTACTGCTAACACTAACCATCTATTAGTTGAAACAAATGCATGACAAATAACATCATCAACAGCAGCTTCAAATTCAGAACTAAGTTGTATTGGCTGTGGTCCTATATAATCACTTTGATATCTAGTCTCAGATATTTATAATCTACGATTACTTTCAATTGTTTTATGATTTATATATGGTTTATTATAAAGTAATCCATTATGATTTTGATTAAGATTCACTATCTCTTTAAACACCACATTATAATTATTAGTTCCATAATCTATATTCATCCTATCTTCGGGATAAAACTCACTGCCGATCTTACACTAACAGTCAGTAACTTCCATTATTTTAAATAAACATGCATCTTTAACTTGTACCTTAACATTATTCTTCTCAAAACCAACTATTATGTATTGCAATCTTTCCGTGCAACTTTACTCCAAGGTCAAACAAGAAATTAGTGTATATATTGATTATTTTTAGTAATTTTATGTAAGTTTGATTACTGAGGTATACACTAAGCCGATGGCTAATAAAGTCAATATCATTTTCAACAGTTGTACCAATTACTCAGTTAGTTACGCAAATTTTTAGTTTAACGACTCTTTTAACCCACTAGATATACCTGGGTTTTCAGTTGTTTTGATACTAATTCATTGTAATATCTTAATACGTGTAGGTGGCTCTAGATTCTATAGCCTATCCGAATACATAGAGGAGGATTAAAATCTGGAAAATTACGCCATACCCTATCTTAAATACATGAGAGTCCTCGCCCACTCCCCGTGCTGGTCTGTCCAACTATATACTACTGACGCAAAACAACGGAATTTGACAGATTATTAATACTCCTCTTAGAGTATCTTAGAGGTTGTTATTTACTATTCTTATTTGATAGTCTCTTCAGAGGCTCCTGTTACGTGGAATGTGGAAACACGAAAGTAGTGGCTGCTGTGTATGGCCCCCGTGAGAACTTGAAGAGTGATGTGAATGTGATGGAGGGAAAACTATCCTGTCAATTTGTGATTAGCCCTTTTGCAACTGTGCCAGGTGAACAGGCCACAACAGTCGGGGCTGTTAATGAAAGAGAGACGCAAAAACTTTGTGCAGGTAGAGAATAAATTTATCCAGGATTCGAAATCGTTTGAGGGCAAATCGCGCGAAGTTGGTAGGTTTTGTTTTTGAATATCAGATTTGGCGATGTTCTCCTTTAATTAGATTTATAATATAAAAAGTTGACCTCAAACTGTTTTTTCCATTTTTGCTGTTCTGCTTTGAATCACTCCTTTGGTCGCTGGCGTGATTAAAAAAACGTTTAACTTGTGCTTAAATATTTTGGTCTTAGAACTTTGGTCAAAATTTTCAAATGGCAGTAGTGGGTTATTTGTGCTATGCGACCACGAAACGAAAGATGATTGCATAGCACATATTGCCCACTACTACCCTAATTTTGAAAAACTAAATACGAAATGTATACTAATTAAGTGACTTTCAAAGTTAAATCAATAATAAAATCACGATTCTAATGATTTTTTTCCATAGCGTTAAAACAGAAACAACAGGAACACTTACGGTTTAAAAATCCTATCTCCATTGAATAAAATAAAGTATGTTTGCAAAATTTTTTTTGAAAAATAAAGCTGAGACAGAGCGCTTTTTACAAGATTATCAGCAAAGTCATTATCTCTTACTAACAATATCAACCATTTTATTACCATTACTGCTAACACTAACCATCTCTTAGTTAAAACAAATGCATGACATATAACATTATCAGCAGCAGCTTTAAATTCAGAACTAAGTTGTATTGGCTGTGGTCTTATATAATCACTTTGATATCTAGTCTCAGATATTTATATTCTACGATTACTATCAAATGTTTTATGATTTATATATGGTTTATTATTGTAAAGTTATCCATCATAATTTTGATTAAAATTCACTATCTCTTTAAACACATTGTATTTATTAGTTCCATAATCTATATTCATCCTACCTTCGGGATAAAACTCACCGCCAATCTTACACTAACTGTCAGTAACTTCCATTATTTTAAGTAAACATGCATCTTTAACTTGTACCTTAACATTCTTCTTCTCAAAACCAACTATTATGTATTGCAATCTTTCCGTGCCACTTTACTCCAAGGTCAAACAAGAAATTAGTGCATATATTGATTATTTTTAGTAATTTTATGTAAGTTTGATTACTGAGGTATACACTAAGCCGATGGCTAATAAAGTCAATATCATTTTCAACAGTTGTACCAATTACTCAGTTAGTTACGCAAATTTTTAGTTTAACGACTCTTTTAACCCACTAGATATATCTGGGTTTTCAGTTGTTTTGATATTTATTTATTGTAATATCTTAATACGTGTAGGTGGCTCTAGATTCTATATCCTATCCGAATACATAGAGGAGGATTCAAGTCTGGAAAAATACGCCATAACCTATCTTAAATACATGAGAGTCCTCGCCCACTCCCCGTGCTGGTCTGTCCACCTATATACTACTGACGCAAAACAACGGAATTTGACAGATTATTAATACTCCTCTTAGAGTATATTAGAGGTT
Source organism: Convolutriloba macropyga (assembly GCF_964194025.1). Lineage (NCBI taxonomy): Eukaryota > Metazoa > Xenacoelomorpha > Acoela > Convolutidae > Convolutriloba > Convolutriloba macropyga. Next base: position 86,093,355 of record NC_134468.1, read on the forward strand.
GTTATTTACTATTCTTATTTGATAGTCTATTCAGAGGCTCCTGTTACGTGGAATGTGGAAACACGAAAGTAGTGGCTGCTGTGTATGGCCCCCGTGAGAACTTGAAGAGTGATGTGAATGTGATGGAGGGAAAACTATCCTGTCAATTTGTGATTAGCCCTTTTGCAACTGTGCCAGGTGAACAGGCCACAACAGCAGGGGCTGCTGATGAAAGAGAGACACAAAAGCTGTGTGCAGGTAGGGAATCAGGTTTTCCATGATTTCCAAATTGTGGAACGTTCCCTGTAAAAATGATAGGTATTTTAACACGTTAAATTGTTCACACATGGTAAAGGAAATAAAAATCTCACGGGGGAAAGGATGGAAAGTTCAGTTCCAAATTCTCATACGATTTCATAATATGCGTTCTTAACGGTGTTTTTACTACGTTGCTTCCCGATGTTGTTTTTAACTTCAATCATGAGAACTAAATTTTGCAGATTTTTGGTGCCGTACATTTTCAAAGATTTTGGTTGATAATTTTGACAATTAGGAACCGAAGACCGACTTTTTATGATGACTTTTTTTAATTTCCTTTAATTGATTACTTTTTTTCTCAGTACTGATAGAGGTGTGATTTTTTTGAAACGATGTTACAGATTACGAGTCCTTTGTGGAGGAATGTTTCTGCTCAGTTGTAGATCGGACCAAGTTTCCCAAGTCTACTCTTGATCTGACTGTGCTGGTATTGGAGAATGATGGAGGCGTACTGGCCCAGTCTCTCACTGCCCTCTCCTGTGCAATAACAAATGCTGGAATTGAGATGCACGATCTCTTAATTGGAGTGAACTCTGCCGTTTTGACCAAGGATTGGACAAATGATGATAGTCAATCTGATGCAGAAGTTAGTTTTTCTTCATGTTATTAGTGAGCTGTATTGTCACAGGTTTGTTTACACCATCTAGAAAGGTTTTGAATATTTTTGAGAGGGCGATGACAGCCCTTTTTAATCATTTTTTTTTTTTGAGGTTACAGAAATGTAAGTGAATTCAACATTTTAATTGCTCTGGAACGAATTTTGAAGTAATTGTTGTACACGTGTTTGTCTTTTTATGCAAAATTTTTTGCTTCACCGTTTTCTTCTAGAATATTTTTGGATTTCACTTCTTGAGTGAATTTACACGAGTGTGTTTTTGATATTTTGCGGGACCTAATTTCATCTTATCGAGTACCGAGAAATTAAGTTTTGGTTGTTATTAAATCAAAAGCGATTGTAAGCTAGGAGAGCAAAAAGGCCAGACAGCAGAGTGGTAAATGCTTCAGTTTATAACGGAGCATGTCAAGGATCCGAATCCCGCCTTGGTGAGATTTTTTTGCACCCATAAAGAATATTTTCTTTGCTACAGCGCCGTTTGATTAATTTTCCCCGCCTGTCATTCAAGAGCGATTTGTCTGATATTAGTCAGTGTATGTTTTGTTGACTAAACGACAAATTTCTGTCATTCTTCATATAGCAATAGTGGCTAGAAAAGATTTGACCTTTTAATGCAATTTGTACGCATCGTGTAATCAGTTTATCGCCTAACACACAGTAGAAGGGATTTAAATTATCTGTTTGATAGCCACACTGCGATAGCTGGGACTATTATTGGACGTCCTCTTGGTTTTTTGTGGTCAAGATTTTTGTTAAGACCATATGACGTCACAGGCACTTGAAATCTGCCTTTTGTTCATTCGTTCATGCAATTTCAACAGAAGTGTGTGCGTGACGTCATTTCTCACTCTGAGTGGAGCGAGTTTTTTGTTCATTCGCGTATAAGGTCAAGTGAATGTGTGTCAATCTAAATGAAGTTTGAGAACAGCTAATAGAGGTAGCAATAACTTATACAGATTCATAATCTGTATAATATCTCACTGTATAAATCTTTTGGTCTGTCTTTACTGTTTTTACACTGCAGATCTTTTAAATCTTTTACTGTTTTTAGACTGCAGATCCACGAAGCTAATGTGGCTATTTTCTGGCAATCTGTCAGCTATGTTAAGTGAGAGCTCATCCTTACTTACAGACTTCCCGGAGGCAGGGGATCGAATTATCGATCGTTGGCGTGTCAATCACACGCCTTAACTCTCGGCTATGACGCCACTGTTTCTTAGTTTCAATACCCAATGGGTTTTTTAGGAACTATATCCGAAAAAAGAAAACTTGAACAGTTAAAATTATACTAAGTTTTTTGATCGCATTGTAAACGTTAGAATTACAGTCGCAATTTTGTTTTGATTAATAGCCGCCGTCAGCCTCTCAACTGCTATTATTTTGGCGCTTTTTTAATTCGCTTTACCGTTTGATCACGTTTTTTTGTTCTTAAGTCTCGATTTTCTTGATTGACTTGATTTACCTCACTCACTTGTTCAACTGAATGGATTTTAAATTCTTTCACGGATTGAATTACGCAATGTAGTGAATACGGTCAAAGTCAAAAGATCAAAATCAAAAGAAACAGGGTAAGCATTAAGGCCGGTCATTAAGTCATAGTGCATTAGGTTATCAAAGTTCATTAAAGTGATTGATAGCTGGCATTAGAATTATGCTTAATAGCGTTCCGTATAGAAGTTGAATTAAGTGTAATTTAGGAATCTAGCCGAATATGCAGAATTTGCACACCAAATAAAAAAGTTTTGACACTTAAAAATATTATGTCAATTTCTCTCTTATTCTTCTCTTTTTCTGTTTCAATCCTAATGTGCGCCAAGAGGGTAAACAGCGGATTTTTTTTGGCAATTTGCCGGCTATGTTTGACTTATAAACGTTTACAACATTTTTCTAGTACACTTTGTGCGCAATGAATTTTTGAGCATCGTGTAATCAAACAATACTAATTGAAATTTAGATTTCCCGGTCTCATCACACAATTAATGAATGCAACTAAAACGAAAACTAAAAGTTAAAATTTTACAAGGATATTGGTCGTACCGTAAACGTTAGGTTTCTATTCGCAATTTTGATTTTTGTCGTGCCTGATCGGACCTTAAGCCTCTAGATTCCTGCTGTTAATTATACTGTTGTTTACTCTTTGTCAAGCTGAATGGATGTTTAGGAAACATGTGAATACTCAATAGACCCTTGCTTTAATGATGAAACAATTAATTACGACAACGAACCCGACCAATCAACGGCTGATGATCAACGTACATTATCGGTAGTAACTATCGGCTATCTTCCGAATGTGAATCAAATTGCAACTCTTAACCACCTGGGCCAGTGTCCTTCAGCAGAAGTGCTCTCAACAGCTGTCAAAAAATTCATTGAGAGTTGCCCACAAGTCTATGCTGCCGTCCAAACCTTTTTGAAACAAGATGCCCAAAATGAAAATATTTGAGAGAGTTTGTGTTTTCTATCGTTTATAGTTGAATGAACTATTAGAGAAGTATCTGGCTATGACTATGTCTTTTGTTTACTGATATCTGATAGAATTTTAGTGTTCACATCTACTTTTTACTATTCACAGTGTCTTTTTTAATCAGTACTTTTGTTGGAGTGAAATTGGAGCTGAAATGACATTGAAAATGAGAGCGATTAGTTCCTCTTTAGTCAGTATTATATCTTTCATAAGGGATCAGGACATTTTTATTGATGAGTTTTGCTGCACGAACGCTGACTTAAGTGCAGCTTTGGTGAAAAAAAAAACAAATTCAAAGCTTCAAAACTGCACAACTTGTTTTATTAGATCATTTTGTGTTAACAGCAACAGCTACAATACGGGCTTGATTTTTCAATTTTTTAAAAGGAAACTATTCTAAAAGTACCTTCAATCTACCTTAACACTCTTGTTTCAATGAAATGCAATTATCCCTCTTACAATTTGCGAAAACTTAGATTTTGGGGGGTGCTAAATTAACGGCTCTATGGGGGGGGCTAGCAGAAAAGATCAAGTTATTGCAGGTTAAGGAGACCTAAATATTTCCTTGAAAGAAACTGGATAAAATGGCTACTAATGCTCTAATAGTGCTACCATAAAAGCACGGTTTAAATCTAAAGAATGCTTGAGGAGGCAGATTTTCTTGAAGAGCGATTCTGCACCTCGTCCTTATTTTAATATCTCCTTCGCTTTTTTCGGGCCCTCTGAGCTAGCTACTCTATGCTCAATGAAACTAAAACCAAAGCCAACCCCTCCGCTTGAGACCGCTATCTGACGCTAGTCGTTTGTTTGTAATAGCCGCGAAGTGATAGCGGCTATTATTGAGGACATCGTGGTTTTTTAATTCGTCGTTACCATCGATGATTCTTGCGACCTGACTTCTTGGAATTGACTTTTTCAATTTCACTGATTTCTACTGCTTTGCAGTTAAAATTTGTGTGCGTGACGTCATTTGTTCTGCTTTTAGGTAAATTGCGTGACTTACCTCACTCACAAAATGACTTCTGAACTCGCTTAATAAACCTTTACTAGTTGTCAATAGTGTGCATCTAAGTAGTGACAAACGTGTATGCCCTAATTCTTGAGAATTAGAGTCTTGATTTTATGGTTCCGAATATTAATTTTGAAAAAGCTCTATTAGGGTTTTTTAAAAAGACCACCAGTCCTTTAATAGATTTAATAGACCACTAGACTTTTTGGTTAGATTCAGACTCTCATTTTTATAACACATACGCTCTATAAGCTCAATTTTGAAAGAGCTTATATAGCGTATGTGTTAAAAAAATGACATTCCGAATCTAAGCAAAGTCTAGTGGTCTATTAAATCTATGAAAGGACTGGTGGTCAATCTATCTTATTTCTTTTGTTGTTTCACTTCATAGAAGGCCACAAGCGTCTATCGCGGCTATTTTCCGGCAATCTGTTGGCTATGTTTGATATCAAATGTTGCGAAGTATTCCTTTAAGTATATTTATAATGTAATAATAATAAATGTAATAATAATAATTTATCGGGTAAGTCAGCTCGAGATGACTTCAATTTTGTCGCTGTCTGGATTTGAAGGACTTCGATTTTCGCTGTTTCATTTTGAAAGGCGCCCTGGTCACTGCTCGTGCAATAATAGAAATATGTTCTACTTGTGCTTCTGCTTGTTGTTCTTAGAATTTCTGTCAACTTTTCAGTTGAAACGCAGATAAAACTCCTCGAGAAACTGTTGAATTTTTGCAGTTGAGAGTGGGCAGATTGCGATTATCCAACTTGGGAAAACTTATGTCAAATTAAACACCGCTCTTGAAATTTTTGGTTTAAATTTTGTCTTTCATTTGCGGGATTGTTCCGTTATTGCCCCCGCCCTCAAGTTTGTTATTCCCTCGTTACAAAATTTGCAATATTGCATGGACAACAAGTGCGCTATTATACTAGCAACGGTTGCGTGATTGTAAATATTTTTTTACTGCTTAAATTGTTTTTTTTTTTACAATTTATGGAGCGTTTTTCTTTACTTGTGCGATTTTGTGAAAAAACAACATTGAAGCGTTGACACACACTTATGTTTTGAGCGTTATTGTCAGTAAAAAAATTATTCGCAATTGGGACCCTGCTAGCTTTTTGAGGCGTTTTTAAGTCAATATAATCTCGTTATTTTATTTTTGAATGGTTTCTGATTTGCTTGTTAATTGCTCTCAAACGAAGTTTTGTAGCAATTATATTGGTCCTGTCGGTCTTTTTATTTATGCGATTTTTATATATGCAATCATATGCGTTTTTTCTCTTGACCAATTTTTCGTCTGACGCATTTGAATTTTCGACCTCAAAAACGAGATAAACAGGGTAGCTTCCGGCGAGCATTAAGCTAAAGCTAGCCTGACTAAACCGTGGCTAGCTACTGACGAAGCCAACCGCTCGCCGGTTGTTTGAGAGCAATTCGCCCGACGTTAGTGCGGAATGTTTTTTGTGTTATTCTAAATGGGACTATTTTGATTTTTTTGTTCAAATTCTTCGCCTACAAGGTTAAATAAGGATTTTCAAAAAAAACTTTTATTTGTTGCTCCAGCGAAGCAATATTTTTACAAAACTTTTTTTACAAAACATTGCGTTTGATCGTTGCCCTCGAGAAAGTTTTCTCGATCTTACTTTTCGAGTGAATTTTTCACGCTTGACTGTTTGAATTTTTTCGAGTGCTATGAATTGTGCGGATTCAGAAAAGTCTGTTACTAAAATAAAACCGATTGTTATCGATGACCTTACTTTGCACTGTGCGTAGTGTCTATGAGCCCGTGTAGCATACTGGCATCCGAGAGGTGGCCGGTTCGAACCCCTCACCAAGTGTTTACCACCATAAAAGTTCCTATAGCTATCTATTGTCAACTTAAGTAATTCGCCTCGCCACTCGTTCAAGATCAATTTGTACGTCAGTCGTTTTATGTTTGTTCAAACATTGAAATGGGGCGGGTCAAAATAAGTAGTGATAAATATGTTGATAGACTTTGATGTCAATCAATTTTTACTGTGATAGTGTCGACGATTCCACTTCGTTTTTAGATTGTTATATAAATCATCTTCACGCGGGGAAAAACCGAAGCTTGAATTCGAACGCGAATGTGCACTTTATAATATGGCAGACGTTACTACCATTACAGCCAGCTTGAATTTGTGTAGAGTCCGGGGCTTCTGAAAAATTTCGGCAGCTCGTGAATTTTGATTGGTTGCTAAACCATTTTGTCGAGTTATTGTTACTGCAAAATTAAATTTTTTGCTTCAAGGATTGAGACCATATAAAACCCTTTTTTCCGTAGGGAACCAGAAGATTATTAATAGTTTGTGGAACATTCTATTATTCGTTTAGGCGCAATATTGGTTGAAATTTTTTAGTCCTGCGGAGTAGGGATTTGTTTTGTTGACTAAACGACAAATTTCTGTCATTCTTCATATAGCAATAGTGGCTAGAAAAGATTTGACTTTTTAATGCAATTTGAACGTATCGTGTAATCAGTTTAGTGCCTAACACACAGTAGAATGGATTTAAATTATGTGTTTGATAGCCACACTGCGATAGCTGGGACTATTATTGGACTTCCTGTTGGTTTTTTGTAGTCAAGATTTTTGTTAAGACCATATGACGTCACAGGCACTTCAAATCTGCCTTTTGTTAATTCGTTCATGCAATTTCAACATAAGTGCGTGCGTGACGTCATTTCTCACTCTGAGTGGAGCGAGTTTTTTGTTCATTCGCGTATAAGGTCAAGTGAATGTGTGTCAATCTAAATGAAGTTTAATTGAGAACAGCTAATAGAGGTAGCAATAACTTACACAGATTCATAATCTGTATAACATCTCAGTGTATAAATCTCTTGGTCTGTCTTTTTTTACGGTTTTTAGACTGCAGATCCACGAAGCTATTGCGGCTATTTTCTGGCAATCTGTCAGCTATGTTAAGTGAGAGCTCATCCTTACTTACAGACTTCCGGAGGCAGGAGATCGAACTATCGATCATTGGCGTGTCAATCACACGCCTTAACTCTCGGCTATGACGCCACTGTTTCTTAGTTTCAATACCCAATGGGTTTTTTAGGAACTATATCCCAAACTATATCCTAAACGTTAGGTTTCTATTCGCAATTTTGATTTTTGTCGTGCCTGATCGGACCTTAAGCCTCTAGAATCCTGCTGTTAATTATACTGTTGCTTACTCTTTGTCAAGCTGAATGGATATTTAGGAGACATGTGAATACTCAATAGACCCTTGCTTTGATGATGAAACAATTGATTACGACAATGAACCCGACCAATCAACGGCTGATGATCAACGTACATTATCGGTAGTAACTATCGGCTATCTTCCGAATGTGAACCAAATTGCGACTCTTAACCACCTGGGCCAGTGTCCTTCAGCAGAAGTGCTCTCAACAGCTGTCAAAAAATGCATTGAGAGTTGCCCACAAGTCTATGCTGCTGTCCAAACTTTTTTGAAACAAGATGCCCAAAATGAAGATATTTGAGATTGTTTTCTATCGTTTTTAGTTGAAAGAACTATTAGAGAAGTATCTGGCTATGACTATGTCTTTTGTTTACTGATATCTGATAGAATTTTATTGTTCACATCTACTTTTTACTATTCACAGTGTCTTTTTTAATCAGTACTTTGGTTGGAGTGAAATTGGAGCTGAAATGATATTGAAAATGAGAGCGATTAGTTCGTCTTTAGTCAGTATTATATCTTTCATAAGGGATCAGGACATTTTTATTGCTGTGTTTTGCTGCACGAACGCTGACTTAAGTGCAGCTTTGGCGAAAAACACAAATTCAAAGCTTCAAAACTGCACAACTTGTTGGAGGTTTCTGCAGTTATTACAGTTGCTAGAATGAGGCCATTTTTGGCTAACATACAAAACTTGGGCGTAATGTCCTGACTAATTTCCTGATTTGCCAAATTAATCCCCTCCGCACCAACAATGTTCGCTCGAAGATTGGCATTAACGAATTAAGTAAAATATGTAATATGCTGCCTGACTGAAATCTTATCGGATAAAATTGCAGTCACCTGTCGTCGGATCATCAAAATATCCTGATTATCAGTTACCGTCCCGTGAAAATAATTTTAAGTGGCGTCTAGGAAGACGTAGAAGAGGCAAATCTAGAAAGGGCCACAACAACGGCAACCAAATCACAAAGAGTGTTTTTGATACGTCAATGTGCTGATGACAAACAACTGAAGATTGTGGGAATTTTCGAACAATCAGTCTAATGAGTCACACCCTGAAAATCCTCTTTAAGGTTTTGCTAGCTCGAATAAAACCAGTGCTGCACAATGAGATCAATGAGTGCCAATATGGGTTTATGCCGGGCAAAGGTACCAGAAACGCAATTTTTATCCTCCGTATGCCCAGTGAACGTTGCATTAAAGTCAACCGAGATGTCTACTGCTGTTTCGTTGATTTCAAGAAAGCATTCGACAGAGTCCAACATAACATCTTGTTTGAACTCTTGTCCGACTTGGATATAATGGACAAAGATCTCAGGATAATCTCAGAACGTGTACTTTTATCAGCAAGCTGTCGTTCGTCTTGACAACGAGATGCCTGAACCAGTATCCATCTGTAGAGGTGATCGACAAGGCTGTGTGATGTCGCCAGATCTGTTCTCATATTACTCAGAGGTAATTCTGCGTGAAGCAGATGGTTGTCGTGGAGGTGGTAGTGGTCGGTGGTTTGAATTTGACCAACATCCGGTACTCCGTGACACAGTCCTAGTGAGCTCAGAGAGAATTGCAACATCTTCTGGACGTTGTCAACGAGAAATGCAAACAATTTGATATGCATATCAACGCCCAAAAGACAAGTGATGGTAATATCGAAAACCCCCCGTGTCCGTAACAGCGAATATCTTTCTCGATGGCGCTCCTTTGAAAACAGTCAGATCTTTTGTGTCCCTGGGATCTAAACTGTCGGCTGATGGTCGATTGCACGAAGATATCTGCAACCGAATGAGCCATGCCAAAAGTGCCTTCTTCAAGAGGAAATCGCTTCTCTGCAACCCCAAGCTGGATTTGGGAATGAGGTTTAGACTCTGGCGCTGCTACGTCCTTCCCATTCTGTTGTATGGATGCGAATCATGGACGACTCTTGAAACAGGTCGACGGAAAATGGCGGCTCTTGAAATGTGGTTCCTCCGCAGGATGCTGCGAATCAAGTGGACTGATAAAGTCAGTAACGAAGAGGTGATGGTCCGAGCAGGAGGACAGCGGTACCTATTGAATAGTATTGTCAAGCGACAAGTTCATTTTTTTGGACTCTTGATGAGAAAACAAGATTGAATGGCAAGTGATGACTGGGAAGATTATAAACAAGAAGTCTTGAGGTTGACAAAGATTGAGCCGCGTCGAATTGTGCAACAACCGCTGTTTTTGAGAGGCTGAGAGAGAGAGAATTGGTCGCCGAATGACATATATTGGTCGCCATATCATATCAGATGATATGGCACCCAAAGAAGAATATATATATATATATATATATATATGTGTGTGTGTGTGTGTGTATGTATTACATATATATATATATATATATATATATATATATATGTGTGTGTGTTTGTGTGTGTGTATGTATTACATATATATATATATATATATATATATATATATATATATATATATATAAATTGCTAGAAAAACCTGTGGGTAAATTGAGCGGAAGTAGAAAAATTGTCGGACATTTTACAATTATTCGAGATCGACCACTGAGTACTTCCTGTACACCGACCTAGAGACCTGTTGTCATACACCATGGCTTCGATAGTGAAAATTCGATGCAGTTAAATTGGCGATCACCTACCTGAAGCTTCAAGCATGTATTAGAGAACCCAGGGTACGATTTTTTTGGTCACTAAAACTTGCAAATGCTGTTTTGCGGCCCAAACTTAGCGGCCCTCTCGCACTAAGGAAACATAATTTTTGGTGGTGAGACCGAAACCACTAATACTTTTGACATTTCCCATCAAAACCTGAAAACAGGAAATAGCTGAAAAGCAGGAAAAAAATAGAAAAATTGACGAAAACTTCTCGTTTAATAATTTGCAGAACTGTACTCTTAATTTCAATTTTAATTAAAGTCTAATCCCCTTCGTACCCTTTGGTTCTCTAAATAAGTTAGCACATGAGTCTTAGCCCCCCCCCCCTCGGGCAGCTAAGATTTATGTGCTAACATAGACTTTAAAATGTTTCATGTGAGCAGTTGAAAACGGCTAACCCACTCCCTGCTAAAGTCAACGAACACAGGAATACAACTTTCTCTGAAACTGTTTCTTAAATTTAATTAATTTGATTAACTGCCATGCTCGACTAATTTTAAGATCAGTGAGTTTAAAATTGCTCTTTAATACCGTCTTATAGGAGCTTTGTTATGCTAAAATTAAGCCCTAATCAGCCGGCTTCTTTTAAGCTGTTGGATTCAACTCCCCCTACTCATGCATTGAGTGAAATCTTGTTGCAAGGTGAATTGTTTTCTGATACTATGTCGCTTTTTAGTGTCTTCCATTGCGCTCTTTTTCGTCTTTCAGGATAGTCATGTCTGTTGAAGATGAAGCAGACAGTGACTTCGATGTGAACAACCTGAATGAAACCAACATTGTCGAGTTTCTAAACAAGAAATGCAAGTCGGTAGACGATGTCAAATACTGGCTCGAGTTTTTCTCTAACCGGCTTAAAAATTTAGATCTGCAAAATGAAGGCGATAGCTCAAATGAGCTATCGTTACTCCGAAGTATGACAGAAGAGGCGAGAGCTGATTTAGTCAGGATGCGAGAACTGAAGAAAAAGCGGGAACTCTTAATGAGAAAAATAGCAAATATTCAGCTCGAAACTGAAGAATTTGTGGACAGTTTGAGGGAAAAATGCGATCGGCTGAAGAAATTGGAAAAGCAGCGTGAACAAATGGTGGCTTTGAAGGAGTTCAAATCAATTTTGAAGAAAATGAACGATGCATATCAAGAATCGACCCCTAAAGCCATCATGTTTTACTCTGAAGCTGTAACTGTTTATCAGAACTTACCAAAAGATTGCAACCAAAATTTGGAAGTTAAAATTTATGCAAAAATTGAGGAATGGGAAACGAAGTTGATCGAAACTGTTAAAAGCGACTTTTTACGGACAATGTCAAAGTTAGGATGGGGTAGTAATGAAATGAATGCCTTATCAGGTAGTCAACTGAAAGAGGCCGAAAGAGAGCAATTAGTTAGTCAAAGAAATTCGTTATTTCTACAACTGCTCGGTTTACAAAAACCAGTCAAAAGAAACATTCTTGAATTGCAAAATGATTCGGAAAATGTAGGCGAATTATTACCCCCAATAAGTGCACTCCTAATTGTGTTTAAAAAGCGATTCTATTTCCATTTTTATGGAGATAGAAAGACAAATAACGTTGAGAAACCCGAATGGTATTTAACCCAAGTTCTAAAATGGGTTCAGGACAGCAGAGACTATTTAGACGAAGAGTTCCAGCCACTTGTAAACAAAATGTGGAGTAAACCTGTCAATGTGAAAGTTATGTTTGTGGAGGGTTTACTGGGCTTTATTAGGACCAAAATGCGACAGGACCTGACACAAGTTGTTTATAACGAAACTTTGTTGTCGCATTACGTTGATGAAGTTCTGAATTTCGATCGCGAATTGGAAAGCTCGATTGATGTTGAAAATATCGATTGTTGTTTCTACTCGCCTATCCAGCAATTGCTTTTGAATGAATCTGTATTCCCAAAATGGATTGAAATGGAGTCGAACTTGGTCAAGGAAAAGCTGGACTTGCTCCTCTCGGACTGGGAAAACTGTTGGAAACCGGAAGTATTGGACGATCCGTATCTCAAGTTCATTCCTCGATCGGCCAACATGTTTTTAACACTTTTAGATTGCATTTCAAATCGATATCAAAGGTTGCCAAGTTTCAAACATCGCAAACAGTTTTTTCTTGTTCAACTCGAGCTGTTAGATGAGTTTCGCACTCGTTTGATGCAGTTGAAAAATCAGGAAAAGGTGATTCCTCTGAACGAGTCCTTCATAGGTATCCTGAACTCGGCGTATTACGTCACTCGAGTTTTGACACAATGGTCGAGCGAGGTGCAATATTCCACATTATCGCTCCCCAATGTTGATGGCGTTGTCAATTCATCAACAATTGAGATTCAGGGTAATGTTGGCCCGTTTGATTATCAGATTGAGACTATGAATTTGTTCATACAGGATTGTGAATTAATTTTGGCTCGCTATGTGGCCAATCAGATCAAAGAGAAGGTGCAGCTCTACAGGTCGCAGAAGTTTTGGTCCAAGAGTGAACCTAAAAAGTCGCAGGTAAAGATTTAATCTTGTAAATTTATATCGAGTTTTTTGACGTTTCATAATGTCGCCTGTAACATGTAATACCGGCAGAGTTTATGAAAAATTAATTTTATGAGTTTATGAAAAATTAATTTAATTGTGTTTTCGAGCTATATACTGGAGCTATATACTAAATAAACAATATTGTTCATGTCAAATAATGGTTCAGACTAACTGAAATTAGACGATGCAAATTTGATACTCTTTCCAAAAACACGCATTTGGTATATTTCACGGTGTTTTTTCGGAGCGAAATTTTTGAGCATGCTTTTCCAACAACTCAGATCTATCAACTGAAAAAAACATTTGCTTTGATTTAACAACTATTTCATGTCAAAATCTCTTTTTAATCTGTCGTTTTCATGCGGTAACTTCTTCTCTCCAATTTGTGAGAATCGACTATTGATGTTATTTTCATAATCTTTCTCCGTTCTAAGAAGTCAACAAAGATTGAAACTCATTACAAATATTTCAAAACAGCTCATCTATAGCTCCGAGCTGATGAGGAAATCTTTACCGCGGTTGTCTTGAATCTTTTGTTTCGTCCTATCATCTTCATATATATTTTTTCATGCAGCCAAGTTAAAAAGCGATTTTGTTAGAAAATATCATGCTACCCATTGAAATTTATTAATACGACGTCATGTGTTATATATCAGTATTGAGTTTTGCGGAATTTGTGTAATTGTATTTTAGATCATTGTGGGAATAGTCACTAGATGATTTTAGTCTGAATAAATTTTATCGCTTAGGGTAAAGAATAATGGCTGATGCTGCACATCACGTTAAGGCCAATAACGGACTATTTTTGTGACGAATGAATGATAAAAGTTGATGTTTTCAATTTACAGTTGGATATTGGATATCTCAAATAGTGAAAATCTTTTTTGGAAGTTATACAGGTCTTCCCAGCAAAAATAGTGTTTAAATTTTTTGCAATAATGTCCCTTAGAACAAGCCAATTGTCATGCTTCATCATAAACTCTAAGAGCAAGAATAATTTTCCAAATCAATACCTCAAATACTTAAGATCTTTGCCCCCCCCCTCAATAATTGCCCCCCCTTTTGCAAAAGGGGGGCCTATTCTTGAATAGAATTTAAGCGATCGATTTATTAACCAATCAGAGACGACTAAATTTTCCGTGTATGCTCATACTGTGTTAAACTGGATAGAATAAAGTGCGCCATGCTAGGGCAATTAGCCGAATTGGAATACAAAGCGAAAAGAATATCCGACTGGTGGGTCGGTGGGCGCGCTTCGCGCAGGTCGCGGCTTCGCCGCGATAACCGACCCGCGATTTCCCGATTACATCCCACAGCGCGTGAGAGGCATGACCGTGAACAGCGGTCCGCAATTGCACTTAAACTGATATTCGGCTATCTAAACTGTATGCCAACTATTATTGGAGTAAAGTATAGCACAAAAGGGGTGGCGATTCTCTACTAGGTACCAAAGGGGGGGCAATTGTTGAAAAGATCCAAATTATTGGAGAAATGTAATCGATACTATTGGCTATCCTTGTCAATGTTTCGGTAATTATTTTCAGTGGCATTGATTGTTCAGCAGGCATTATGTAAAGTAACGTTTGGCTCATCCGAGAAATGTTGATTCACTGAGGGAAGTAGCCGTAATTTACTTTTGCAGTGGCTGGCAATATTTACCGAGAAATTCAGAAATATTTGAGATTCGTAAACACTTATTTTAAGCAAATTTGATTATTTTGGAAAGTTATTAATTGCTCTTGAACGAAGTTCATAGCAGTTATTGTAAACGTGTTGGTCTTTTTTATGGAAATGTTTCGCTTTACCATTTTGCGCTGTTCTTCTAGAACATTCTTTTTTTCACGCTTTCGTTCTTCATTTTTGAGTGGTCTCTATTGCTCTCACTCCGAAGTAATGCTTGTTGCTAATATAAAGTCGGTTGCACCATAGCAAAAATGGGGGACAAATAGCACAGTCGGCAGTGCATATGGTTATAAAGCGGGAGGGCGATGGTTCGAATACCGGTGCGGTCAAATAATTTTCCACCCGCCTGTCGTTCGAGACCAATTCTTCCGACTTTTGTCGGTTTATGTTCTTGTTATACTTTTTGAGTGAGAATTTAAGCAGGATTATCGCTAATCCTACAAACAAACCTACAAACACAACTTACATTTTGAATAAGATTGAAATAAGTTTGAATAAAGTTTAGAAACCAATATGATTCACTCTGTCAAACAAATGCGTTCATGCTAATTTTTCATTATATTTGAGAGGTTGCTAAAATCTGATATCACGCTGAAAATATCTGCCTTATTGAACCATATCACAAAATTTAGATTCGAAATCTTTATTGAAAGCGTGTCCGGACAAAACAGTCGCTGATAAACGTCTCATTTTGCAAAATATTCCAAGACAAAGTAGTACAATGAAAGCAGACACACTAGTCCCAGACCAAACAGTCCCGAATAAATTTTGAAAAAAAATTAGTTGGAATCTATAAACAATTAGAAAACATAATCTAGGAGTTAAGCCTCTTATTGCATTGTTTCCATTTGAGATGAAATAAGAAGCACGAAACTGAATTCAGATTACAGAATCTAGAAAATTGAGTCGTAAGCAACTTAGTATTTGTTAAATTGCATTCAATTATATGCTTAACTCAGGGAGTTTGTTTCTTATATGGTGTGCATATGTTTAATTCTATACGTTTAATTGCGAATATTTCATCAGGGATTTTTTGCCTGCTTTCGTGGGACTATTTTCTCTGGGACTGCTCTATCTGTTCACCTTCAAGTTATCAGTCGAGATTAGTTTTGTCTCGATTACGATGTATCTTTAGCGCTGTTGTTCTTTGGCGCCTTTATTCTGCTCAAAATTAACAACTCGTACCCTGCGAATCGTTAATGTATAGGCTCGAGAAATAAAACCAGGGTTTTATTTAACCAATTTTTTGCCTAGAAATTGGCGCAAGAAGTTGCTTCCTTATTGTTAAGGGTTCAGAATATTTCCTGTCGTTTTCCCTTTTCACGTTCGCGGGATAATATATAGCAATATGATCTGTAACCATCGCCATTAATTGAACTAGAAATAAAACAGCAAGCCAAGTTTCAAAACCTACAAGTCACCATAGTTTTCATTATAATAGTGACGTAGTAATCAGCCTTCAGTTCAGTTCAGCTGCGATATTGATAAGTGTTTCAGGAACAAAAGGAGGAACAAATATCTGTCTCCACAGTCGCCTCCGACATACTGCATCCTTTCGCAGCCGAGTTGGAACAGCTGAGCACGGCTCTAAACGAGACCGCCTTCAGAAACACCTGGAAATTAGTGTGCAGCTTCGTGGACAAAGTGCTCTACATTGACCTTGCTCTCAAAACTAACTTTTCACGCTTCGGTAGCTCTCAATTCGTGACCGACTTGACACAGGGACTGTTTCCTATATTTGGGCAATACACACGGGCTCCAAGGAATTTTTTCCCTTGTTTATCTGATATCGTGACGCTGTTTTCACTTTCAAAGGGAACCTATCTTCTTTTGAAAGATCACTTAGAACAGGTTGAAAATGGAAAGTGTGCTTCGAATGAAATTGAACTGATTTGCAACGAGTATAAACTGACAGGATTGACAAACGCTTCTCAGATTTTGAAGGTTTTATCAAAACTTATTTGAAAGCTTCTGGAAATAACTATATTAATTTAAATTGATAAACGTTTTGTCATTATTTGTGATTGGGAATATTATTTGTGGTTGGCTATTTTTTCGCATCAGCCGGAAGAGTTCTAAACGTCGTGAATAAAATACAAAACGATTTGAGATTGTTTTGGAACAAACTTTTATTGAGTGGTATTTTTCTGGGTAGACAGGTAAGCCAGGCTCTGGCGTTTAGACTCTGGCGTTTATCCAGAGGAAAGATTTTTAATCAAAACTTGTCACTCCGTCACAATCATTGAGCTTGAAAGAAAATCAACCACGGCGTGACGAAAACATGCAAAATACCGAATTCAGAACTTCTGTCGGAGATGAAAGCTAAAAGGCAATTTCTCACCGCTCCGATGATAGCGCGTGATGATTAGCAAAATAAGCAAACTGTTACTTTCAGAATAACTTAACTAAAAATAATAATAAATGCCAAATTTAAGGGTGAGCCGCCAAGAATTGCAGCAAACGGGAGCCTTACTAATGTGCAGTTCTACTGTTTTTATTCTTACCTGACCAAAGTGGTGAGAATAGAAACAAACATTTTACATGTGGAAATTTTTTTAAAAAATGCTGATGAAATGTGATTCATAAACTGTTGATCTGTTGTATTGATAAACACCGTTATGTTAACCAAATTAATTGTCAATTAAATTGAATTTTAGGGTTGCACACTGACGTTATACATAAAAGCTATTTGAAGAAACGAAATGTTCCTCGGATTAAGCTCGGTACCCGATTTATAAATATTCTGACGGAAAAGAGACTGCTGATTTTGAAGATCAAGCAATTTTGAATGAGTGACTTATTTTGACTATAGTAAACATGGCAATATTGCGTCGAATGTTGAAACTACCGGTGCAAATGAGATTAATCTTTAACTCACTTTTCCACACTAAATTTCAACCCCAGTAGCATTATGTCTTCATGGCCTAGGATGTGCCGTAACCGTTTATGCTCAACTTACCGAGAGTGATTTCAGTTAGAATTTAAGTTTCTCATTGTCCTAAATTAGTGCAACAATTCAATCATTATTTATACAGATAATTTTTTGCCCTTTTGAATGACAGTATGCGTTTCAAGATGTTTATATTGACCTATTTGGCAATTATCAGACAAGTTTTGTCTTAAAATGACAAATTCCGTACAATAAATGCGACAGGAAAATCACATCTGAACCTTAAGTGACATTTCAGAATAAACATCAGCGAGTTCCAAATGAATTGTCGAAGAAAATCTGAGTATCAAAGAAATGGTGTAAGTTAAGGTGAACAAAATTTTAATTTGATTTACTGACAACGATACTCTCTAATGTCACGTGTTCTGTAAGCGAGGGAGAAATTCGCAGAAATTGCTAAAATGTTTTGAAGACAAACTACTAAATTAGACTGAACGTATAATAAAATATTACTCGATTTTTAAGGTCAGAGCACATCTGCATTTTTAGCGCTCTTTCGCAAATATAAGCTAGAAACGAAGGCTCGCTTGTTTGCTCGACACAGAATGTTCCCACGTTCCCCTTGGAAAGCATATAACGCATCAAAGCGCCATATCATAAATGTTTTAGCAAACTACTGCGAAAAATGCAACTATCTTAGCGCGTTTGAAAAAGAAGGAGTATTTAGAGGAACCAAAAATTCACTCACAATCGAAAAAATTCTGCAGTTTTCCGAAGTTTTGCATAAAAGTTGTCGAAAGTCATTAAAATACTAACATTAATACCACTTTTCTTTTTCGTGTTATCGGCTGTTTTAATTTCGCTTCTTCATTTGTTCCCCCACTTTGTCTACAAGATATTGATTTCTAACATTTCCATGGCCCATTTGATTGCCTCCAATCAAGAATTAATTGAATTCAAACTGTCTATTAATCCCACACAATACGCTGACGTCAAAACCAACTGCAATTTCATGTTAGGAGAATAACTAGAGTAAGCTCGTTTAGAATGTACACATATTTTCTTGTTAAAAAACGGTAGGAACAAAAAACTATAGGCTCATGAAATGAGCTCAAGTATAGAAATTCAATTTTATTTTTGAAAAAGGATCTTTTCTGTTTTTGCCCCCAGTCCTATATAAATAGTCCGTTTGCACCCCCCCCCCCCCCCCAAATATGTACTTTTCGTCCTAAGAGATCTTTCAATTTCGGCACAATAAATTGCCGGCACCGGTACAAGATTGGATGGATTTTTGTTACCGGTTGTCAAAGAAATTAGTGTCATAAAGTCAATCCTATAAAAGATAAGCGCAAAAATAGCAACAACAAGCATTATTATTGGTCTGTTTACATTATAAGCTAATTTGAATTATTGTAAATGTGTTAAATTCAAAAATTCGCTGCATAATTAAATTAAAATTGCTGTTTGTGCATAATTGAATATGTAATTGTATAAAATGCAAACAATATGCTATAACTTGTGTAAGTTGGGGGGGGGGGTGCAAATGGACGTCGGAGGGGGGGGGCAAACAGAAAAGATCCTTGGAAAATCAGTAGCTTCAAATTTAATAAAATACAACTACTCTTTGAATTTTCAAACAAAAGCGCAACACATAGCACCCATAGCGTACTAACAAAAATAAATAGATTACTGAAACGTCCATGAGACCTATCTGAGAAAAAAATTATAAAAACAAAAATGTTACAGATATTTTCGAGTTAATTTTAGAACCATAGGGCACATACACTGAAGCTGGCCCAAATTATGGTAAAAATTAAAAGAGAACCTGAGGCTTGTCAATTATTCGTCCTCAGTTAAAAAAAACCTCAAAATTAACCTTAGTTCACAAGATGGCTTTTAAAAGAAATCATATCAGTAATCATTGTAAAAACCTTGTCATCAATGCGCGCAGGGAGCAGAAAATTAGGTAACGACTGATTTTAAAAAACGATGAATTTGAAGTTTTTTTTGGAAAACGTTGATTCTAAGTAAAGAAGATATTGAATAAAATTGAATACACTAGTATCAAGAATACATTGTGTTGAACTTAAGCATTAAAAGTTAGAAACTGTTATCAGGGATACCCAGGGAAACCCATAAAACTGTAATTCAGGCAGAATTAAATATTTTCCAATATCTTTTACAACAATTTGTAATAAATGCAGCAGTTGTCAGTATCCCAATCAGCCAATAGCGCAATTTAAATACGTAGGAATGAAAATTGTCGCTTATTG
Source organism: Convolutriloba macropyga (assembly GCF_964194025.1). Taxonomy (NCBI): domain Eukaryota; kingdom Metazoa; phylum Xenacoelomorpha; order Acoela; family Convolutidae; genus Convolutriloba; species Convolutriloba macropyga. The sequence continues at coordinate 86,112,963 of NC_134468.1, forward strand.
ACAAGACTGAAAAGTGAAAGGAGAAAAACATTGAATAAAGAACTAAAAAAACGCCACACACCACAAGAGATCAAACACTCGCAAGAATCTGTTTATTCTGTTTTCAACTTAGTTCCTGTGTTGAAATGCTATCCAAATGCTTTGAATTGTAAAAAGTAGCGTAATATTAAAAGCCCACTGAAGATAGACGACGCACTTCTAAATAACCAATTTTGGTTATTCTCTTCAAAAGCTGAAACAAGTTTCCTTTAAAAAAAATAAGTTCATTGGATGCAGAAAACGTAAGAAACTGTAGAATTTTGCTATTTTTTTCTGGCTTCCCATCAACTCTCAGAGTAGCAAAGAATAGTACGCAATGCACAACCAGTTTTTTTGTTGTTTTTTGCAATTGAGTCTGTGGACCAATGTTCAAAACAAATAACGTTTTGTAATTTTTAATATTTGATGTGAAAGATTTTCATAAGTATTGTTATTTTCTCGAAACATCATGAAAATTTACTTACACTAATTTTCTTCTTGTTTCTCAAAACTTAGAAAATTTGTAAAAACAATCAAGAGACCTATAAGTTGAAAAGATGTAAAAACTAGTTTACAGAATTGGCTAAATTGGAATGAAATTGCTGAAACAATGGGAATCTTTGCTCAGTGGGTGCGTACTATTTTTAAGTCTCAATTCTAAATGGAGACAGTTTTAGAAAAATAAGATAACTGTTAGACTGAGATACCCTCGCAAAAACCACAAGTTGTCTGAAAAAGTCGAAATATAAGCTAATTTCAGGAGAAACTTGATAAAAAAAATTGGATCTTTTCCGTTTGTGCCCCCCCAGCTTAGTGGGTGCATATTATTTGCAACCCCCAGACGCACGTGCAATATTTTTACATAATGATTTACTATGTAATGACACGTGCTCTGTCACTGGGGGGAGCATAACGTACTGGGGGGGCACAAACGGAAAAGATCCAAAAAATTAGGCTGAATCGATCCGGAAAAAAATTCTCAAAATTTCTTTTATTGAATTTTTTGGGGTATGGGGTTTTAAGTTGATACCACATATGCTAGAGTTGAATGCCCTACAAATCCCCCCCCCCACACACACACACACACTCAAAATTATAGCCCCCCTCCACGAAACTATAGCCCTCAAATATAGCCCTCAAATTTTGTTGTTTTTTCAAAAATGTGGTAACAATTATGGCTGCCGCAAGTAATTTTTTTCTTTGCGCGGCCTGGTTTAAATGTACGGATCATTTTTACATCATGATGGTAACATTAAAGGTTGAATAAAAAATATTCAGAGATTCTTCTTTTGTTCAAATGCTTGTATACAATATTCTAAATTTTAGCACGTGCTCATGCTTCAATGTTTAACAGCTGATTAGAATACTGTTGGCTGTATTGTGTATTTTAAAACACGCAGTAGCTACTGTTATGCACTTTAATCTGATTTACCTGTTGTAGAGAATATCATATCTGTTGTTATTTGATTGTTTATTTGAGACTTAACCAACGAATACATCGAAGAGGAGATATATATTGAGTGGTTGTGGATATTACGTAGACTTCAGTTGTTTAGAAACCCAAAATGGTGAGAGGTTGCGTTTTTTTGTTCATTTTGTGTAGATGGAAAACTCCACCTGAAGAAAATATTAATATCCCGTGAAAGTTAACCCGTAAATAACTCGGTGAGTAAGCTTGTAAAAGTTAGATGGGTTTTTCCCATTTCTGCTATTGCCCCACTCCCCATTAAGTTATGGGGTTTTTTCCATTATAGCCCCTCCATGAAATTATAGCCCCCATTACGGTATATTTACCATGATGGGGGGGCTATAGGTTATCTGACCCCTAGGCTGGGGGGGGGGGGTGTACAATGGGAAAGGCCCAAGTTATGATTACCGTGATGGGGGGGTGGGGTAGGGACTATAATGAGAAAGACCAAGCAATTGTGCCTATTTTTTTAAATCTTTTTAAGCCGGGCAGTGTGATCAGCTACAGTGCCTCGAGTGCAGCCGGGAGCAGAGGCAAGGGTCCCGTCTACAAAACAGTGTCACGTGAATCAAGAGTCGACGAACTCCTGTTTGGAAAAGGGAAGCAGCAGCCATCGGGGTCTGCTGGACCAGCGGCCTTTGACTGTGGAGACAGACACAACTCAGCTCCTGGAAAGACAAAGAAGCCAGAACAGATCCAAGTTATCACAAAAGACCTCATCCGAAAATTGATGTACGATTCAACTTTTTAAAGTTTTTTGGGCCTTTTCCGTTTGTGCCCCCCCCTAGCTTAGTGGGCGCATATTATTTGCACCCACAGACACAGGTGCCATATTTTTGCATAACGATTTACTATGCAATGGCACGTGCTCTGTAACGGGGGGGGGGGGGTGCATAACGCACTGAGGGGGAGGAGGGCAAACGGAAAAGATTCTCCGTCTCTGTCAACACATAGAAAATTTTTGGATCTTTTCCGTTATTAATTGCACCCCAAATTGTGCGTGATATATTTGCACATACTGTCTTTTTATTATACTCAACCATAAATTACACTCTATTATCAAAAAAACTATTGCCACCAAAATGATATTCAATATTCATCAAAAGCGCTGGCATTCTGCTAACAACAAATGGGTCTTGCCCATTATAGCCCAGCTCAGTGGTCAGATAACGGATTCCCCCTCCCCCCTCAAACACTACCATACTAAAATATACCATAATGAGGGGCATAAATTCGACGGCGAGTAAAATGGGAAAGACAAAAAGAATAAAAAAATAACAAGTTAATTCCTGAAATGATATATAAAATATATCATTCAGGTAGTGTTTGTAATAAATAAATAATAAGCAGAAAAGTTCCGTTTGACTTGATAACAACAATAATTAAATAGATAGGAACAGCACACATCAAGAACTAAATTTAAAGTCACGCCACATCAATTGGTCAAATTGAAATTGTTCTGGGTCCTTCTTGTATTTTTCTAAAAATTGAGCTGTGTATCTTTTTGGCTTTACTAGAAGATTTTGACAATGTTTCACTTGCCGTTGAAATTTCATTATGATATCTTACACCACTACTTATCACACCGTGTTCAAGGTACTTAGATCTAGCAACAATTTTTTAAACTAACTTTTTGGTCTGATTGTGAAACTAAAAGTTTGCCTATGGATATTTTGAAATGCTTGCTAACTATATTTGAAAATTGGTCAGGTTGACAGTGCGACTTTTTTTATATTAACCACCAAACAGGTAAATCAACTCTATTAAAAGAAACTAATTTTACGCTTCTCAAATCTTGTTCTAATCAAGAAAAAGACAAATTTTGCTACTATTTTGCTTTGTATAAAATGTGCTGACATCATGCACTTTAAAACCGTCAAATTTGATTTTTTTATTAAAGAAATTATAATTACTTATCCAAAACATTTTAAATCTATATTGCATATCAGCTTTTACTACGTTTTCTTACTTATTCGCCGTTGGAGACAATTCTATTCTCACTTAAATTGCAACACTTTTGCATGCAACTGAGACGTCGTTACACAAAAATGTTCGTTCTCAATATAGACCCTTACAAGATTAATATCCCCATTATGGCGTACTTAACATAATTTGCGGGAAGCGAGAGGGGCTATTCGTTGTAGAACCACTAAACCTGTAGGTCCTAAATTGTGAACATTGCAAAAAGTCTTAGAGATTACGCTTTAAACAAATTTTCATTTTGAAACCGATGTTCAAAAAATATGGCATACAGTTGCGGAATCACTTGATATCAAGCAAATTAATTTTTTTACTTAGGACAAGATCTAACTATTGATTTATGTTCCAATTAACTTATCGGTTTTGAGATGTTGAAAATCTTGTCAACAAAAACTGAAAGTTTTGGTGCAATATCTGGCTAAAAACCTTTAAAAATCTCTGTTGATGCTCTCGTTAAAAATCTGATAATTTTTTATTGTTTTTTTTCAAAATGTCTTGTAATGGTCTTAATTTTTAATTTTTCATACTTCTGCTTGCCTAAGGTGTATAGGGCCTCATGCAATACATTAGCTAAGCTTTTTATTTCTCAAGTGCTATTGCGAAAACAGTCTATTGCGGAACTTTTTCTTCGATTTCTAAGTTTATAAGGTTATGTGAAAGATATCACCGTTAAAATACATATATCTAGAGTTTTAATAGAATTGTGTTAAGCAGACTGAACTTGAAAAATGACTTGTCGACTTAGATTGAATTTGCGCGACACAAACTTTCCAAATTGATTATTCAGTTTATTTAAGGAAGTTTTCAATTAGTGGTTAATTATTCTCTTGAGCATTTTTGTTGCATATATTTATTCTTTAAAACTGTTTGAAAAAAAATAAATCTTTATGCGAAAACAGAAGAGTTTTTGGAAGAGCGCGAAAAAAGAGACTTTCATCAGAAGTTGTTTTTTTACCGAATATTTAAATTTGCCTCAATTGAAACCACCATCAATAATTTACTTCATTCAAATTTTATCAAATTATCTGGTGAGATCACGTTTATGTCATTTTGTGAGCCCTTAAGCTTGTTGTGTCTAATGAAAAAATGACTTTCACGACAGGAAAAAACTGGCTGTTTTATGATTTAAAATGTTATAGTTCGGCTGCTGTTTGACTGGTGACCTAAATGGCTGTAGGTTACCATAGTCTACTGGTTCTATCCGTTTCATGGACATATTCAAACCTGAGTAGGATTTTTCCGTTTCTGCCCCATCCCCACTACGTTCTGCCCTTCCCAGTTATAGGGCACGTGCCATTACAAAGTAAATTGTTTTAAAATTATGGCACGTGAGTCACGGATGCAAATTAAGTGCTCCCACTAAGCTGGGGCGGCCCAATCAGAAAAATCCCTTCGTTATATTTTTTTAACGTTTAAAGTGAACATAATTCGCCAAAACGCATAATTCGCCAAAACGCAGCCGTAAATCACCAATATATGATTAGACAGACTGAGACAGAAATTAGATCAATGGCAGATCCTTGACTAATGTAGTTCCTTAGTCAAGTCAAGGAGCTTTGACAAGGAACCATGTAAAAAGCACAAAACACAACTGCCTGTTCCCGTTATTTATCAAAGACTTTTTAGATGTTTTTAGGCGAGCATATTTGCTCGAACGTGTCACTGTTTACCGCGATAAATTTTAACAATGTTAATTAGGCAGATATGAAAGAAAATTCAATTGCTAATTAATTCCGTAAAAAGTCCCTCGGATTTCTAATTGTGGCGTGATAACAGATGGTAAAGTGAGTGTAACACACCAATGATCGATAGTTCAATCCCTTGCCTCCGTGAAGCTGTCTGTGTGAGAATGAGCTCTTACTTAACCATAGCTTCAGGTTTACCATAGCATGACCAATTTTGTCTGCAAAATTGGTTGCACGTGAAAGTCTCGGACGCTAAAGAAGTGGCCATAGTCACCAAAAAAGAGCATTTATGCTCCCAAACTGAACAGTTTGAGATGTGGGGAATAATAGAAAAAGGACAGCTAATAACATGCTACTATTAATGTACAGAAGACTAAAAATCTAACTTTGCTCCGCTGCGATTACGCAGAAACAACATTATTATATTATAAGACTACTAATTGATGATTAGAAATATCTTATATATAAATTTCGGCCGTAATAATTTGTTCGGTTGTGATAGTTTCATATCAAGTCTCACGGGCCGCTAAGGCATGGCTATGGCCCGCGAGGCATGGCCAAACGCGCTAAATGTGCATCTCTTAAACAGTCGCTAGCGATACCTCACCCTGGGTAAACTTATCGTTTGATCAGTTTGTGTTTTTTTTTCAGAGTGCCCAGAGAGGACCCATCTGGTGAGTCTATAGTGCTGCCCAAGGGGGAGTATGACAGGATAAAGAGGGCGAGCAAAGTTCTGAGTAAAGAGGAGAGGGAGGCACAGCTCAGAGCCATCAAGGAGGAGAAGGAATACCAGGAGGTCAGTGTCCTCTTCGTCTTGTATCCTCCTTTGTAACCTGTCACAGAGGTCGGATCTATTCTGTTTTGGACCCCAGCCCCCACCTCCACCCTGCTTAATGGGCATAAAATTTTAATGCTCCACCAGGCGCGCGTGCTATCTTTTTGCGTGCTGCGTAAAATAGCATGATTTGTAACGGGGGGGGGGGGGGGGGCATAAAAACACAAAAACACGGGTGGGGACAAAACAATATATCTCAACTATCTTTATTAATTCAAGGCAATATCCCCTTAAAACTTTCGGAAATTCTAAAACTATGCCAAATTTTGTCAAAATTACTACGACGGGCGTATAAATATCATACAAGTTACAAGTTAGTTGAAACGTTGCGATTGATTTTAGTCAGAGGCTTCGAAGCGGAAGCAACTCCTGGCCGAAGAAGATCTAAAACGAAAGAAGAACGAAAAACTGAGCGACTTGGAAGAAGAGGTCAAACAGCAACGTGAACACCTTTTGGCCAAAGCTCAGGAACTACGAGACGAACAGACAGACGAGATCAAACTTCTAAACGAATTGATTCTGAACTCGAAGTGCCACGCAATCAGAGATGCTCAGATTCTTGAGAAGGATATAATTGAGAAGGAGCTGACGGAGGAGGAGCAGAGATTGGATGCAATGATGGAACACGAGAGACAGAGGAAGATCAAACTGCAGGAGGAATATGATCTCATAAAGAAACACAAGCAGCTTGAGTTAGTTCAAAAGTTGATCCAGAGTCTATAATTTTTAGCGCAATTTTACCCCCGATGCTCTTCAAGTTAAATTGATCGATCGAAAAATCAGTTCAAATACTGTAAAAAGTGTGTTCATAACATTTAAGTGATGGTAAATTATGGAATTAAATTGCAGAAAATGCAGGAAGGCATCTTTTGTGGGTGAAAGGTACATAATAAAGATTATGGAAAATAATTACTAATCTTTAAACAAACCAAGATAACGAAACGACAAAATTTTAATTCGTTTTATAAACCATATATGGTCCGTATTATGGCGAGTAGGTTTGACCAACTTTTTTTCCACCTTAGCGTCTAGATTAAGAGTGATTTAATTTTTGTATGGTGTACCAGGGCAGCAGGTGTGATCCGAGACCAGATGGCTGCGAGGGAAGAGGCGTCTATTCTTGAGGAAGAGGCTAAGGAACAGGAGGCCAGGGCTATGAGGAAAAAACAGGAAGCCATGGAAGAGGAAGACATCCAGGTACGAATTAACGCACAAAAATTATTTAAATCGTCGATACCGATAAAATTTCACCTTGGAAACAACATCCAATTATTAATAATTTAAATATCGAACAAAAGCACGGCAATGGTGACATTGTAGATTTTATCGTTTTTGACTCAGCCAAGCAGCGATAACAACATTTTTTTCTCAAAGCCGAAGATTATGTTTAACTCTACATTTCTCAACTAGAAACTCCACGCCAGTAAAGTAAGTTCACGCATACAATCGGATTGTTAGAACGTTGAAAGTAGAGTTACGTTTAATCCATGCATAAAATAAACTCGACGAGGCTAGAAATAGAAAAATTGCACAATCAACGCGAGTTGTGCAAGGGAGAAGAAATTTCAAGAAACAAGGAAAAACTTTTAGACCCCAAGTTTGAAGTCTGCCTTACAGCTTTGAAACACTTTCTTGACTTGCTACTTCATGTGGCATACAGTGACCGAACTAAAAAAACAAATTCCTCTTGAACGTTATAAAAAAACAACTTGGAAATCTGATCTAATTGAATTGCGTAAGTGCATTAATGGAGATGAGCTTGCGCACGATGAAAAAAATTTAAACAGTTAAGGGTAACAGATTAGAGCTCTGTTAGTCATTTTTTATCCACTTTTTGTTGTCATGACAATTAATGGCCTCACGGTAAAAGTCATAGTTATAGTTATAATTAAAATTATTGTCATAGCCCCGTGAAAATGAAATATAGAGAGAGTAAAACAGCAATACCACAAGCACTAAAAACTGCCGCAGAAAACGGTTTGTTTCCTATTGTTCAGCAAATGTATTGCAAAAATAAGCTGATTTGAGCAGTAAATAATGTGATACTATCTCTTGTACTTCAAATACTCTTGTGTAGTAAATCTTTAAGCAGAAGTGTATTTTTACTGTGTTCTGATCTTGCTATTTACTTGAGCTGCAATTCAACAGTTAATATCTTAGCTTCTTGTATTTCAACTTGTGACTAAATAAAGAACCCAGGTTAAAATTTTGTTTATTCATTTTGCATAAACAGGTCTCTGTCATATATCTCTGTCTTCGATTTGTTTCTCAATCATATTGAATTGTTACAAGTAACGCGATTCCGTTTTCTGTGATCCTTAGCAAATCCAACTCAATTTTTTGTTGAAAAAAGTGAGCTTAATAAATAGTTATAAACGAAATTTGTAATACAGCTTTGAAAACATTATATATACCGTTGCAAAAAACTACAGAAACACAATATCCTGATTATTTTAGAACGGCTAAAAGGAATTTGGTGCAACGCGTTCCTTGTCATAAGTGGAAGAGTGGCCGGAACGTGAACTGCAATTTAGGAAACATTTAGGAACACATCACAAAAAAATTTTATCAGTTAATTTTTGTATTAAATGCAACCTGATAAGCTGAAAGATTTTAATTCTAATTTCTCAAAGTTAGTTAGAAAAAGTTGGCTGGTTTGCAATACTTGCATGTCATTGTCAGTCGCGAGTCAATGAGTATTCATTGCCTTATTTTTTATTTGTGATTGATTTGATGATACGCCTCTAGCGCTTTGCGCGCCGTATATGTGATTGAAGAGTCAGAAAAAGTTATCAAAAATTATCAAAATTATCAAAAACTATCAAAATCCGGTGTAATTTTTATCATCAGTAAAACGATTGAAGATTATCTGAAAATTCTTGGAAAAATCCTCCATATATTTTTTGTAAAATTTTCGTATTCCAACCATCTTTTTTTCATTGGTACCGCCAAAGGTTGAAAAACCACAATTATTTATAGACTTTGCTAAAGCACTGTGGAATTTTGGTAAATTTAGAACTGTTGTTACATTTCACAAGTAGCAAATTGAATGTTACAGAATTATTAACATTCGCAGACTGTCATTTTATTCATCTTTTTTTTCGGAGTTGGTAACTCCCATATTTTTTCATCTACGCGATTACTGGATAAGTCAGAAATTTTGTTACCAATTGCCCCCCACATCCCTCCCCCTCATTGAGTTGCTTATCAGTTGAAACTTTATTAAAATCTCGGCTGATTGGGTGAGACAAAGAAATTTCATGAATTGGTAACTGCTTTCGTTGGGTATAGCATTACTGCTCGATAAGATCATCTCAACTTGCAGAGCAAACAATGTTGAAACAATTTTGCAGTGGTACAGTTTTTGAACTCAATATACTTTCATACACGCCTGATGACTGACTTGTACGCCTAATTAATAATTATGGTTCCTGCGTAATCGCAGCGGAACAGCATTAGGCCACAGCGGCCTGTCCTCAGCTGATCGTTTTCTTATTATTCCCCACATTTCAGACTATTCTTTCTATGAGCAGCATTGCTCTTTGTTTGGTGACTACGGCCACTTTTTTTGCGTCTGAAACTTTCACGTGGTACCATTATTGCAGCCAACATTGGTCAGTCTATGGTCAACCTGAAGCTATGGTTAAGTAAGAGCTCATTCTTACACAGACAGCTTCACGGAGGCAGGGGATTGAACTCTCAATCATTGGCGTGTGAACCACACACCTTACCTCTCGGCTTACTTAATATACTGTTATTAGGCACTGCTGTCTAAGAAGCGTGAACAGAAGGAGATAGCACGTGAACTGTTGGAGGAAAACGAGATGCAGAAGCACCAGAAGGAGAAGGCCCTGGAACAGGACAGGGCTCTGGATCTCAAGGTCATGCAATTCCTCAAGGAAAAAGCCGTAAGTCCATAAAGTATGTCTTGCCAGTTAAATGAAAATTGGGATCTATTCTGTCCCCCCCCCCACCCCAGTGTTTTTTTATGACCCCCAGTTACAGAATAGGGGGGGGGGGGGGGCAGAATAGATCCGAAAAATTGAAAATTGAAATATCTACATAAGATCTTGGTATAAGAAAACGTTAAGATAAGCACAAGATTTTTAAAAGTTTTCAGACATTTGCATTTGACAAGATTTGATCAAAACATGTCAAAACTTATTATGATTTTAGCTTCAAATTTTGAGAAAAATTAAGATCTTACTTGTGTTTGTAAGATATATCAAATTTCATTCGTTTCACGGGCTTAGCTTTTACAAGAACTGTCACTAAACACAATTTTGGGAACTTTAAAGAGGTGTAGAAAATGGCGTTTGGATATTTTGCGATGAATATTTTTAAAATATCACATGATACATAACTGGTATAAAAACACTGTAATGGCTAGTCACATCTGGTTTTAGAAACTATTCTATATACACAAATAATATAGTATAGAATGGGTTTCTAAGGGGGGGGGGGTCGGCAGGCATTAAACCCTTCCCTAAAACACGCGTGAAAAAACTCCTCTTTGAGAAAGAAGTTAGATACGGGTTGCTCTATGGTCATTAACTAAGTATACAATTACTGTAAAGGTATACTATTACTTAGGTAGATCTATGTTATTTGGTGATGTGTGTTTAGGAGAGAGAGGAGGCACGTGAACAGGAGGCGATAGCCCAGAAGAGGGAGAAGGAGAAGGAGATTGCCCGATTGAGGGCTCTTCAGGAGAGGGAACAGGACAGGCAGGCTGAACTCGTTAGTATCACAAACCTGCTTTCGGAAAAAAACACCCACCCAACTATAGACAAGAACAAGGAGGCTCGGTAATGTGCGTACGCAAATAATATTCTGTCCCCGCCCATCCACATTCTTGACATAATTGGCTACCAAATGAAAAAGAGATAGAACGCTTTCAAAACCGTCATATGTATCATTCAATAAACCAAAAATGAAATGAAATAATTCCACGCTAGAGGACCGATGGAACTTGTTGTTAATGGGGCTAGTAGAAAAGACAAAAACAAAAATCAGATAACAAACATTAATTACGAACAAAACTCGATGTCTATATTAAAAAAACATAACATAATCAAATTCGCGCCAGATAAAACCTAAACAAAGCGAACTAACCTATAGTTCATTTGAAAAGATATTGGACTTGTCCTCAATGCGACTGGATAACTGGTCGACAAAAAGAGCAAAAATGCGCGAAGTTGAAAAATATATTTCCATATTTGAAAAAAAAATTGAACTCGACGTGCTTAAAATGATTAGATATTAACTGAAATTGCCAAAATGTTCAATTATATCTCCATAGGAAACAATCGAGACCTGCCAGTGTACGTCATACGACTACAAAAAGAAGGACAAATACAGGCAAAAATAAAAATTTCGAATAAATTTTGGCAATAATGGCAGTGAAGCCGTTACAACCATAAATTTGCCACTAAGAGCATAAAAAATAATCAATTGCGCATTGTTTGGAAGCCAATGAAGCCTACCATTAATGTTATAATTAACAAAAAAAAACAAAAATCCTTTAAGATGTACAAACATATAAAAATCTCAAAGAGAAACACTTTATGAAATCCGGTAGTAACAGTAGTAACAAATCAGAGAAACAAACGGTTGCAGCTCATTTTATTATAAAGATTATAGTATAGCTCAGTGGAAACGGACATGTCTTTACAGAGACTAAGCTACAAATTAACAGAGAAACGAGTTAAAATTTGCTTTTGAGAACAAATATTTTGAAAACTCATGACTACATGAAATCTCACAAAAGAGATGAATTAAGTTGCAACACCTCAAGATACCAATTGAGCTTGTTATTAATGGGAAAAAGTTACGAGACTACAAAATACAAAACCAGCAGAAGCCCCAAGCTTCGCAAACAATTTTACGACAGCAGTGTTCCAGGCACTATGATCATGAGATGAGATGTTTTCTGCAAGAACTGTGATTCATCACTTGCTTCTCATCCGACCATGAACGAGTCTTCCTCATGAAGGGACTACGTAAAACTGATAAAAAACCCAAAAATTGAACAGTTTAGAAGTCACGGAAATTTTTTATGAAACTAAATGGTCGAAGCCATCAGTGAAAACATATAACCAGCCAAGTAAAAAATGTTTGAATTGTCAAATGTGGTTGAGACTTCTTATTAGTGAGATTCAGTTACATGATGGCAAAATTAAATGCAAAAAGGAGTCAGTTAAAAAAATTTTTTTTAAAAAGTTCATTTGAAAGTCGTTAAGACAAATAGCTATAAACCGAAATGTAAAAAGATAAAAAGAGGTTCAGTTATACGTCCTGGGAAAGCAATTGAGACCTATCATTGTCAGGTACAAGTTGTACAACAACAAGAAAGACAAACCCAGCCAGAAATAGTAAAAAATACACTAAGTTTTGCGAGAACTGTGTCTCAGCCCAAAAGCATAAATTAATCGACAAAAACAATTATGATATTCAGATACGTCCTTTTTCAACGCTTTGCTTGTTCCCAACTAACCTTTCCTGCAATTGGACTTGTCAATAATGTGGTTATTTGACAAGGAAACAAAGTGAACTCAAAATGTTCAATCATGCTGAAAAAACAGTTTTTTTGAAAACTCGTAGTATCCAGCCAAGAGACCATTAGTAAATTATAGACCATTGCAGACATTAATATACAACTCACAGGAAGCGGACGTTGACCTGTTTTGGTGGAGATTACGCCAAAATTGACGAAATTTTGGAAAAAAATTCGGAATTCCTGAATAAAAACAAGGTAATATACAATTCACAAAATTTTAAACCTCGGTAACTCCTGTAAAAAAAGAAAATCAGAAAAATCTTTTTAATTCAATATTCTACGCTGGAAGGGCTTTCTGATGATACCACTCACAACTCTCTAGCAAAACTAGAGATTTTGAGGACTGTGAATATCATTTACCTAATAAAAGCAAATTTTTCAAACCACTCCCCGTTTTATATTTTCTTCGTATTTACAAACGTCTTGGTGTCCAGGATCCGGATTTTCCACTGCTATGAAAAGGCCGTAAGTCAAATTATGACAAGACTTTGGGTCGACTTCAGTACTGTGCTCGACCATGTCATTAAGGTAGGGAAATTACCTACTACCTCAACTTAATTATTGGTCTTCTCATATGGTCGACCCCCCCCCCCCCTGACTCAAGTGGGGTCGAAATGCTAACATTGATTATAGTGATAAATGGTTTGCAGCCATTAATTATACTTATGTCTCGTATGGCGCTGGTGAAAATGGCAGACTAACCAAAATATAGAAATTTTATTACTGGCCAATCACAATTGAGATATTGGGAATATTGTTTTCTGATTGGCTGATTGCTCAACAAATTCTCCATGTTTTAAAACTAGGATATGAACATTACCGTAAAATTTCACAAATCACGATAAGCCGAAAGAGAAAAATTGGGGGGATACTGGTCTCACATTCGGTTGTGATAGATTCATATCAAGTCCCACTGGCCGCTGAGGCATGGCCATGGCCCGCGAAGCATGCCCAGATGCGGTAAAAATTATAATCTAGCATTAGGCTATGTCCAATTTAGGCTAATTGAACGCATAAAGGTACAATTTTTTAAAGTTCTCAACCAATCAGATTCGTTGAAAAATCTACATTTTGGTACGTCTATTTGTTAAGACGTCACCGTCTCTTATGTTGGCTTTTTTAGGATGCACTTAAGGCGAAGCGTAGCCAAGAGGCGGCGGAGAGAGAGTGGAGGCGGAAAGAGATGGAGGAGGCGGTGAAGAAGAAGGAGACAGAGGATATGCTCAAGAGGGCCAGGGAGGAACAGCTCAAGTACAAAGAACTCTCGCAGGCTGTAGAGGTTGCCAAAAACGAGGCAGAATTCAACCGAGTCCTCAGGTATCATGAACAACTTACTGCACTCGTTGAACGCTCATTTGATGCACTCGATGACAAAATTGAACGCTCAAAATGAGAAATTCAATGAAAGTTGTCTGTTTTTTTTCTATAGGGTATTTTCAGTACTTTTCAATTTCCCTTTATTTTGAAAATCGATAGAACTGTAGCGGCCCAAAGTTCCAGAAAAGTGACAAAAGTATGAACGGAGAAAATCAAGATAAATTTGACAGCTTTGGTTAAGAAAAAAAGTAAATCCAGTTCCAAGAGTGTCACTTTGCTCTCATGTTGTGATTTTAAAGTTAAATATCCCCAAAATCTTAAAAGATAATCGTCCGTTGTTTTGGACTAGAGCCCACCAATTAAAAAAAGACTATTTTCTCATCACCACATCTAGCCAAGCCGGATCGTTTCTGCTAGCGCCCCCCCCCCGCAGCAAATTAGGCGCCCCCATTTTTATACGTTTAAACATTATGTATGCATTTGAGTTACTACGTATGCATACGTGTGAATAGGCATTTGGAAAATACTAATGGAGTGGAGGTTTCAAAATAATTTGTGAATAGCAATAAGTCACTGCATATAATCTAAACATCAACAAAAAACTTGTTCTTATTGGGTTTTTAGTAATTGCGAGCTTTGTAAATGAGTCTACTACTATATTTGTCCTGCAAATTGTTACATATATGGTTGTTAATTTATTATACCAGAAACCATAGTATGAAAATGAATAACCTTTTCAAAAGAGAGCAAAACATCAATTTTGTGGGGTGCCTAAATTTCGGCTATATAAGGCGGCGGCGGCGGCGGCGGGGGCAAGGGGGGGCTAGCGGGCTAGCGGAAAAGGTCAAGCCAAATAACCCCTAACCCGGCCGTGATAAACTATTGTACTCCAAAAAACGAATCTCAATGCATGTAAAAAAAAGGCCTTACCGTGTGGGATAAGGCAACAAATTATACTATTATACTAATTGGTTTATACTATTAAACAACATTATAAACTAAATTATACTGTGCTAAAATTGTATAATTGGAATTATACTTTGCAATTCCGTTGTCTCAAAATTCTACAAATTAGCGACATATTAATTAAACTCTTTTGGTATGGGCTGTAGCTAGTTGTGAAGATCTTATGAAGATAACAAGTGAATACACCAAAATACTTATCTTAAAAGATCCAAATTAGATTTTACTATAAGGTTACCTCTTATTAAGAACAAAAATGAACCATAAAATAGATCGATAACAAAAAATTGAGATAGAAAATTAATCTATATTCTCACCCTGCCTAAAAATAAGCGCAACATGTGAGCTGGCTTAAAATTACCACGTATAGCTATGCTTTAACGGCCCTTGGGACGCGACAGGAATCTAACACAACCAAACGAAATATCACAACAGAGCATGGTGTGAGCTGCATAATAAGTGAGCGCTTAAATCTGATTGGTCAATACACAATTTGAGTAATTTCGTTTTCAATTTAGTGTCCTAACTTTTGCTTTCGATCTGCTGTCCTTTCGATCTAGTGTACTGCGTGGCCGGTAAATTGGCTGACATAGGAATTAGCTGACATCTGGGTGGTCAGCCCGGGTTTGCACTGTGTACAGTATTTAACGTTGTGTGGGTGGTATTTTTAGAGTGCAGAAGGAGGAGATAGCGAAGGAGGCTGAGAAAGAGAGAGAAGTTCAGAAAAATAAGGACTCATTCTGCAAAGACATCCGAGCTCAGATCAGAGAGAAGGAGCAGGTCAAAATTGGAGAGAGGAACGCGTTCTTTGAGGAGGGAACCAAACTTGCCGAGGAGGCCAGGGCCAGGCGGGAAAAGATTGACAAGATCAAGCAAAAGAAAATAACTGAACTCAAGTTAGTACCTTTATTTTTTAATTTCCCTCTATGTTAATTGGGTCGTTCTATTTTAGCCCCCCCCCCCCCCCCCCAGTTTAAAGGTCAGATAACCTAATAGCTTCACTTCATTCGGGGAAAAATAGTAAAAAGTTTGGATCTTACGAAACGGAATAAAAGTTTTTCCATACTTTGCGGTGATAAAATTGTTTTTTTAGCTGGCTTGCGACAAAGATGATCTGAAATAGGGAAATTAATTGGGCTTAATTCAGTTTTTTAGACAATTGCGGAATGATTTGTTTTTGTTTGTTTCAGAGACATGGGTGTTCCTGATAAATACCTGAACGAAGTCATAAGAAAGATGAACAACCCTCTTCCTGTAGGAGTACGATAATATCTTTCACAGTGAGAAATAAACAAAAACAACAATTACCACTGTCTTGAAGAGAACGAAACTGCTTTCCCGTGTTAGAAAAAGCGTTATAGCATAATGATGACGTCATAGAGTAACGAAATGTTACTAAAAACTGATGATTTTATTGTTAAAGTAGGACAACATTTATCTTCTTTTTCTTCGTGTGCCCACCAGTTTTCATTCAACAAGTCTACCATACCCAATATAGTTGTTTTATTGATGCATTTAATAAATTTTTGTTAAAAAGTTTTCTAAATTTATCATTCTAAGGTAGAAACCCGTACCTAACTCCAAGTGTGTTTCAGAACTGGACCAGTATAAATGCAATTCCTCATCAGTACCGAATCATAGACTGATTCATGTCACTTTTTTGACTTGTCAGACTTGCGTTCAGTCTGATTTTAAAATGGGCAGACTTGGGCCACGTGTAAAAAAAAGTTCCGTACGGGGATTGAACACAGGATCTCCCGCTCCCTAGACGTTTGTTCTCCTTTCAGTTTGATTCAGGCGTTTCCGTTGATTACGCTTTGCTACACCCAACTAGCACTCTGCCGACGTAAAAATGCGCCGAAACTCGAACTGATTTTAGAGTTGTCGATATGCTGTACAGAAACTATTTACTAATGAAATATCAGCAAATGCAATGGGTTGACTTGGGTTCAAAATCAATTAATTCTTTGGACATATTCATGTAGCTTTAGACAGTTTTCAATTCAAATTTAACCAAGAACAATTAAATATATATTGCAGATTTTGTAGACAATTAAAATAGTTGTCTACAAAATCTAAGTAAAAGTAAATTCAATTATTTTCCATATTTTTATATAACAAACTTTCCATTACAGTTTGGACTAACTACACTCAATTGGAAACGACAACTTTGATTCAATTTGCAAAAATTCTGTCCTATGTTTTTGCGATGAATTGAAGTTAGTTTTCAGGAAACTTTTAGACACTCTAAAGCGACTCTAAAAATATTCTACATTTTTTTTGAAATGGTTTTGACTACAGAATACGGATGCGAACAAATCAACAAATTGGGCAAAAAAATCAGCTCACAAAAAAGTTGAATAAATTAATTGGCACTACCCGCATCCGTAATTTATTATAAACATACCTCAAAAAAATTAATGAAGATAAATATAGGAAAGCAGTTTCAAAAAATAAAGTTCCTCGCCAAGTACTGTTGCCACTTGAGAGCAGACTTGCTAAAAATATTGCGTATCAATCTGATACGCAATATTTTTAGCAAAATATTGCTAAAAATATTGCGTATCAATTTTTTAGACAATTGCGGAATGATTTGTTTTTGTTTGTTTCAGAGACATGGGTGTTCCTGATAAATACCTGAACGAAGTCATAAGAAAGATGAACAACCCTCTTCCTGTAGGAGTACGATAATATCTTTCACAGTGAGAAATAAACAAAAACAACAATTACCACTGTCTTGAAGAGAACGAAACTGCTTTCCCGTGTTAGAAAAAGCGTTATAGCATAATGATGACGTCATAGAGTAACGAAATGTTACTAAAAACTGATGATTTTATTGTTAAAGTAGGACAACATTTATCTTCTTTTTCTTCGTGTGCCCACCAGTTTTCATTCAACAAGTCTACCATACCCAATATAGTTGTTTTATTGATGCATTTAATAAATTTTTGTTAAAAAGTTTTCTAAATTTATCATTCTAAGGTAGAAACCCGTACCTAACTCCAAGTGTGTTTCAGAACTGGACCAGTATAAATGCAATTCCTCATCAGTACCGAATCATAGACTGATTCATGTCACTTTTTTGACTTGTCAGACTTGCGTTCAGTCTGATTTTAAAATGGGCAGACTTGGGCCACGTGTAAAAAAAAGTTCCGTACGGGGATTGAACACAGGATCTCCCGCTCCCTAGACGTTTGTTCTCCTTTCAGTTTGATGCAGGCGTTTCCGTTGATTACGCTTTGCTACACCCAACTAGCACTCTGCCGACGTAAAAATGCGCCGAAACTCGAACTGATTTTAGAGTTGTCGATATGCTGTACAGAAACTATTTACTAATGAAATATCAGCAAATGCAATGGGTTGACTTGGGTTCAAAATCAATTAATTCTTTGGACATATTCATGTAGCTTTAGACAGTTTTCAATTCAAATTTAACCAAGAACAATTAAATATATATTGCAGATTTTGTAGACAATTAAAATAGTTGTCTACAAAATCTAAGTAAAAGTAAATTCAATTATTTTCCATATTTTTATATAACAAACTTTCCATTACAGTTTGGACTAACTACACTCAATTGGAAACGACAACTTTGATTCAATTTGCAAAAATTCTGTCCTATGTTTTTGCGATGAATTGAAGTTAGTTTTCAGGAAACTTTTAGACACTCTAAAGCGACTCTAAAAATATTCTACATTTTTTTTGAAATGGTTTTGACTTAAGAATACGGATGCGAACAAATCAACAAATTGGGCAAAAAAATCAGCTCACAAAAAAGTTGAATAAATTAATTGGCACTACCCGCATCCGTAATTTATTATAAACATACCTCAAAAAAATTAATGAAGATAAATATAGGAAAGCAGTTTCAAAAAATAAAGTTCCTCGCCAAGTACTGTTGCCACTTGAGAGCAGACTTGCTAAAAATATTGCGTATCAATCTGATTGAATCTTCTAACAATTCTGATAAGTTTGGCTGGACAGCAAAATTTTACATTGATAGATTATACTCAAATTGAAACGCATACATTTATTACATTAAATTTCGGCGCTGAATCATTGAAAATTGCCTTTTATTCAGCGTTCTTGGTCAGGAATTTAATATTTTTGTGTCACCTTTTACAATTTACAGTGCATTTTTCAGAGAGCGTCATCGGCGCACGATTTTAATCTCTCTGCTAATGGCTTGTCCGTCAGATCGAAAGATCTGCTGAACTGCCAAAAGATAATTAGTCTGCTCCACAACTGAAAATCAATCATTAAATCCAAGCTTAGATATGAGCAAGCTCAATTGATAGGAACGTTCGGCTTAGACTACCTAAATGTCTTTCTAAATACAAAATCGTTTTCAACTGCAAGAGCCGTTTCAGTGATAAGGTAAAAACACACTTGAACACAATTTGATTCAGAACAATTTAATTCGGAAACGTTGTTGAAATAAGAGCAAAATCTGACAATAAATAGGAAAAACTTTAAAAAAAAGCAGTCAATTTTCTCTAACAGGTTGAGTCTGTTGATATTTGTGATAACAACTAGTGTTGTTCATCCAATATAGCGCAATTGATTATCTGAAATAAGTGCCCTTGAAACGTATTATTTCAATCACCACAGGTAGGTGATTAATCCGCAAGATCTTTCCAGCTTATTTTCACATTTTCCAAAGTTGGATAACCTGAATGCCATGTGCTACCTTCAATTTACCTTCACAGACTTCAGAAATAAGGAAGGAAGCATTGAAAATATATCTGGAACATCAACAAAAAGAAGCAGAGGGCGAATATCTTGAATAGAAAGTGAAATTATCATAGGGCTGCAATGCTAGTCAGCTGCACTTAAATGATGAGCGGTTATAACAAACAGTACAAGCAACATTTGAGTTGGCTTAGACAAATAGGATGACAAATCATAAAGACTATTTACAAGTCTCAATTAGACATTGTAGAAATTCCTGAAAAGAAAGAATTTTAGCTCAGCTGCAAAGAAATTTTGAGCGCTAAATACAAACAGTGCAAGCAACAATTTAGTTAGCGTAAAGAAAAAGCATGACAAATGGCATATACCATTTTTTCAGTCTGAGTTAGACATCACAGAAGTCTCCTAAAATGGCTAGATTCTCCTGACTTATTAGTGCATCTAGACAGCCAAAACCATCGCCTTTTTTCTTGAACAGAAACTCGCAATGGTGTTCAAAATTTTCATGGCTTATTATTCTTGTTCCTTTCAGCTATTATCAAATTATGTTGTGAAAAAAACTTTTTGTTGCTTGACAGAAGATCAGCCGTGACGTTTTTGCGACGCAATCGACCGCCAAATTGGAATATTATGCAAACTCAGTTTAAAAAAGCATTAATAGCTAAAAAATCAAAAAAATTAAATGATAGTAACAATATTACTAAACATAATAATAAAAAGAGTATTGCTAATATAGATGATAATAATAATATAGATAAATTTATGTTAAGCCCATGTTAAGCCCACCACTTGTTCTTTCTCCCCTCTAAAAATTCTGTTTCAGCAGACTGGAGAACGCATCAGATATACGTTGAGATACAGATTTTTTACGCACGGTAATTGTTTCTTCTAATAAAGAGCTTGTGTGCTTTTTATTCCACGTCGATCCTTATTGGAGTTTTACTTCCTTATAAAGAGTGCACAAGGCTTCCCTTCCCCAAATAGGAATTTGACCTATTACGTAGTTAGTTTGAATATTAATATCCAGCAGGGAGTATGAGAGTTCAAGATGAGATTTGAAGATGGGTGTTGCAAATAATATGCATACAGTTAATATACGGGGGAGTTTTTGAGACGGTAAATAAAAGAAACTGATTTTTCGGACGTCTAATTGGTTGTTTTTTTATTTGCTACGTCTAAATACTTAATTCCAGGAGTCCATTCAATTAACTGAAAATAAGAAATTAAAAACTAGAAAGTCTGTTTCTAGTGGTTTTGGCTCGACAGATAGATTAAAAATAAGAACGAGCTGGCTGCATTTTACTCAATCTTTTTTTGTAACAATTTAGGACGCCGCATTACACCTAATCTGCTTCTGAATTCTAGTAAGCAGAGTTTTTGAATCCCCAAATAAATTTTGCACATGCTTTTTCTACAAATTACAAAACACGAAAAACGCATTCATAACAGTAAAATCAGAACAAAATTATGGTTTGCAGCCCTCTTGTGAACAAATCTATAACACACTGACATGCGTTTTTTCAACGCTCTCTTCATTTTCCTGAATTGATCCGAAAACGTATGCTGGTCTTTACACAGTTCTGGAAATTTTTGCCAAAGTAGCTCTCTGTACTGTGTAATTTTTACGTCGAATTAATGATTGTTCGGCCCTTGAAACAACTCCTTCAACAACTGGTAGTTTTGATTTTGGAGATAGTAGGTCCAATTCGTTGCAGTTTGTAAAGCTTATACGTTCTGTTTAACATATCTACAAATCTGAAAAATAATCCTGTAATAGCACTCAGAGTGTTCAGTCATATTTCATTCCAAATTGTTACACAAAATATTGCTCACCAGTTCTTTCCATCCTGCTGCGAACTAACTGCAATTACAAAACGCTGGTCATCCACCGCTCTCAGCTTAAAAATTTCAGCGCAAGCCCCACTCTTGCCAGCTCTCTGTTAGCGTTTTCCAATGTTGGCTAACTTGATTGCCACAAGCTACCTTTGTTTGCTGATGTATCCAAACGGTATGGAGACAAAGCTACTGTCACGACCACCAATGCCATCATCAAATTAACTTCACAGACTCCAGAAAAAAAGAAGGAAGCATTGAAAGTACATCTGAAACACCAACAGAAAGAAGCAGAGATCTAATATCCATAATACAAAGTGAAAATATCATACAACTGCATTGCTAGTCAGCTTCATTTAAACGCTGAACTGTGAAAACAAGCAGCACCAGCAACATTTGAGTTAGCTTAGACAAATAGCATGACAAATCATATAGATTATATACCCACTCTCAATTAGACACTGCATAAATCCCTGAAAAGGAAGAAGTTTAGTGCACCTGCAAGTAAATGTTGACCAGTAAATACAAAAAGTACAAACAAAATTGGAGTTAGCGTAAGGTAGAAGCATATATATATATATATATATATATATATATATATATATATATATATATATTGCAAATTCCATATTCTCAGTCTGAGTTAGACATTAGAGGAATCTCTTAAAAAAGACTTATTAGTGTATCTAGGTAATCAAAGCTCTCGCCTTTTTTCTTGAACATAAACTCTCAATTGTCCTCAAAATTGTAAATTGTCAAGTCTTTTTATTGATGTTCCTTTCAGTTATTACCCAATTGCGTTGTGAAAAAACATTGTATTACTTGACAGAAGATCAGCCGAGAATTTTTTGCTTGCGATGCAATTGAACGGGAAGTCAGAACGTCATGCATACTCAAAAGATTTTTTTATTGATTGATAATCAAAAACTAAAGGATAATCACAGTATTACCAAAACAACAATATTAAAAAGAGTATTGATAATATATATTTTAATAATAATATAAACAAATTCATGTTGGGCCCATCACTTTTGCTTTGTTCCCGTAAAAATTTCGTTTTCAAGTCAGCAGACCAAAGAACGCATCAGTTATACACTGATATACAGAGTTTTTTTTTTCACGTCTTCCTATTTAAGAGTTTTGTCAGATTTTTATTGCACATCCTTACTTGAGTTTTAACTCCTCTATAAAAGTGCGCAATGCTTTCTCAAATAAGAATTCGAGCTATTACGTAGATAGGCTGACTATCCAAATCCAGCAGGGAGAATGGCAAATCAAGGTGGGAGTTTAAGATGAGAGTTGCCAATAATTTGCATTATGTTAATGTTCAGGGGAGTTTTTGGGACTGAAATTAAAAAAAACTTTCTTTTCGGACGCCCAAGTGCCTGTTTAATGTTTGCTATGCCTAACTATGTAATTTTGTAATCCTAGGAGTTCATTTGATTATCTGAAAGCAAGAAATTTAAAACTAGGATTAGAGTTACTAGTGGTTTTGGCACGACAGATAGATAAAAAAAATAACGAGCTTGCTGCATCTTTAAAACTTTTTCCACGCTATCGTGACACCAATCCAATTTCAGACCACGTTGAATGAAGTATGAGTTCCATAGGGCAACGTTCCTTTTTGGTTCAATGCCTTTTGTGCAAACTAGGGCACCACATCAGATTTAATCTGCCTGTAATTTTTTTGTAAACAGAGTTTATGAATCCCAACTAATTTTTGCACATGCCTTTTCTACAAATTACAATACACGAAAATTACTTTCAAAACAAAAAAATCAAAACAAATTATGGTTTGCAGCCCCCCTTGAAACAAAATCTATAACGCACGGAATAATTTTCACCAAAACCTTCTTCATTTTCCTGCACTGATTCGAGAAAATCAATAGGGATCTTTAAATAGTTGTAGGAAATCTTTGCCTAAGTAGCTCTCTCTGTTTTCGACAATTTTCTTGTCGAATTAATGATAGTTCGGCCCCTGAAACAATTCGCCCAACAACTAGTACTCTTGCTTCTGGAGTTATTGCATTCAATCCGTTTCGCTCTGTAGAGATTAAACGTTCTGTTTAACAAGGCTTCAATGTGAAAAAAAATCTGGTAATAGCATTTAGAGTGTCCAGACATTTTGTATTCCAACTTCTAAACAAACATAATTCTCACCTGTTCTTTTCATCCAGTTGCGAACTGACTGCACTTATACCATTGTTGTAATCCAGACCCTCCGCCTAATAATTTAAACGCAAGCCCCCATCTTCTCCTACGCCATGGCTCCACTTATTCCCACGCCCCAATTCAACAAAACATTTGTCTTGCTAGCAATTATAAGAAATTAATTTGAGCTGACAATAATAATTTGGGCAATCAAATTGCCCACATAGCGTTTCCCAGCGTTCAAACCCCAAGGCTGAGATTGGAATTTGGTTAAGCCAACATAGGGAAAAGAGAGTCTGATGCATGTGACCTTTCGCAGGTTCGTTGAATGCATCAAATAGGAAATTCTGAAAGAATGGTAAGTGAAATCAAGGTTGATGAGGATTATCTTGTAGATATCAGGGTGAGCGGGGTCTGATGGACAGATTGCATTGTGGGAAGGGGTAGGTAGGCTTGTTCAATTTCACAGTTCCAGGAACCAACAGGGATCATTGTCGCACTCAACAATTTTTCTTGTAAAATCAGACTGTGGAATGTTCTTATATACGATGTCAACAACTTTGGGTCGGCGAAAACATGTTAGCCATCAGAAAATTTGCATACCACATTCGTTCACCTTGCACATGGTGTTTATAAAATTGTACAGGATAATTGTGCAAGTTGGTCTATGTAGTACAGGAACTGTTATAAAGAAAGGTTCTGTGGGAATCACCAAAAACTCCAAAACATATGCTCGTATGAGTCACAGACCGACCTATCTAAAGATTTAAATGAAAGAGCTTATAAACTTTAAAACTTGCTTCAATATTTAAACTTCCTAAAAGAAACTAACGACTAAGCGACTGAAAGAAGCTGCTAAATTCCAGTTGATTGGTGGATTTTCGGTAACAAATTATCGGTTTGGAAACTTTTTGCAAAAAACGCGGAAATGGAATGTTATAAACTTTTCGACGCCACTACTACTCAGCAAAACTAGATACAATTTATCCGGAAGTTTTTAAAAAAAATTCTTTTCCCAATTTTTTTGCAAATTATAAGATTGAAAATTTTTTGATGCAGTTAGTTGCTGACAGTTCTGATTTGTTTTTGATTTCTCGCTACATTTTGAAAAAATGAAACTTTCGACCAAAGATTTCCAATTTAATGCAATATTATTACGCTCTCAAATGTTTTCCAAATTCAACTGAAAATAGATTTCAAAACGATGACATCTTGATCTCAACGCAAGCCCCCATTTTTCCCTACGCCAAAGCTCCACTTATTCCCACGCCCCCAATCAACAAAACATTTATCTTGCCTGCAATTATTTGAAATTAATGAGCTGACAATGATAATTTGGGCAGTCAAATTGCCTAAACAGCTTTTCCAGGCGTTCAAACCCAAAAATTGAAATTGGAGTTTGGACAAGCCAACATAAAGAAGAGAGAACCTGATGCATGTGAGCTTTCGCATGTTCATTGAGTGGATCAAATAGGTATTTCTGAAGGAATGGTAACTGAAACCACGGTTGATGAGGATTATCTTATAGATATCAATGTGAGTGGGTTCTGATCGGCAGATCTTATAGTGGGGGGGGGGGGGGGGGTGGGGGGTGGGGGGCAGGGAGGCCTGTTCAAATTCACAGTTCCAGGAACCATTATTGCGGATGCTGGCATATGACACTGTGAGATCATGGTAGTAGTATGAAATAGGGGCATAGAGGGAGGGGGGTTATCATTCGATCCTTAAACATGTGAGGGTAGGGGGTTATCATAGACGGGAGGGTATTAAGAGTTTACGTCACGTTAAACCCAAACATATGCCAGACAAAGCCATAAAACTGGAACTATTAAACAGAATTCAATTCAACACGGAAAATAATACATAGAAAGCTAGGCAAAACCAAGGAAATAAACTGTTCAAATTTAAGCACCGAAACCGGACAAAATTAAACACCAAAACTAAACATCCAACTTTACAACAACTTTTTTTTCTAATTAATACAAAAACTGAAGATTAAGGGATTTTTGCCGGAAAATTATTAACAAAAGCGGGTGGAAATTGTTTAAATTATTTATCTTCGCTTTAAAATTTTTAGCGGTGGCTCTTCAAAATCACTACTACTGGCTTCTTCGGCCTCAAAGTTTATGAATGGGTTACTGGCACTAGAACGATCAAATCGTCACTTTCGATATCCGATTCTGTTACTGCCTGGGCTGCAGCAAATCCTGGGTCGGGTGGCTGCCAAGAGCTAGGTGCAGAACTTTGAGCAGCCGTTGAGGATGTTTGTGAGACAACGAAATCATTATCCCATTCTGGATCGGAACTCAAACACAGATTTGAATCGAAACTGTTATGATCCCATTCAATATCTGCATTATCCCAGTCAATATCATCAATTCCACAGTCGGGAGCTTCATAGTGTCCGAATGGGAGAGTATGAATGCCGTCTGCTTTTATAAAACGTTTGTTGTCAAACGCTGACAGACAGATTTTATTTGAGGAGACGGTCTGTAGAATATGATGGTCCGAAGTTATTCGTGTGTTTTCGGACCTGAAGACGTTGCCAGTGTTCAATGTTTCAAGGAAGTCTTCATGACGCAAGCGGCGTTGGGTAGCCCGCGTGACACGTTTGGCGGAGAGCTTCCTACAACCTGAAATAAGAGGTTTGATGTTTACCATAACAAACGTAGCTAAGTAACTACAACGGTACTATTTGAAAGGAACAAGTAGGAGTTCTTACTTTTGGACAGAATTGAGTACAGCTTGGGTTTCAGGCAAACGAAGTCTGTGATGAAGTCACCGGCGAACTCGTCCTTGAACTTCAACATTTTTCGTTTATTCTGATTGTTGAATAAGAAATGGCTGGTTGGATAGTTCGAAAAGTCAAACTAATCCAGCACTGCTTGAGGTTTTTTGGAGAGCTCTTGATAGAAATCTGCACACTTGACGGAATACAGCAAGCTGTCTGTATCGCTATAAAGTAGACGGCACTCAAAGTTGGGCCGCATCACTTTGAAGTGAAAACGGTACATCTGATATTTCGCCAAGTCCAAAATTGAAGCGCCTACTATTGTTGGTGTATTCCAGTAGATTTTTTTAGGACGAGTCGATAGTGCCGCTAAGTTTTCTCCAAAGATAATATAGCGCTCAAATTCGAATTTTGATATGGTTGAAGCTGTAGACTCGGCATCACGACTAATAACTAACTTGTTTCGGCGACGTTTCGACTCACAATTTTTTCCATACACAGCATTATTCATTAATTTATAAAAGTTTTCTTCAAATTTGTTCGATGCCAGCTGACGTTTTTGTCTAATTTAGACAAGAACACGGAGCAAGCCACTGTTCTTGTCTAAATTGTAGCACTCTATATAATTTCTTCACTATCAGGCCAAGATCCACATAGAGTTTTAGAAGTTTGTAATGAACAACGTATTTTTCCTTGTCGAATAAAGTCTGCAACAGTTTCTTCACTTTAGAGTTAGGTAGATTATGTTGCTCTTTCAACTCTATCTGATAGTCACTCAACCATGCGTCTTCGACAAAATCTTTCGTGGGAGCTAAAGGGAAATCACGGTGGTCATCATGCAGGTGGGTTGGGTAGGACAAGTCCACTTCAACAAAGTACCCCACTTGAGCATCATCAGGCGTGTTCAAAATTTCGCTCAGGGGGATATCTGACCTCAAAATGTAATCTGCTATTGGTAATTTGTCTTGCTGCATAACACCTCCGTAGAGGTTGTTCGCATCCGCACAAAAACCAAAAACTGATTCCTTGGATGCGTCATAGTTATCCAGATAGCAATTGTTTGCAAAAAATCGTCTCTCCTCGTACACTGAAGTAACTCCTCCTCTAACAGCTGGCTCAATGAGATCGAGATGCTCACGCTCGGTCAAAAGTTCAACTTCAGCTTTACAAATTCTCAATGACGCCTCTTTGGCCATGTTTGGTAAAGTACAAAAGTGCATACAATCCAACTTGTATGTTTTGAAACTCAACTCTCGATGAAACTCGCAGACTCATGCCAACAATGCACAGTCCAATTTCAGATACCCATCGTGATAGTCCTAAAGAGTACTACAGTGCAAAATCTCCCACATTTTTTTTGCATGTTCCAATTTTGTTTCATTAATTGAAACTGTGCCACCTTCGAGAGTGCTACGCCAATTTTTGAGGTAAAGTTGTGTCTAAAAATTTGCTTCTATTACTTACATACGAGTACGGATAATGACTTTTTTGTTTCAACAGCTCTAAATCTGAATCAGAAATTGCCGGGAACATCGAATTGAGAATACCAAACTGATCGGTGGGTAAAATTTCGGTCAATTTTTCCAACGAGCTGTTCATAATTTTATACGAATCAATAAATCGCAAATATTTGTAGATTTTTTTCGTTTTTCCTTCATCCGTCGTGATAGTTTCAATCAAAACGCCAAATGTCATGGAGATGTATTTTTCGTCTGTTGCTGGAATGACTTGAACGGTAGTTGTTGGTTCGCATTCGTTAAGTGCCAAACAAATATGATGTAAATCATAGTTCTGAATATTGTGCCCGACAACTGGAATGAAGTTAACGTAGCGACGAGCTCGGTTGCATTTTTCATGAGCCCAACCAAGGAATTTACCGCTAAAGTGACAGTGGTCTAAATCGATAGTCATCTTCGACATCGAAATCGTTCTCACAAATCCAGCACTGTTTTGCTTGACTTTTGTTGAGCAAATTTCTGTTGCCTCTATAAAAAGGGTGTTTGTTCTTTTGTTTGTGGATATCTCGAGCTAGATCATGTAGCATTCTAACAAAGTTTTTCATGCAGTCTTCCGAACTGTCTACATGATGAAAAACTGGAGTTGTTGATTGATGATCAAGGACTGTTAATGCAAAGCCGCAAGGCTCTTGTCTTTCGATGGCTCGTGTATTTGCTGTGTTGCTGGGACCGGCACAACTCGCAACTGGTCGTAGGAAAGATTCGAAATCGAAGTATATCACTAGAGGTACAAACCAAGTAGCCGAAAGTTTTGAAAATTTGATCAGGAGAGGGCATTTGAATAACAACTGGTGCATTCATGGAGCATATATTTAAATGTAGGTTGTAGCATTCGGGTCCATCTCTACACAACCAAAAACAGTTACGACAGAGTCGATAGCAGAATCGAAACATAATGTTACGCACATAGCAGACAACTTTCAATAGGTCTGTTATAAGTACGTAGTGATACCGGTCACACTCATATAGGAGAAGAAGGTCCATCACAAATGAAGACTCATAGTTAGAAACTCGGAGGGGGTATAGCTGACCTTTCTTGTAACCAAAGACATTCACCTGAACATTGTTCAACGACTCAAACTCCTTCACATCGTCGAAACCCATGGGCATTTCAAAGTCACCCAAAGGTTGTTCAAGATTGCTGTATGTCTCTGGTGAAGTTCTTTCAGTATTAGAATTTCTACCGTAACGTTCGAGGCTGATATTATTATGCAAATGATAAGCTGCAATGTAAAAGTATTTGAAACAGTTTTGGTCGTTGTGATTCCTTATATTAAGAAGACCGCGACAATTGGCAATTTTCGCAGGCAGAGGTAAGTATGAAGAGCCATTTACGGGTCTGTAGCGTGCAAACTTTACGTCCAATTTGATAACTTTTTCCAAGATCCAGCCACTTCCTGATGACGCAAATGTTGCCAATACTGTTAACATTTTATCTACCATAGTCCAGTACGTTTCGTCTGACATTCCATCATTGAGCACTGGTGTCAAGAGTGAGTTTGTGTAAATTTCAATACGCTCGTCGTCAGTAGAGCCATCCTCTACACCTCCACGCACCAAGTTTCCGATCCGAGTTTTTTCTGCTAACATGAATCTAGCAAGGTCTGTATTCACTTCAGCGTCGTTGTTGTGAACAATTTCGAATGTTTGAAGTCTTCCACCGAAAGCTGACTCCGTTGGTATATCTCTCGGTAGGAATTCGTCACCGAATACGGGACGCCCATGAAGAGAACTCATGTGCTGAGCAAACAAATGAACGTTGTTGAAGCCTACGTAACAAGTTCGACAACAGTTGGTGAATTTGCCATGGCATGTTCGCATGTGCTGCTCAAGCAGAAACAATTTTCGGGCATTGAAAGTGCATAGAGAGCATTGAAATACAGGTAAACCAAGCTCGTCAGGATGAGCGCTGTTTTCATGCCTTGAGCGATTGTATTTGTTGCTGTATGTAGCAGAGCAATGTCGGCATTGGTGAACCATTTTTCTTGAGAATTTTGTTGAATTTCGAAGAAAATTGAATAAACCCGAATAAGAAACGAAAGAACAGTAAATGACGGCTTGAACATAAACTCTTAAATTGAAATGATTTTTGGGCGCCAAGTTCAAATATTTGAAATACTCGAATTTGATTGGCTATTTTTGGCGCGCGTTCCAATTCGAAACTAAGCACAAATTCAAAGTTGATTTTTTGCCTAGGTGATTCTGCTAATGATTTTTTTTCAGGAATCAGCAGCAAGGTTAATTTGCCCCCCCCCCGCCCAATTTAAACAAAAATATCGAAGTAGCTATGAGGAAAAATTGGAAAAAAAACAAATTCTTATAATTTTTAGTTAATCGGTTATCAGCTTTGATCTCTTAGTACATTATGAAAAAAATTTTGCTTTGCTTCTCAAAAATTGTCCAACTATCATCCATAAACAGTTACTTGGCAGTTCAGAATGAAAAATCGAAAAACGTAATTCCAGTTTTTGAGAAAAGTCGAAAAAAATCTGACAATTTTAAAATTTTGAAAAAAATTTTTATGAAAAATTGATGATAACTTTAAAATTTGAAGAATATGAAGAAAAGTTTTTTTCGGGACCTAATAGCAAGGTTGATTGCTCCCTAATTCAAACAAAAAATATCGAAGTAGCTGTGAGAAAAAAAAATGGAAAAAAACAATTTTTTATAATTTTTAGTTAATCGGTTATCAACTTTGATCTCTTAGTTCATTATGAAAAAGTTTTTGCTTTGCTTCTCAAAAATTGTCTAACTATCATCCATAAACAGTTACTTGGCATTTCAGAATGAAAAGTCGAAAATCGTAAATCCAGTTTTTGAGAAAAGTCAAAAAAAATCTGACAATTCTAAAATTTTGAAAAAAATTTTATGAAAAATTGAAGATAACTTTAAAATTTGAAGAGTATGAAGAAAAGTTTTTTTCAGGAATTACTAGCAAGGTTTATTGCACCCCTAATAAAAACAAAAAAAACATCGAATTAACTATGAGAAAAAAATGGAAAAAAAACAACTTTTTATAATTTTTAGTTAATCGGTTATCAGCTTTGATCTCTTAGTACATTATGAAACAATTTTCGCTTTGCTTCTCAAAAATTGTCCAACTATCATCGATAAACAGTTACTTGACAGTTCAGAATGAAAAATCGAAAATTGTATATCCAGTTTTTGAGAAAAGTCGAAAAAAATCTGACAATTTTACAATTTTGAAAAAAAATTTAAGAAAAATTGATGATAACTTTAAAATTTGAAGTATATGAAAAAAAAGTTTCTTTCGGGAACTAACAGCAAGGTTAATTGCCCTCCTAATTTAAACAAAAAACATCGAAGTAGCTATGGCAAAAACAATTTTTTATAATTTTTAGTTAATCGGTTATCAACTTTGATCTCTCAGTTCATTATGAAAAAATTTTTGCTTTGCTTCTCAAAAATTGTCTAACTATCATCCATAAACAGTTACTTGGCATTTCAGAATGAAAAGTCGAAAATCGTAAATCCAGTTTTTGAGAAAAGTCAAAAAAAATCTGACAATTTTAAAATTTTGAAAAAAATTTTATGAAAAATTGAAGATAACTTTAAAATTTGAAGAGTATGAAGAAAAGTTTTTTTCAGGAACTACTAGCAAGGTTTATTGCACCCCTAATAAAAACAAAAAATATCGAATTAACTATGAGAAAAAAATGGAAAAAAAACAACTTTTTATAATTTTTTGTTAATCGGTTATCAGCTTTGATCTCTTAGTACATTATGAAAAAATTTTTGCTTTGCTTCTCAAAAATTGTCCAACTATCATCGATAAACAGTTACTTGACAGTTCAGAAAGAAAAATCGAAAATCGTATATCCAGTTTTTGAGAAAAGTCGAAAAAAATCTGACAATTTTAAAATTTTGAAAAAAATTTTATGAAAAATTGAAGATAACTTTAAATTTTGAAGAGTATGAAGAAAAGTTTTTTTTCAGGAACTACTAGCAAGGTTTATTGCACCCCTAATAAAAACAAAAAATATCGAATTAACTATGAGAAAAAAATGGAAAAAAAACAACTTTTTATAATTTTTAGTTAATCGGTTATCAGCTTTGATCTCTTAGTACATTATGAAAAAACTTTTGCTTTGCTTCTCAAAAATTGTCCAACTATCATCGATAAACAGTTACCTGACAGTTCAGAATGAAAAATCGAAAATCGTATATCCAGTTTTTGAGAAAAGTTGAAAAAAATCTGAGAATTTTACAATTTTGAAAAAAAAATTTAAGAAAAATTGAAGATAACTTTAAAATTTAAAGAGTATGAAGAAAAGTTATTTTCAGGAACTAGCAGCAAGGTTAATTGCACCCCTAATGTAAACAAAAAATTCCGAATGAACTATGAGAAAAAAATTGGAAAAACGAATTTTTTATAAGTTATTAGTTGATCGGTTATCAGCTTTGATCTCTTAGTACATTATGAAAACTTTTTCTTTGCTCCTCAATTACTGCCATACTATTTAAAATAAACACGATCGATCATGGTATGATTGTATGGGTTTCCTTTAGCCAATAAAAATTGAGCAAAAATTTTGAACATGATCGAACACGCTTTTATTACAAATTACAAATTAAAATGTTTTTATTACAAATTACAAATTAAAAGTTTTTCTAGCAATCGAAAATATCCATCAAGGACTGCTCTGGCCTTCGCTTCTTGGGGGCTGCACCAACTTGAGGCGTCTCAGAGCTCTGTGGCGTTTCGAATTGATTTTCGCTGGTTTGTCGTGGTGTTTGAAAATTTGTGCCCGACAAAATGTTGCAATCAAATGCCTGCTCTCCGTTGCTCACTGAAAAATGTCGTTGAAAACTGAGCCATGCGAAAAGAGAAGGACTCGGTGTTGGAGTAATTGAGGGACTGGGGTCAGGTGCAGGCGTTACTGGTGCACTCAAGGGAGTGTTACTGTCTGGAGATTCGGTTGTTGACTTGAGTCCCCACATATCAGCCAGGTCATCGCATGCCTGATAAACTCCAAGCTGATTTTCGCACAGAGGAATGCACTCGCAATCATAACGATAAAATATTCGCCTGACTTCGTCCGTCAACGTGTCCACGTCGTAATTTTCGATAGCAGGTGTGGTTTTGGGTGGCAAAAATCCACCAGAAGTAATAATACTGCTTTCAGAAGGTTCTGTTTTAATCGGTAAAGCCGCAATTGCATTGATGAAAAGTTTCGGAATTAGGCAGTTCTGGTAAACTGTCCAAATTTCTCCTACTTTTTTCTGTTGTATCAGAGCCACAAAATTTTTGTATAAAGTCTGATAAACCAGTGTTCTTTCACGAGAAATTGTGGATTCAGAAAGAATTTTGACAGACATAGTTTGGTAACAATCCACAGAAATTTCACTACAACTGTTTAGCGAGAACAACAAAATGAAATGAGAAAAGACCAGTTTCACACACCCTTTCGTATTTTGTGGTATTTAATATGTTTCATTCCGCGTGTAGGCTACCAAGGTAATAAAATTCTTATCTAAGGTCACATTACCCTAGTCTTTCGTATTTTGTGGTATATACTGTTTCATTCCGTGTAGTCTGCCAAGGTAATAAAATTCCTATCTAAGATCACATTACCCTAAGTTTTTGTATTTTGTGGTGTTTACTATGTTTCATTCCTCATGTAGTCTACCAAGGTAATAAAATTCTTATATAAGGTCACATTAAACGCGTTCACACAGACATACGTAATAAAACAATATTCAGTTTGGGTAGATATGTATTCCTAATTATTGGGAATTGATATGCATAATGTTTGCTTTACATTGGTAGATACAAACCTTATCTCAGGTACATGAAGTGTAATAAAACTCTTATCTAGCTCACATTTGCTTAAAACATTGAGTTGAATTCCGGTGCTTTGTGTTCGCTTTTGCTTTACTACATACAAACCTTTCATGTGGTTGTGTACACTGTTTTGTGTTTAATAAACATACTAAAGTACGCCCTAGGCGTACTTGAGTCTGTACTCCCCAGTCATTTGGATTCTATTGCGTAAATGAC
Source organism: Convolutriloba macropyga (assembly GCF_964194025.1). Taxonomy (NCBI): domain Eukaryota; kingdom Metazoa; phylum Xenacoelomorpha; order Acoela; family Convolutidae; genus Convolutriloba; species Convolutriloba macropyga. Next base: position 86,146,734 of record NC_134468.1, read on the forward strand.
GACATTGTGATTTAATCCCAACTTGCGGCCACCATTAAGCTGAATAGTTTGAATTTTGAATGTGATAAAAGAAATTTGCTCACTATGCCTTTTACTTCTACCAAAGATACAGAGTACGAAGATTGCTATTTCGACGTTTCCAAAACTGATAAGCGTTTGATTAGGGCAACGCTGCAAACTTACGAAAAGACAGGAACATATGTATTTCTGAAATTGTTTAAAAAAGCAGCAGAAGAATACGAGTTTGAACAGAGAAATTCGTTAACTCTGCAAGAATTTGGGGCTTGGTCAATACGGCAGAGAAGATACTTGAATCAGAAGAAAAATCAGCAAAAGACTGTTCAACAAAACCGCCACCAAATAAAAGGCCTGAACTCGAGAGCAAGGATGGTGGAAGCAATGTATGAACGTTCTCCAAGTTATTTCAAACAATTTCAGAAACAATTTAGATTCAAAATTCTTGATCAAAAGGCAACAGACATTACGAGTTTGAATAATTATGCAGTTTGTCCTCACTTTGAGTCTGAGTTTTGCCAAATAGCAACTAACCATTTTCACCTTTTGATTGATAGTTCAACTGATATTGGCTGTACAAAGCAAAACAAATCTTTTGCTGTCCCCTGTCTTTTCACAACTTTCAAATACCTATTTTCAAGTTTTTCAAAACTGGAAACGAATGGAGAAGTATTTACAAAGTTGAAGTTAGCCGTTGACTTCAATGACAAAACAGGAGAAAAAATTGACCCAGCAACGGTTCACAAACGTCTTCCAATTTCAAACACAGCAAAAATGTTGAAGACTACAAAAGCGATGGCGACAAAAACTACAAGAATTGCACAGAAAACAATCCACAATACCATCTCAGCAGGAACCGGCCATGAGCAAACTCAAACTGACCAAAATTGTACAGAAACTTTAAAACGAGTTGAAAACATTTTAAGTGGTCCTCAATCTGGTGCTTTTTGTAAAGTTATGGACATATTTGTGAGTGGTTATGGAAAATTAGATATTGATTCTGAGTTACTCTTTGTTCGTCTTGTATTTGAAGAAAAAAATTAAATTTTGAAAAAAAAAATATTTTATTCAACAGATATTAAAACATCATATGAAGTGCAAAGCGAAGCAATTGAACATCATTAATTTTTACAATTTGTCCGTCACTAAATATAACATGCGCAATATAAATACAAAAAAGTCCACACAGTTCCGAGTTTTGACTCTGAATTGGTTGATGTTCGAGAAATTGACATATTTGTGCATTAGTGTCAGAGAGTCGGTGATATAAGTCTCTATAGGCAATAATCGATTGTCCCAAGGGGTCCGCAAAAACGATTTTATTGTTTCGATTACATAGAAGAAGCCAATGTGTACCAGGGTTGTTCGAGGGCGAAGCATTTACAATGGGAAAACTATTTTTGTGGAGTTTTTGTGGAAAGTTGTTGGCAGCGAATACACCACAATATTTATATTTCAGTTTTCTACATTTTTGAATGAGGTCATTGATATCATCTTCATCCATTAGTTGGTTAAAATGTGATTTTTTGAAACCCGGCGCGCAGAATACACAAAAATGTTGCTAGCTTTTTCGCGAATAATGAATATTTCAATATTGTTGGGCAATGCAGCTGAAAAAAAAGTTCAGCTCGATCGCAATTGAACAATTTGTTAGCTCGGGGTGAATAAAATCGTGAGAGGCTTGTTGAGTACTAGTCAATTCAAAAACCATAATAAAATGGTTTGGGTAGTCTGTCAAACTTATGCCATGACCATTGTCAATATAGGCTAAGTCTGATATTGTATTGAAGAATAGACGCTTATCATCATTTGTTGATATTGGACTATCTGCTACTGGCATTCCGTTTCGATAGTGATAAATCTGTTCCAAATCAAATTTTTGGGAAATCAAATGGATTTTGTCTATTGTTACCGAGAAAAGCTTCGTTTGTGTTCAGACATAAAGCTCGTCTTCGGATTGGTTCCCTGGCAAATATGTCTTCTTGTTTCCAATGTGTAGACCAGTAGAAGCCAAAAATGTTTTTGTAAGGGCTTCAAGGTACGGATAGGAAGCCGGGCTGGTAAGCAATGTTTTTTCAATAGCCGACACAACGTCATCGTTCAAAGTCATCTTGCGCACATACAAATTTGCTTCGACAATTTTCACTTTATAATGCTTAGCGGCATCATCTGACATAATGACAAAGTCATCAATTGGTCTTCGAAAAGCAATTCGAAGAGTTACACCACTCATTAGATGCCTGTCACATGTGAAAAAATCGACTGCAACCTTTCCGTAAAACGTGCATTCATTTGATTGTCTGACTAAAGCTTTTGTTCTATTTACTTCAGTAGTTGATAAGGCTCCGGGATTGTGCTCATACGAGTAGCCTTGACAAGCTAACCAAGTGTTTTTTTGCGTCTTTGTTGTGTGAAAAATCAGTCTCAATAAAACTTTTGTGAGCATAATTTCCATTTGCATTCGATATTTTTAATCCATTGGCTGACACTGTGCAGTCAGAGAACAGTGAATGCAACACATTAATGCAAAAGTAGGGAGCGTCAGTTTTAGTCACATCTGCAGCAGCTGTACCGTCATATTTTAAATTTGCTTCGGACGACTGAACAATTTTACATTTGACCTCCAGGAATATTTTTTGTAAATCAATAAAATTATTTCTATCGCCAGCAACTTCAAATTCCAACATTGGACCATTGGGGCTATACACCGGGCCCAGTTTTGACAAAAACTTCCATCAAATGTTACTAAGAGGGATGGTTTCTCAAACAGATCGAGGGAACTGTGAGTTGCCTCAGTTGGTAATAAATTAGCGATCATCTTTCACCTTTGCAAAAAAATCTGATCGACTTCTTTTTGGAGCTCTTGACTTGGAAATGAATGAGGTTTTACGCTTTTTTGTTAAATTATTTGAAAGGCTTCCAATATGTTTCCTTGGTCGTTGTTGTCTCGCTCGTCCTACTGTTTGTTTTTTGATGGTGTTTGAGGCTGTGTTTTTCAAGGCTTGTTTTGGTGGTTTTTTCTTTGAGACTACATCTACAAGTTCGGGAACACCCTGTTTTAAAAGCTCTCTCCCGATACGTTTTGCAGTCGGTAAAATAAACCGTCGAGACAATGGTTAAGCAACGCGTCCAATTCCAGCAGCTAAAGCACCAAATCCACTTCCCCTTTGTCTAAAGTGTCCGGAGAAATGCGGTAATGATGTTACCTGATTGGCATAATAGGAATCCATGCTAGTCAGAAAACTTTTTGAATTGTAAAGTTAGAATAACTTTACCTGTTCCCGAAAAAGGAACCAATTGTCCTGTCTCAGTGCGTAGCTCAATTGAAATTGATTGTATAGTGTTTAATAACAGTTTTTTATAGTCTAAATTTGAAAAAACAATTCGATGTGTTGGTTCAAGTTCGCATACGCTACCGATTTTCAGACGTTGTTTGCGTCACTCAAATACTGATACTGAATAAAGTTTGTGTCAATGAAAATTAGGTGCTTTCCCGCGCATAGATCAGCAGCAAATTCTCCAAAGTATGCTTTTTTCTCATCACTCTTCATTAACTTATTTGATGTAGCTGTACCCATTTTGTAACCAATGTGTACACCGTGTCCATCTGGAATTCCCGTAAAGCCCACAATGCTAGGTATTTCCTCACTAGGAAAAGTGATTCCTTCATATTTACCAAAAATTATTTCGTATTTTCCAGTACTCTTGATTTCTCGAAACGAAAAATTGGCTAATCCAACTGTTCGCTTGATAAAACCAAAATGTTGATTAACATTGTCAAAGTTGCCAGTCATGAAGGACAGTTTTTCTCCATTGTAAGGTCGAGATATGACATTAGCATCAGACGAAAGTTTTAGCGAGTCTTCGTATCCCTTAAGACTGTATGCTATTAAATCTCCATTGACGACGTGCTCAATTTTTGTCGGAAAAATTATTTCACTAAGAGCCACCCTCCAGTCACCAAAAATTTGAATTTCATCATTGAAAAAATTTTGAAAAGAAGCCAGAGTGTTTGACCCAAAAATTTGCATAGAAGCTGATGAAATAACATGCACAGCGAAATCATCGTCAAAACGATTTCTACTCATTTTCCTCTACACGAACAAGCTGCAATTCTGATTGATAAAATTTTCCTTCTATTTGTTCTTTGTTTGAATCAATTAGGGAGTATGATGGCGGAAATAATGTCGGAATATCTATTATCTCAAAAACTTCGTCAGTAAACGATTGTTATTAGCCCTTTCTGAAAGCTTTGTCTTTTTTGACAATTCTGACAAATTCTCCAACAAAGAAGCGAGGTTTTTGAGGAACAGTTGTTTCAGCGCTCAAGGACACAAGCCGCGGTACGTCTTTTTTTGTTACTTTGTTTGGTGCAAGCTTAGTTATCCGGTTAACACGTGAATTTATTGTTTTCGCAAAGTCGTCTAATTTGTCAATGTAGGAATAAGTCCATTTTTCTTCAAGGTACCTATGGATGAGATTTTTCAGTGATCGAATATTCCGTTCGGCAAAAACAGACTTTTTTCACTAAAAGTGCTATACAAATGAATTGCTCGTGAGTTGCACAGTCTTTTGAAATCTCCGAGAAAATCTGTTCCATCATCAACCCATACTTTCTCGGGTTGTTTATGTTTGATCATTTTTTTGAATGCATCAGCTGCTTCTGTTGCATATTTTGTCATCAGTGGCTCTACTCTAAGGTACCGTGACAGACAATCAACTGCTACCAAACGGTACTTAACATCGCGATTGTACTTTGCAAGGTTGTCAACATATGCTAAATCCAATGACCAAATTTCATTGATATCTTTAAATCACTTTAAGTCTGGGAAAATGCATTCGAATCGAGCAGTATTTTGTCAAGGATGTGGCTTGGTATCTAAATAAGACTTGACCTTTTCTAATGACAGTTTGCTGTGTTCTTGTAATCGTTTTGAGCTTCCAAACGATGCAGGACCTCTTGAGTACAGTTGTTCTAACGTTTTTCTCTCAGAAGACGAAACGAGACCACTTTTTCTGATTGGTCTTTTTTTGCTTTGTCGTTTTGTTTTTTTTCTTTTTTTCTGCTGTGGTTCGTTTTGAAGTACCTGCACCCTGTTTGCGGACTTTGTTGCGTTGGGAAAAATTTTTGTTCGCTCTCATAACTTTCCAATATTTGGTTGGCGTAAGTGTTTGAGACAAGATCAGGCTCAAGTCGAAGAACTAACAAGATTCTTGAATATGCCTCTTGATCAATTTTTTGGTTGGTTGTTGCAAATTATACAAAAAAGATGAAACTTGTACATCCGTGGGTTTATTGTCAATGTAAATTAGTTGGCTCTCTTCCCCAATAGTGATTTGGTTGATTGGAGAATGAAAACAAGTACAAATTCTGCACGTTTGATTTTGCGATCTTCTTTAAATTTAACGTTTTTCATTATCGACTCAAATGATTCAACTGTTGGTTTCTTTGTGACAATTGGATCCATTTCACTGTCATCACTAGAAGCCTCCATTTTTTCCTCATCTTCAAATTTGTTTGGATCTGTTTGGATCACTTCATCTGTTTTTCCTACGTCCTCCCTTAGCTTGTTTCGTTGCATAAGTGATAACTGAGTAGCTTTGTTTTTATATTGTGGGTTTTCAAAAATTTCGCTCTTTTGGGGTTGCTTTGTTATAAACATTCGTTTTGAAATTAAAATGAACTCTTCTGTATGCATTATGATTCCATCAGGTACAAATAACACGAAAGACCAACCGTTTTTAACAGTTCTGATTCTCTGCCAAGAATTCTTTTCTTTTCCTTCAAACCTGTTTGTTTGGATAATATTTTTCGAAATGATTTTTCGTGAGCTTCGATTAGTTTTATATTAATCGCAACATTGCCATTGACTACATTAAAAAAACACTCGCAAAGAAATTGAACAAAGTTTTTAGAAGCTGCCTTGATCAGTTTTTTTAGGTCGATATCCGATACTTGTAGCATTTGCCGCAGCATACATAGTTCTCTCTGTTTCATTTGTTAGATTTGTTATTACAGCTTTAGCAGGTGGTAAGTAGAAAATTGATGGTCCTGGTGGTACAATGTTGGAGCAGTATCGTAAAACGTCCGACGTCTTTGGGTCTAAATCAATTAATAAATGACCAAAAGGCTGTTTGGTAGCTAGCTTGTAAGTTTCTTTAAGAAATTGTGTGTTTTTGAGCTGTCGACCAATTAAACCAATTTGTTGGACATCACGTGGTGATTTGAACAAAATGATGTGTGTTGTATTCAAGTCGATTGTTCTCGACCACTTGCTTTGTTGAAGTAAATTGTGCTTAACGTAAATAACACTTAAATTTTTGTGACGGCCTGCAGTCGCAAGTTTTGAAAACTCTTTATCGTTAAAAATTTCTTCACATGAATCATCAAAAACAAGAAGACTTCAGTCTTCTAACTCTAAGACAACTTCGAAACTTGTAAATTTTTTAAACTGCATATTCAATTTTCTCTCTAAGGACTCAAACGTTGGTTGTTCATGCTGATAGAAATAAAAAATTGATTGAAATTTAGGTAAAAAAGTGTTATGTAGTAACATTTTGAAAATCAGTTTTTCCACAACAAGATGGACCAGACACTGCCATAAAGAGTCGATCGCTTGTTGAAATAATTTTATTCATAGCTTTGGGTTTGGAAGTGCGTAGCCAACTGTGCATAAGAGGAGCGAAAACCAAAATGTTGACTCCTCGCAATCCAATTGAAAAAACACCAACTTGATAAGAGATACTGCAATAAGAAAAACTATAATGAAAATTTGAGTAAAATAAACAACTTCTGATCGTGGTACTCTTGAATTGCAAAATCGCCAAGATCTCCTTTCCTGTTGATTTTCATCAAAAACTAAATCGGTTATGCCACCCCCTGAATCTATTTGATCCTAAAGTGGACTCATTCAAAACAAGGTTTTCGAAAATAATGAATTAACAAAGCATAGGTTAGGTAACTTTGTTAGTCAACAATAAAAAATTCATAAGTTGTATATTTAGAGTTTGCATCTGCTTTTTTATATGTCACTGTGTAACTGATTTTCACACCACAATCTTTCTCGTGGTAAACAATCGAGTCCACTTTTCCCTCTCGGACAACTTGCTTAATATCATCCGGAAGACTCTCATCGTTCAGAGGCACTTGCACTGGAACTGACCGCTTGGGCATAGGTAAAGGGGTTAGATTCATTCTTTGCATTTTGTCTTTCATAGACATGATAGAGTTGAAAATACTCTAAAAGTGAAAGATATTTTTTGAAGGATTTCATTTCGGCTCCAGTGCAAACAACTTGCTGTTTTCTCAATACAGTTTGTCCCCGACTGTCAATTTTTTCCTCCTTGACTAAGGTAACACTCAATTGATTTTTAGCCGTTAAGCAACTGTAAACGATCAAATTTGGAGACAAATTCACTTGGAGTACAGACGGTGCTGTCTTTTCTAATCGACGGTTGTTCATGGATCAGCCAGTAGTAAAACAATTGGGCCTTCTTCCTCGCGCAATGTTTGCTTTTCTGACAAATCTGTTGAAGATAACGGTACGGGTAGTCACCGCTCTCCCAGGCTAAACCATGAAGAAACTTTGAGACTCAACGATATGATTTTTATTTACCCAACGAGAGCGTGTTGAAGTAGGCTGGAGGCAGAAAAGACACTGTATCGGTGTAGTTTTCCGTGAAAACGGCAAGCTCTTTTATGATAAATCCAGACTTTTTATGTCGAAAGCCCTCAAAATCTAGAAAAACCGCACGAGATTTCAACATTCCAATAAAGTGAATAAGTTGTTTTTGAAAGTTTTCACATATAGACAGAAAGCAAGTCCTGTCACGTGACCAAGATACTTGTTTGTTACTAGACAGGGTAGGACATACGAATAACCCGGTCCCTTCTCACTGTATTCAAAGACAAATCCAGAAGCATCATGAAGAATTGCATGTAGTCTTAAAATTTTGTAAGATTTGAAATACTTGTCAAGCGAGGAGTTATCAATACCAATCAAACCACCATAAGGCCTCAATTTGAATGCAATTTCCAAATCGATGTCCGGATCTAGGTAAAGACAAGTTGCTAAAAAATATAAAAATCTTTCACCATATTCTGAATATTCTTTTTTTACTTGCTGGTAAATCTCGTGAATGCTTTGCAAATCAACCGTTGCTATCGTTGTCATTGTGGATAATGACTTCCAGAGAGTCACCTAATCCCCTTAATCATTTCCTGTCTGGGATAACTACCCTCACATGTTTAAGGATTCAATGATAACCCCCTACCCTCACATGTTTAAGGATCGAATGATAACGCCCCTCTCTCTATGCCCCTATTTCATACTACTTATGGTTGCTCTCAACAATTCTTATTGTAAAATCAGACTGGTCAATATTCTTTTATACGATGTCAACAACTTTGGGTTAGCGCCATTTTAAAATTGGCAAAACATGTGAGTCATCAGAAAGTTTCATACCACATTCGCTCCCCTTGCACATGATGTTTATAAAACAGTACAGGATAACATTGCAAGTTGGTCTATGTAGTTCAAGAACTGTCATCAAGACAGGTTCTGTAAAAGCCACCAAAAAATTCAAAACATATGCTCATATGAGTCACAGACCGACTAATCTCAGCATTTGAATGAAAGAGTTTTTTACAGCTTAAGAAATGGTATTTGCTTGATAAAATATGGTACAGCTCTGTTTGTAATGTCGATTGGAAGTCCCAGCTCTCAGTAACCATACAAGAAGAGTACGTGATCATAGCGCCAATACAAAGTTTAAAAAAATCTGGACACGAAAAAATGTACGTGAAGAAAATTTGTTGATTGAAAAATGTTGATGCCAAAATCTAAACAAACCCAAGCATGGAGAAATCAGCAACATTTAAATTGAGATGGTCCCAGCATCTAAAAGGGTATAAAAGCTCATTTGCAACTCCTGGTTAGACAACAAAAACTTCCTAAAAGAAACTAACGAATAAACAACTGAAAGAGGCGGCGAAATTCCAACTGATCGGTAGATTTTTGGTAACAAATTATTGGTTTGGAGAATTTTCGCAAAAACGCGGAAATCGATATTTATAAACTGTATAAACTGTTCGACGCTGCTGCTACTCAGCAAAACTAGATATAATTTATGCTAATGTTTTTTAAAAAATTTTGTTCTCCAACCTGTTTGCAACTTATAAGATTGAAGATTATGTTCTCAACAACCGATACGATTGAATGGTGCCTGTTAATCCAACTCTATAACTTGTTATCTAATCACCTCTTCAAAATAAATCAGTATTAGAGGAACAAGCAAACAGTTTATTAGAGATCAATCTATGCGAAAATCTCTATCGGGCTGTTACTATTTTTTTTCATTCCAGAATTAGATTTGCAAAAATTTTTATCAATTCTCAAACACTGAAAACAGAAAGTACGACAACAAAAATATATACCGAAAACAATTAAACATTCGTCCTCATGGAATTGTTACTTATATTTTAATATACTTTGATGCGGGGGTTGCTTCTATTTCAATTAAATCTATTTCTGGGAGAAAATTTCGTTTTCCATTTAAAAGTATCAATTAAAAGCTACAATTCTTTTAATATCAATGGTTTCAATCAAAATAGCTTTGGAATTTCTCAAAATAATAGACTTCTAGTTTTCAAGCATCTACGAACCGTACACATAAAGTCTCCATCAACTACTCTGGGTTTAATCAAATTATCCTGTTTTTGGTGATGGAAAACCAGTTTTGGTCACTGATGAAATCAAAAGAATAGTCAAGCCAAAAAATCAGATCGGTCCATCGAAAAGCCGCATAACACACGCACACAAACCCCACGTTAACAAAATTAGCTTCAATTATTTGTTCTAAAGGAATGATTAATCATATGGCTCTATGATCTGCTGTAATAATCCCACAAAATATTAAAGTTGAAAATCTTTTCGCTTCAATTCTTATTTTTTAAAACTGCTCATTAAGCGACAGGATAATTCAAGTCTTTGATTTTCCAAAAATTTGGTGACTCAAACACGTTTGGTGGGCTCTGAGATTTTTTCTCTTTTTTTCTAGTATTTCTGCTCGTTTGAAAATTTTTTGAAGCCCAATCAAACAGGATCCCCCAAATTTGTTACAACAATGGTAAAAAATCATTTTAATCTTTTTCATCAACAATGGGCTTGTTTTTTCGCATCGCCCATTTAATTGTTATTTGAACGGCCTTTACGCTCAGAACGAAAGCGTACGTTTAAGTCATAACTGAAGTTTATGTTTGAATAGTGGGGGAAATTCTTGCTGCTGGAAACGCACCTGGGTCGAGGAATAATTGGAAAAATATGTTAGGTTAGCGGTGAAAAGTGTTTTTTTTCACCGCAAATTTTGTACATAATTTTGCGGTGAAATGCGGTAAAATTATGTAATTTCACCGCTGCAGTTAAGGATTGGTGTTATTTACTTAATTGTCAGAATAATTCAGGCAACTTTAAAAGTAGTGTGAGATACGATTAATAACAAATTAGGATATAGTTTTGCTGACATGCGATCAAAATAAATACTTTTTTTCTGATCAGATTACCCTTTTTTTGTATATCCTAACAAACTCAAAAAACTAAATCGGCATTTATTGCAGCTCTACGTGTTTAAAAACCGAGATTGAAAAACTTACAAAATGAATTCTCAACTTTTGTGCCAGATTAGTTTTTGGCTATGACAGAATACAAAATATCTTCTCTTTCAAAATTCAGATAATTTGAAATGTTTTTTCATCGAAAATTATTCTTGAAATCATTTTGTTTCCTTATATTAATTTATTTTGAACGAAAATGTGGATTAGTCTCTTGAATTATTTTTCCTTCAACTTTTTCCCTAAGTTTTGGTTAAAATTTCAACAAAATTTGCACATGAGCGAGGATTGAACATTATAACCAAACGCACACAAAGATCTTCCTTGTAACTTTATAAAATAGTATAATTTCCCTCAAAAATAAATTTAAAGATCTTTCTATCAGAAGAATGTCATAAATTTGTTCAAGCCCAAATTCATAGGAAACAATTGTCTGAAAAAGTGAGTCTTATAGGCTAGTTAAAGTGGCGCGCATTCGCTGTTGAACAGATTCTTGTTCAGTTGGTTGAGACGTAATTGGCTGATGCATAATTCATGTCTGAAGTGTCATTTTGTCCTAGTTGTGAATAATCAGCTGATGACGTATATTCAATAGCCATATTCACCGTAATATTACCAATAACGAAATCCCGCCCCCCATCTATTATCCAGACTAAAAAGGTCATGAACTGGTGTTGTTTCGCTATTCATCGCTTGACAGTTACAGGTTAGTCATGTGTTTCAAATAAATACAATATATTACCCATATTAACGCTTAGATCACAGAAAAACCTTCAAATATACACGCGCACAAACAAAAAAAAACTGCGACAATAAAAGAATTTTTCAAAAGGTGTCTAATTTAGCAGATAGCCGTGAAAATTTGCGCGACAAAAACTGATGATCAAAGCATTTATAAGGATCAAAAAGACAATATGGAATTTTGTTTATTCTGATAGCAAGGATGGTCGTACTACAAACAATTGGTTATTCCCAAATAATGGTTTTTTTGTCGGAACGATTAGTTTAAATAAATTTATTGTGCTCACATTTTTAATTCACTGTTCAGCGTTTCTAATTGCATAGCAAATCTAGAAAACCTGCACACATAGAATTTCTGACTATCATTATTTTCTATGTCATTTAAGCGAGCATTTTAGAACGTTACTGTACATAAATAGAATTTGCTTTATGAAATGGTGATGCAATTCGAGTATATTCAAAAGCAACCGTTAATTTTATTTGAAAAAGTTTTTATAAATAGCTTCCAATTATTACTATCTCTTTTTGCCACACCTTCAATTTATTGTCAAGTCATGCAATAGTTAGAAACTGAGAATCAATATTGAAACTTTATCAACCAGCCCTAACTGCCTGTTTCTGGACAAAAAGGATGTAAAATGATGTAAAGTTTTATATTTTGGCCGTTAGAAGTCTTCTAGCAGGGGTCTGATTAGAGCCCAAAACTCTACCAAAATTCCCAAAGGTTTCTTTCGTTTATCTTCTCCTTGTTCGAAGTGGCGCATATTGATCTCCAGCTGCTCAAAACTCAATATCAATTAATTGAACTAACAATCAAGAAAAAAGTAATGACTTTAACTAGTAAAAAGAGTCACAAACAGATACTTGTGTAATTTAGTCATTAGAAAGTATAGTTTTCGAAGAATATACCCAATAACCCATACTTGGTGCAAACAAATTTGACAAATTTATCTATTATTGCCGATCCTTCGACTCTGCAGCAAAATTTATTGCAACTCAGGTTTCCCACAAAACTGACTAACTAATTATTCTCAATGAGAATCAACAACTCCACGCGAGAATTTTTTTTCTTTAAAATCCTGTTATCGTTCTTAATAATTTTCTGAAATATATGCCTCAGTCAACCATAAGGTCAATCACATTGAAATGTGCCATGAGTATGCTTATTCATTTCTTTTATCAGTCACAAGTTAACAACACGATGCTTTGTTGAGAAAAGTCAACTAAAATAAGAATATAGTTTCCGAGTTTTAAGCGTATTGAACCCAAAATTTCTAAGGAATCTGGACTTAAACGCAAGAGAATTGGAGATTATTGAAGCAATTTTGACCATTGCTTTAGGAAACCAACAGATAAAGACATAAAGAAGCAAGAAACGCGGTGACGTCTTAGCAAATAGACGTACCAAAATGTAGAAATTTCAACGAATGTGATTGGTTGAGAAATTTAAAACACTGTACTTTTAAGTGCTCAATTAGCCTAAATTTGGACATAGCCTAAAGCTAGATTATAATTTTTACCGCATCTGGCCATGCCTCGCGGGCCATGTCCATGCCTTAGCGGCCCGTGGGACTTGATATGAATCTATCACAACCGAACGTGAGACCATTTTCTCCCCAAAAAAATACATTTTTTCTCTTTCGCGTTATCGCAGTTTCTGAGTAATTTTAGGTTAACGTGCTTATCCTAATTTAAGACATGGAGAATTTGTTCAGCAATCAACCAATCAGAAAACAATATTCCCATTTTCTCGATTGTGACTGGCCAGCAATAAAATTTCTATATTTTGGTACGTCTGCCATTTTCACTAGCGCCAAGAAACGCTTCTATTTTGATGGTTCACACTACTTAAAAGTTCTTGTAAAAACGGCCAAATCAAAACCGGAAAGTAAACAAGAGAAATCAGTGTAGATAATGATTTTGTTAAAACAAGACAACCTTTTTCAATTATTCGAGAATAATTTTTTGAAGAGAGGAAAAAATATTTCTCCAAAAGTCAGTTGTCAAGATCATTCCTATAGGAAATTTTCAGAACAAGTTTGTCACGTCATTAACTTGCCTAGACTTTGAAACCAGAAAGCATTATGTTTAGTTTCAACAAACAAACCACGTGTGAAACAGATTTGTGTAATATAGTAAATTCTACTGCAGGACAATCAAAACAAAAAATGCTTTCTTAAGCTACAAATTTGTCTTGCATGCTATAAAAAGTGAATGCCAAAAAATGGTATCTCTTATAATGAGCAGAAAAAATCGAAGTATTTTAGATTAAAACGTCTTAAAATTCCCAGCCCTGACGCCATGATCTTAAATATGTTGAAAAAAACAATTTCTTCAACAGAATTGACACGAAATTATCTATAGGCAATGAAATAAAACACTATAATCGAATTTCAATTTCAAGTAGGCAAAACACTGTATTTTGGGATGAAACATTCCAAAAGTTTGATCACCTTTATGCCAATATAGTTATAGTTTATCAAAATGATCAATGTCAATAAAATATGAACAAAGCAGAAGAAAAAACAGAGCAAAAAACCATCAATGGATTTTTACTCTGCGTTTGTTGACAAAAACTTGTTGGTCACTAACAATTTTGTCAGATTTCCAAGTGATTTCACGCTCCTAGGGCCTTTCACAGTGAAAAAACCTGACTCAGCTTAGTAAGTCGTTTTAACAGTCAAAAGTTACGTTATAAAAACGTCAACGTTTACAACACAATAATTATTTGCAAAACGTTGTCAATTAAAGTTAAAGTCTTCATTTCTAACGATTTCCAAGTTTCGATTGAACTCCTGAACTTTTTCATTTGAAAAATTCCACTTTTCTTTGAACAACTGATGCAAAATCAGTCAGGGTGATATTTTTTTTTCTGAGCTCAAAAAGCTAATCTTAGTCTTTTGTTCTCATGCTTTTCAAATGATTTTTATCAATGAAAAAGAATAACAAGCTTGACGACCTGGAGGCCTGTAAAATTTCAATGTAGAGAGTCTTTCCAGCTATAAAAAGGTATTTCTTGCCATCATTGCACTCCCAACAACATTTTTGACAACAAGTTGGTTCCCTCATTTAGTAGAAAAAGGATGCTCGTTAATCTGCGTTCGCACATGATGTTCCGACCCGAGCTCATCTGCAATTTGCTTAATTGTCAACCAAAGGAAAACATAATCAAAAATAAAAGTTTGAGTTTAAAAAATCGTTACAAAAACTAACTAATAAATGAATTACATAATGCCAAGCTTCATTACAGCGCTCACGAGATCTGCAATTAAAAAGACTACCAGAAAAAAACAAAATGAGCAAAAACAAAAATCTCCGGAAAAAACTCGATATCCAAAATTAAAATCACCTAGTAACAACGCCAAAATGCAATCGGATAAAACCTTAACCACACAAATTTAGTTTTTCCTATAAACACATCACATGAGAATTTTTTCACTGAGACTAGGTAACAAGTCAACAAAGGGAAGAAATAGTGAGGCAAAATTCAAAAAGTAATCAAGGCTTTTTAAACTAAAAAATTAAAAAGAATAATCATTAGTTTTTAAGTCATTGCAAAACCACCAAGACCTATATTTTTTTCGACTCCGCCATAAAGACGAACTGAAGATGCAGAGAAATTCAAAAAATTACAAACAACTTGCGAAACCACATATCATTGAAGCCATTAAAATCATTATCTATTTTCTGAAATTTTGTTTTCAGCTGTTATTTATACTAATTCAGCTAGAATTATACTGAAAGAGAAACTACTTTGCTTTATGCCAAATTTGAAATTTGTTTGAATCTTTTATTACGCGAATGTGCCAAAGGAAGAGAAAAAGAAACAAAAAATTTGACCACACACAAACTTTTTATGAAAATGCATATTGTCGATCAAACAAAACATAAATTACATAATATGAGTAGATACGTTAGTTTTTGAACAAAAAGGATTTGGATGGGACCTCTCAAGGAGCAGAATAAATTACAGGGTGACAAAAAACAACAAAAACTGAAAAGTTTTAAAAACTCTTTGAAAACGTATAATATCATAAACTTTAGGACTATTCGCTATAAAATGACTGCATTGGGTAACATCAACCATTCAATCTTCAATTAGAAGCTAATAAGACTGGTCAGCATTTTAGGGCTACATAAAAAACAAAAAAACAGGCACAAACAGCAAGTTCAAAAACTATGATTGAGAAAAGTGTCGAAGATATTAAAAATGAACTACTCAATAAAAACTGTTCTATTTTCAATTGTTTTAACCGCAATGGGATTTCTATTTTTTTCAACAAGATGACTTCAAAAAATCAACAAACATGAATAATTATTTTAAAACCACAAAAATATTGAGAAAATCACTACTATGAATGCACTTAAATTCAATAGCTTGCAACGGAAGTCAAGAAATACTCTAAGTTATGCCCCGATGCGTAGACAAGGATCTTTATCATTCAAAAGTCATCAAAAAGACATCAAAATGAATCATTGATTATGAAAATAACAACAAATACAGGCGAAAACCGAAAGGTGAGAAGAAAATGCGTAAAAACTATTGAATCCGTTTAAAGCATAAGCTTTTCTCTCAAAAATTTTTAAAGACCCATTGAACGTCTTCCCTAAGCCAATGGGAACTATCAATCTTAAAATAATGTGATAAGATTTTAAAAGGAACAAAAACTGCAAAAAATATCAAAAACCAAAAAAAATATTAAAACTTGTGGCATCGAAGTCAAAAAAACCAATTGCTAGAAGATAAACCCCTAACCAGAGTAACGGTGGTTACAGTGGAAAAGAAATCCTCTATGTCATTAGTGAGACTAACCTACAGCTCACGAAAATAAGTTTAAGATCGGTTAATGTTTAAGAAAATTATTGACAGTCTTTGATTTTCACAGCTTTCAATGCCTTCAGTTATTATCTAATGCCTCTTATGACTTTGAATGTATTTATGTTATTTATGTCTTAAGAGATTTTAAGGAAGTTTTGAAATTTGTCAAATTTTTATATTCTTTCTGTCCATAAGCAGCTTAGTCTCAATTTAAACAAGGCAAAATTTTTGTAAGCAGAGGAAAAAACTCATTACATTGGTTTTATTTCAAATAATGTTTATTTTCGCTTTCTTACTACGAAACTTATTCAAATTTTTGTGAAAATTTGAATCTTTTCCTGTATTTGATTTATTTATTTATTCCCTTTTTAGGTAATCATTTTAATTTTAGCTCCAATTGGCTTTGACAAAATGCGCAAAATAAACATTTTTAATAAATTCGTTGAATTGCTGATAGTTTTATCAACTGCGCCGTACTCTCACAGCTTCTGGGAATTGTGTCTTCGGCTGTAATTGTGGTTCTTTTCGTTCGGACACGGCATGTCAATTAACAACCCTAAATGCTTCTATAGACGTTTAAATGAATCTTTCTGCTGGTTTTGAATTAAAGCTAAAAGTTATAATGACTTTAAATTAATTTGCTTAAGAAAATAGTTTTGTTTTTCCCAAATTTCGCATATTTTCGTGTATCTGGGGTTGTCGATTGTTCTCTTTCAGAATTACCACAAAAAAGATTGTTTCAACGGGCATTGACGAAATGCGCAAAAAAACCTGTGTAAGGACTTCAGTGAATAGCCTATAGTTTTAATGGCTGCGCTCTCACAAAATTTATTGGGATATTTTTTGTCGCTAAATGTTGTTTTTTATTGTAGTTTGGTATATTTGTGACAATCAAAGGCTTTGAACGGTTCCAATGTAAAAAATACTCGTTACCTTGGTTTTATTTCAAGCAATGTTTTTTTTCGCTTTTTTAATACGAAAATTAATCAAATTTTTGTGAAAATTCGCATGTTTTCCTGTATTTGAGCTGGTTTTTCTTCTCTTTTCAAGTTATCATTTTAATTTTAGCTCCAATTGGTTTTGAAAAAATGCGCAAAATAAACATTATTAATGACCTCGTTGAATTGTTGATAGTTTTATCGACTGCGCCGTTCTCTCAAAGCTTCTGGGAATTGTGTCTTTGCCTGTAATTGTGGCTCTTTTCGTTTTGACACGGCATCTCAATTAACTACCCTAAATGCTTCTATAGACGTTTAAATTTTTTTATTTACTGATTTTGGATTACAGCTAAAAATTATAATGACTTTCAATTAATTTGTTTAGGAAAATAACTTAAATTTTCATATTTTCATGTATCTGGGGTTGTTGATTGTTCTCTTTTAGACTTACCACACAAAAAATTGTTCCAACTGGCATTGACAAAATGCGCAAAATAACCTGAGTAAGGAATTCAGTGAATAGTCTATAGTTTTAACGGCTGCGCTCTCACAAAATTTATTGGGAAATTTTTTTGTCTCTAAATGTCGTTTTTTCTATTGTCGTTCGGTATATTTATGATAATCAACGTCTTTGAACGCTTCCAGGATTTTTTAACTGAATCCATGTCCTGATTTCAACTGGTGATTAATGGTTTTGAAGACTTTCAATTATTTTCTTTGAAGAAAACATTTTTTGTTATTCCAATTTTTTGTTAACTTTGTAATCAACAAGTAACTAAATCTTATTATAGACACAAGTAATCAGTTTTCTGTTGTTCTAAGTTTCTTTTGCAGTGGTATATGTTTAAACAGATGTCTATAGATCTTAGAAATGTGTATTCATAAGAATTTTTTGTTTTTGATGCTTGTCAGTATTTGTGGTTCTTTTTGTTGTCTTTTCCACAAAGACGGTTTACCTAAAAGATTCAGTTAAAAACAAAAAAGACTAAAGCAAATCTTTTTAATCGAATTCGTCAGTTTGAAGGTTTTAAAGGTTTTTTTAATGTATTAGCGATAGAATGGCTTCAACACTGCGGCTTCGATAAATTGTTTGCGGAATTTCTATTTTATCCGTGTTTGCAGTTTTTTGTCGTCCTATGATTTGACTGCATTACTAACAAGCACAGCTGAATTTCTGAGCAGTTGCAAATCGATCTCTTTTTGTTTAAAATTCAAATATAATGATTTGTTGGATTTTTTAAAAATATTTCTGTTAAAAACATCAGTTGATTTTTGAGCGTTCCAATTGTATATTATTTCTTTCATTTTTTAGCTTGGTCTCTGTAACGATAGATCGGATCCTCTTTCCATTAAAACATGATGCTATTTTTTATCATAGTTTTATTTTAAACCAATGGTTTCTTGGCTTGGTACTACGCATTTTTATTTTAAAAAACTAATTTTTGGATATTCGCTCGTTCCCAGTTTTCTTATTCCTTTCTAGATTATGACACTAATGGGTTGGCCCAATTGGCGCTGTTAGTTTTGAAGTCATCCGACATATTACGGACAACGACAAGTCTCAATTGCTTCACGTTTAAATTAGACTTCCTAATGAGCCGAGTTGATACGAATTGGTTTCAATCAATTTGAAATTGGTTGTTTCCAAAAAATGAGAATTGTATTTTTGAACTTTGTCCTTTTTGCTCTTTTTTGTAGGCCTGTCACCAAGTTGCATTATTGAGAGGTATTATATCTTATCCAATGATCATTTAATGAAGTACAGGTTGATTTGTTTAGATCGGGTTTTATTGGATTCTTATCTTTTTGTTATTTTCTGTTTTTTAAATATATTCATCAAGTTATGGTCGGAATTAATGTTTGGTATTGTTTGTTTTTGGGTTTGTCGCGTCCAATACTCTCATTGCTGGCAAATCTCATTGGCTCTCTCATCCAGTTTTATTTTTTCACTTAATTGTTTGCTGAAAGATATGAGAGTTTTTGAACCATTTCTTTCTCTTCCTCATTTGGTAGACTAATAAATCAAAACGTGGATGGGCGGGGTCGGGACATCATATGCGAACGCACATTACCAAGCCTCCTTGTTCAATATTCGAATTGATTCCGTATGAGTGCCAAAAGCTCCTTAATGTTAACAATTCTATCCCCCCTCACTCTAACAGCCCCCGCACACACAGACACACACACGCACGCACGCACGCACACACACACATACACACACACACACACACACACACGCGCGCGCATACACACACATACACACGCACGCACGCACGCATACACACCACATGTTATAATTACGAACTACTTTTTGCACATTAACATGCTAATTATCAACAAGTAAATTAATCGTTGGGCAGGGGGATCTTTTCAGTTTGTGCGCGCACTAAGCTAAGCTGGGGGGGGGGCACATTTGGAATAGATTCGCGGGGGGATATAAAATGATGTAAATGTAGAATGCCAAAAAATCCTCTTTCACCTTTTTGACAAAACATAAAATTTTTAATAAAACATTTGGAGCAAAATTTAATTAAATTTGTCACCTTCAAACAATTGTTAACTGCTGAAACACGCATAATGATTAAACTTATATTTCTTGTTATAATTTGAGCTGATGATAAATTAAATGATGGCTTACCCTAGTGCTGAAAAGCCCTCTTAGGGTAAAATTTTTGAATGGGAACTTTTTCCCCATCCCATCCCCCTCCCCCACCCATCCCCCCTCCCCCATCCCGCCTCCCTCCTCCCCCCCCCCCCTCGCCCGCACCGCCACCGCCACGGCGTGATCAAATTTGTTGCATGCATTTCTATGTGTGAACAAAACAAACTAACGCTTTTTTTGAAGTAATACAGAATTGTATGGCCTATTAAAACGTATCCATATCAATTTACGTATAAAAATATTACAGTATAAAAAATAAAGAGGGTTTTAACCTGGTGGGGGTCGAAATTGAGGGGGGGGGGGGGATTGGTGGAAGAGGTTGAACAGTTTCTGCAACCCATTAATGACGATCATCAAAAGCAAACATAACGTCTCAAGTTGTTTCGCTATTCGCCTTATGAAGATGAAAAGAAAACAAGATTTCTCTCTGAGCTGGTAACTTGGTTAATAATTTATCAAGTTAACTGTCTACCAGTAAAGGTAATTCAACTATGTACTAGCTTACAGCCCAGTTTATTAGCTCCTGTTTTTCCTTAATACGAGGTTAGTAACTGCCGCTTGTGTGTCGACCTATTTGTTCACCGGAGCCGCTGAAAAAAAATTTAAAAAAATTTCTGCATCAGTGGAATTTCAACTAAGCTGTTAACCGTTATCTCGCTATCTAAACACTAACTTGTAATCTTAAAATGCTTTCCGAGTGGGCTGTAAAAGATAAAAACACGTGAACAAGGTAGAGAATGATAAAAAACTCTGTTTTATTTTATTTTGCTTCAAACTGGTAAGTGGCACAATTTTGTTCCAAATTTTTGCTCAATTTTTACGTGGGTGTCGTGGGTGTCTCAAATTTACTTTCAAATTTAATCAAATTTTCGCAAGTTTAATTCATAAAATGGCTTTTCGCATCTGATTTACATTTAAAAATTAGATTAAAAAAAACGAAGCAAAAGCAACATTAACATTCGGGTACAACTTTATGGCGGGTTTTGTTTTGCTGAAAAAGAAAAGAATGTTCTTTGTATTTTGTGATGTTTATAATCAAGTTGCCGACAAGCTGGTATTGTTTCCGGGAAAAGTTTTGTTATCGATCTGACTTCACCGGAACACTCTAGAAGTTTTCATCTTCCCAAGTCAACGCTAAAATTTGCTTAAAAGGTCAAATTTGCAACGAATGTGGTGAAAAGATGTAAAGTTGTCAGTTCATATCGGTGAATGCGTCGAAAGAAATTCATCGCTAAGAACCACAAAAAATCATGGCCAAATTCAACGCACATCTTTAAAAATTTCAATTCTTATACTGTATTAACTGCTGAAAATAAGCGGGCGACTTGCGCTGAAAAGATCTTTAAACTGCCGAATACAGCAATTAATACATTAATGAGAATCTATAATCGGATTAGGTTTTTTCAGCAGAGATTGTTGCGCCCGAAATAATTGCTAACAGATCCCTGGTGCTTGAGAATAAAAATTCGACGCAAAATATATGACAGAAAACCAAAAAAGCCGAAATTTATTGGCGGTGCTGGTAAAGCTCAAAAATACACTAATGCATTTTCACGAAATGTTAGTCGAAAAGAGTTCCAATAAAAAAAGAGTTCATTAAATTTCCTTTATACTTTTTGAAGATAGATTAAGTTTATAGAAATTAACACTTATTATAACAGGTAATATATTATACGGATCGGAAGAAAATCTTGTGTCAAACTAATTACAGTGGATCAATCCGCTTTGGGCTTTAAGGTACAACGCAGCCTGGTGAGCACTAAAAAATCTTCAAATTTTTTAAAATCAAAACAATGTAGATTTTTTTAAAAAAAATTAAGTTGGAGAGGAGAAATACAACAGAATAGAGGCAGATCAAGAGAGAGAGAGAGAGAGAGAGAGAGAGAGAGAGAGAGAGAGGAGCGAGAGAGAGAGAGAGAGAGAGAGAGAAAGAAGAGAAATTGGAGAGTACGGTATAAAAACTAATTATTTTTGAAAAGAAAACTAAAAAAAGCTAAGTTAGATTTCAAAATTGAGCCCCTGATAACTATAATATACCTTCTGTTTCCCTAAATTGTTTTCTGAATTATCTTTTTTATGGAATAGAATAGTTGTATATTTATTGTGTCAATTCTACTAATTTTTTGTTCAAAAATTAGCCCAGAATTATTTAACTGGTTTATCTCCCGCAAAAACTCAACTTAATCGTTATTTTTGTTTTCGACAACCGCTCATTTCCTGATTGAAATGGGTTATCGTTTGGTTATTTCCACAACAATGAATCTCATTAACTCAATTTATAACAAAATTGTTTCATACCTGTTCTTATTCACCGATTGGGCATTATTTCCTTTCACCATTAGCTGCGGTTCATAACTATTATTTTCAAAAACAAATTTATATACTGATCCCAAAATCTTAAAATCTCAAAACTCTCCAATCAGAAAAGAAATTGTTTACCGCAACTTAAACGTTTATTAGCTACAGAGGGCCTCATTTTCTTGGGAATAACTCTTGTTCTCTGTAATATATCTGGATCTAATGGAATCCTTTTCACTACTTACAATTTTATTTAGTCCTGCTTACGCTTAAATCAAAAAAGAGTTTCATTTTTAAGGAGTAGTCAATTGCCGGATTAATTCAATGGCGATGAAAAAAACTACTTTTGCAGGACTTTAATCGACATGTTTCGAGAAAACTAACACAAGTTTTGAGAAATGGGTTTTAGAAAAACCAGATTTTGAAGACAAAAATTTCCATTCATTAGCTTTTGTTTAGTTTCATCTTCCGTGGACGTAAATACTTTACACCTGTTGGGCATATTCACATTAAGGTTTTCTTTTTAGTTTGTTTTGCGTACATCTGAAGTTTTTTTAAATTAGCCTTATTAGCTGCGGTAATTATTCCGTCCAAAAAAGGAAATTTATATTACTTTTTTTCTAAAACCAGAAACAGCTTTAAACGGTTGGTTATATTTGAATTTGCACTAAGTTTTCATTAAATAACTAGTTAAAGCTAGTTACAACTAGTTACATTACAGTTATAAATAGTTATAATTGAGATAATGGCCGAATTCTATGACTTAATGAACAAATATTTTTCAATGTGAAGCAACCAACCCCCTCGGAACCCCCTCCCTCCCCTCACACGAACAACACGACATACACTATAACAGGTTTTTATTAAATTTGTCAACTATTAATCACATGAAATTGTCGTTTTGTTCCTGTTAAAAGTTTGAGAGAAGAGCGAAGAAATAATTGCGCTTAAGATAAGTTTTCGCATTAGATAAGAAAGCTTTAGACTAGTTGATGCAACAACAAATTTGCTAGCGAGAGATCCTGGTTCTAAATCCAGGATTGGTCAATTTTCACAGCAGTCGGACCTGCTTAGACACCCTAGCAGTTCCAAACGCTAAATTATGCTCGTGGCTTGAAAAAAATAAAATTTTCCGTGTGGTTCGAAAACATAAATTATACTAGTGGGATGACACTGTTTTGAGTTTTAAAAAAACCACCCCTCGACAAAACATTATTTAGGTGTGAAGTAACCCGGTCGAATTCGAATGGTTGGTTAACTGGTAAGAACTTGCAAGTTTCTTGCAAGTTTTTATAAGGCGTTGTTGCATCGCCTTATCGGTTTTTCTGTCAAGAACTTACAAGTTGACCTTTCGGTCTCGACCCGGGAAGTCTTCACATGAATATCGCAAATAAATTACGTTTCTGATTATTTTGAAACCGTTCTTAATTAATGAGGTTCGGTTTGAAAATTGTTATTTTTTGCGCCGTTTCTTCAAAGCGGTAAGATTTTTTCGGTCATAGAGAGAAGTGTTTTTATGTTTTATCACTTAGCACTTGCCTAATCCAACATCAAAAACAACCAAACAGGAAATTCTTCAGCTATAGAGGTCAAGTGCTTAATGGGCTCATTTTCCTATCAAATTTCTACCCCCCCCCCCCCCTCTCTATATTTCTGCTGTTTAAATTCTATTCCCATCTACATGCAAACAGTGATGTAAAATCAATTGCTTAAGCCGAACATTATCATTTATATCTGTCAACTGCACACACAGCACATTACAATTGACAGACACGTTACATTCCTTAAATGGAAGATTTATCCCTTAGAAATCTTCATTTTTGCACTAATGCAGAAAAAAATGGAGCAGTAGCTAATATTATTATGTGGAAAAATATAGCCCAATCTAGTGGGAAGTAATTGGGTTTTAGTCTATCATCGATGGAAAACGGCAAAAGGTGAGCAAGTTTGAACTAAATGACGGATTATCCGTTTTAGAACAGTACGCCCTCAGTTTCACTTGAACCCACCCCCCCCCCCCCCCCCTCCCCAAGTAAATTATGACAAACTATATAATTGACAAACTCTTGAAAGAAGCAATATCTACGTTTCTAATGCACGTTGCTCAACTTGACCGTTAAATAGGATAAGTTTTTATGAGCTAATTATCGGGACGTTTACGCGGTAAAATTTGACAGTTGGATAAGCTAAAACTATTGACTTTTTTAAAGTTTAGATTACATTTTTTTTGGCTCGGGCCATTAACTTTTTTTGTTAAGTTCATTAAGTTCTGAAGTTCATCAAGGAGGCTCGGTAAAGTGCGTTCTCACATAATTCCCCGCTCAACCACATTTTCGACTTAATTGTCTGCCAAAAGAGGAAGAGACTATAACAATTGGCGAGTCAATTTAAAAGTCGCTTTAAACTCAATACACTAAAAAAATAATTAACGCTTCATTAAAAGGTCGACGATGCCTGCTAGTAAGCTGACTAGGAGACACGACAGAAAACGAAAGCAAATAAAAGCAAATAGTCTTAATTATGACCAAAACTCGATGTCTATCTTTCTTTCAAGATAGCACGAGATAAAAATTACTATGAACAGATTGACTTTTATTTCACCATAAACAATATAGGACCTCGCATTATTGAGAATAGTTGAGACAAAAACAAAAAAAGGCGAAGTCAAAAAATCTGTTTACACTTTTTGAGAACAATCAGTGAACAACGAAAACCATTAGCTATCAACTGAATTCAATAAATGAGCTATTTTAGACCGTAAAAAAGCATTCAGACCAATGATTAACCATATTGCTTTACGAATAAAAAACAAATACAGGCAAAACCAAAAATTTCAAGAGAAAAATTTCGAGAAAACGGGTCGGACAATTTAAAATTATAACCTGTTCACTAAAACATTGAATATAATCAATTACGCCTTTTTTAACGCCAGTAATTTCATATATGACTTTTTTCTATTGAAATCATCGGACAAGAAGACAGGAAAAAAACACATATATTGGACAAAGACAAACAAAAAAACTTTAAAAAGTCGCAGCTTCAAAGCCAGAAAACATGCTTTAAATAATCATACAGCAAAAAAGACTATACTTTAAATCGTCTGAGAGAAGAGACCTCTGGGTTTGCTCGTACAACTTTATATGGTGACAGAAATGAGACAAAAGAGGCAAAATTGAAAAAAATATATATAAGACAAGCAAGTGCTTCCAAAACAGAGTAAATATATCAACTTGTTACTACCCAATGGACATCTCTACAGTGAAGTTTTGTCAAAAGACCAAAAAATAACATCGAATACAAGCACAGCCAAAAATTCATACATAATTGTAAGCAAACAAACATTGGGCTTCATAATTGTTTCAAAATTTACAAATTTCCAGAAATAGCTAAACAGACAGAAAACATTATATCAAATATAAAGGATGCAGTGAAAAACCATTAGGTATTAATTGAAAGCATTAGACAATTTTTATATTTACTTTTTTGATAGCAAACAAAGTCTTCGAAATTTACACTCCGCCCTAAGACAACAAAAAGCAGAAAAACAGAAAGTGATGTCAAAACTCAATAACTTTTTAATAACCTGGGAAACAAATTTTGCAGGCCATAAAAACTCAGAAAACACGATAAAAATGTAAAATCCTTTGGCCTTTTTTTAAACATAAATGCGACCTCTCATTAGTTTAATTTCAAGAATTGACAACAGAGTAGTCTGTAATTGGGACGAGCAAAAATAGAAAAATTATTATGAAACGGACAGCGTCAGAGAACAGTCCACTTTTTTGTTACAAAAACCTACAGTTAGACCAATAATGGCATTGCCATTACTGCAGAATTGTTAAAAGAAGTGATCGTTTCAGATAATTGCGTAATAAATTTGGCAGAAAAAATTCTCAACATATCAAAAAATAAATGATGCATTTTGACAAACACTGATAAAAATTTGCAATTGAACAATTGAGCAATTGAACAAAAATACTATTTGTTCAAGCAATTGAACAAAAATACTATTTTGATAGGAACCGAGAGTAAAAATAGCACTTATCTGTGTACACGATGACAGTTTTTGCAGTTTCAATGTCTTTTTCATTTCTCAGCTTAAACAAAGAGGGTGATAACTATGGTTAGTTTTCAAAAAAACTAGGAAAGACGTTAAATAAGTAGTTGTCTCAAACAAATCAGGGACTCCGTTTCGCCTTAAATCTAATCGTTGAAAGAATGAGACTGTTATTGAGAGTTTCATCTTATTTTTTCGAGCATATTGCAAAAATTACGGAAATTGTGAACAAAACAAGGGAACAACGGTCAAAAAAATTTAGTCCTCCGTAACGCGTCGTAAATGAGTAAGTTCAAAAACTATCTTTTGAGGTTGATAGTCTAAACTTGACAGGCTTTCTAATGATACACCTCAAAACTGGATAAATATTTAGATTGGCAAAAATTGACTAAACAAAAAACTCAGTTCAGCATATAATTCCTCTCCCAAATAAAATTGGTCAAAACAATTACGAAAAATCTCATGAACTAAAAACATTTATGCAAAATGAGCTAAAACTTCAAATTCTTTATTAGAAAAATTGTCTTCTCTTATAAGTTAAACAAGTAATGAATAGCTTTCTCGTAAGAAAATTATTCTACAGTTTTTTTTTCAATAGTTTTCTTTATTCATGAGAAGTGAAAGAGGAAATACTGTTTAAAAACTCTGATTCGAATGTAAAAATTGAGTTAGAGAGTCAAAGTTTAGGCAACAACTGCACAATTCGCTTCTGTTGTTTTAAAAATTGATTGGCCAATATATGATGTTTTTGTCACTTGAGTCAAAAACATCAAAAGCTACTCAAACAGCACAGATAAACATAAATAAAACTAAACAGCAATAATAACAGTAATAAAAACGCTTTTGGTCAACAATGCAGAAGTTGCGGAGGAAAAAATCACTTACCCAAAGTGTGTTGGGCCAAGCCCATAGGTAATCGTCCCGCGAGTTCAAGACTTAATATCATGGACAACACTAACAGACGCTCGGAAATAAAAAAAACAACTGACATTGTAAACGCAGAAAAACGACAGTATATCTTCGGAACAGTATTACATGAATATGACACCGAACAACTCAGACTCAGACAACTCGATCGAAAATAGTGAGCCCAAATATCTGATGATTAAGTACAGGAAAAGAAAACAAAATATCACGGTTGATTCAGGGAGCGTTTTCAGCCCTGTCACAAAAAACGATGGCCACAGACACCGAGCGGCGCGATAATTTTTGTTGGATCAGACAACTGAACCCAAAAAAGCAAAAAGTTTCAATAATTCTACAAAAATTTTGTGAATTTTAAACTGCGATGTCTCAAGCAATGGTTGCAATGGAGGACGGATTAATTGACAACAGAGTAGTCTGTAATTGGGACGAGGAAATATAGAAAAATTATTATGAAACGGACAGAGTCAGAGAACAGTCTACTTTTTTGTTACAAAAACCTACAGTTAGATCAATAATGGCCTTGCCATTACTGCAGAGTTGTTAAAAGAAGTGATTATTTCAGATAATTGCGTAATAAATTTATCAGAAGAAATTCTCAACATATCAAAAAAAATGATGAATTTTGACAAAAACTGGTAATTATTTGCGAACGGCGACAAAATGTTAGCTCTAGAGCAATTGAACAAAAATACTATTTTGATAGGAACTGAGAGTAAAAATAGCACTTATCTGTGCACACGATGACAGTTTTTGCAGTTTCAGTGTCTCTTTTACTTCTCAGCTTGAACAATGATTGTGACAACTATGGCAAATTTTCAAAAAAACTAGGAAAGACGTTAAATAGAAGAGTGGGCTCAAACAAATCAGGGACTCCGTTTCGTCTTAAATCTAATCGTTGAAAGAATGAGACTGTTATTGAGAGTTTCATCTTATTTTTTTGAGCATATTGCAAAAATTACGGAAATTGTGAACAAAACAAGGGAACAACGGTCAAAAAAATTTAGTCCTCCGTAACGCGTCGTAAATGAGTAAGTTCAAAAACTATCTTTTGAGGTTGATAGTCTAAACTTGACAGGCTTTCTAATGATACACCTCAAAACTGGATAAATATTTAGATTGGCAAAAATTGACTGAACAAAAAACTCAGTTGAGCATATAATTCCTCTCCCACTAAAGTGGGTCAAAACAATTACGAAAAATCTCATGAACTAAAAACATTTATCCAAAAAGAGCTAAAACTTCAAATTCTTTATTAGAAAAATTGTCTTCTCTTATAAGTTAAACAAGTAATGAATAGCTTTCTCGTAAGAAAATTATTCTACAGTTTTTTTTTCAATAGTTTTCTTTATTCATGAGAAGTGAAAGAGGAAATACTGTTTAAAAACTCTGATTCGAATGTAAAAATTGAGTTAGAGAGTCAAAGTTTAGGCAACAACTGCACAATTTGCTTCTGTTGTTTTAAAAATTTATTGGCCAATATATGATGTTTTTTTGTCCTTTGAGTCAAAAAGCATCAAAAATTATTCGAATAGCATAAATAAATATAAATAAAACTAAACAGTAATAATAACAGTAATAGTAACGCATTTGGTCAACAATGCAGAAGTTGCGGAGGAAAAAATCACTTACCCAAAGTGTGCTGGGCCAAGCCCATAGGTAATCGTCCCGCGAGTTCAAGACTTAATATCATTGACAACACTAACAGACGCTCGGAAATAATAAAAACAACTAACAATGTAAACGCAGAAAAAAAACAGTATATCTTCGGAACAGTATTACATCAATATGACACCGAACAACTCACACTCAGACAACACGAGCGAAAATAGTGAGCCCAAATACCTGATGATTAAGTACAAAAAAAAACAAAATATCACGGTTGATTCAGGGAACTTTTTCAGCCCTGTCACAAAAAACGATGGCCACAGACACCGAGCGGCACGATAATTTTTGTTGGATCAGACAACTGAACCCAAAAAAGCAAAACGTTTCAATAATTTTACAAAAAATTTTGGAATTTTAAACTGCGATGTCTCAAGCAATGGTTGCAATGGAGGACAGATTAATTGACAACAGAGTAGTCTGTAATTGGGACGAGGAAAAATAGAAAAATTATTATGAAACGGACAGAGTCAGAGAACAGTCCACTTTTTTGTTACAAAAACCTACAGTTAGACCAATAATGGCGTTGCCATTACTGCAGAGTTGTTAAAAGAAGTGATCGTTTCAGATAATTGCGTAATAAATTTGGCAGAAGATTTTCTCAACATATCTAAAAATAAATGATGCATTTTGACAAACACTGATAAAAATTTGCGAATGGCCGACAAATTGTTAGCTCTAGAGCAATTGAACAAAAATACTATTTTGATGGGAACCGAGAGTAAAAATAGCATTTATCTGTGTATACGATGACAGTTTTTGCAGTTTCAATGTATTTTTAACTTCTCAGCTTAAACAAAGAGGGTGATAACTATGGTAAGTTTTCAAAAAAACTAGGAAATACGTTAAATAGAAGAGTTGGCTCAAGCAAATCAGGGACTCCGTTTCGTCCTTAATCTAATCGTTGAATGAATGAGATTGTTATTGAGAGTTTCATCTTATTTTTTTGAGCATATTGCAAAAATTACGAAAATTGTGAACAAAACAGGGGACAACGGTCGAAAAAATTTTAGTCCTCCGTAACGCGTCGTAAATGAGTAAGCTCAGAAACTATCTTTTGAATTTGATAGTCTAAACTTGACAGGCTTTCTAATGATACACCTCAAAACTGGATAAATATATCGATTGGCAAAAATTGACTGAACAAAAAACTCAGTTGAGCAAATAATTCCTCTCCCAATAAAGTTGGTCAAAACAATTACGAAAAATCTCATGAACTAAAAACATTTATTCGAAAAGAGCTAAAACTTCCAATTCTTTTTTAGAAAAATTATCTTCTCTTATAAATTAAACAAGAAATGAATAGCTTTCTCGTAAGAAAAGTGTTCTACAGTTTTTTTCAATAGTTTTCTTTACTCATGAGAAGCGAAATAGGAAATACTATTCGAAAACTCTGATTCGAATGTAAAAATTGAGTTAAAGAGTCAAAGTCTAGGCAACAACTGCACAATTCGCTTCTGTTGTTTTAAAAATTGATTGGCCAATATATGATGTTTTTTTGTCACTTGAGTCAGAAAACATCAAAATATATTCGAATAGCATACATAAATATAAATAAAACCAAACAGTATTAATAACAGTAATAATAACGAATTTGGTCAACAAGGCAGAAGTTGCGGAGGAAAAAATCACTTACCCAAAGTGTGCTGGGCCAAGCCCAGAGGTAATCGTCCCGCGAGTTCAAGACTTAATATCCTTGACAACACTAACAGACGCTCGGAAATAAAAAAAACAAGTAACAATGTAAACGCAGAAAAAAAAAATCAGTATATCTTCGGAACAGTATTACATCAATATGACACCGAACAACTCAGACTCGGACAATATGAGCGAAAATAGTGAGCCCAAATATCTGAAGATTAAATACAGGAATAGAAATTGAAACATCACGGTTGATTCAGGGAGCGTTTTCAGCACTGCCACAAAAACGAATGCCACAGACATCGAGCGGTACGATAGTTTTTTGTTGGATCAGACAACTGAACCCAAAAATAAAAATAAAAAAAATCATATCTACAAAAAAATTTGGGAACTCTAAACTGCGATGTCTCAAGCAATGGTTGCAATGGAGGACGGATTGATTTGATTGCTGTCCCCGGCTCACAACGTGCCTTAATAGGACGAGACTTATTGAAAGTTTTTGTACGAAAATTAGCGGAAAATCAAGTTCCTCAGATTCCACATCAGATTCCACATCAGGTAAGCACGTTTACTTAAATGAGGGAACAGATGATAAGCATAGATGATAACCAAGTTTCGAAAGCAGTCACGCAATCATTTCACTGGCTGATGAAAAGAAAATGAAACCCGGCCAACCCTAAGATTAGACAGAAATTCAGGAAAAACTTCGCACCGTTCATCAGCTAGGTAGACGGGTACCAATCTAAATCTATTCAGCTGTAAAAAAACTCCAAAAATTGATATCACGAGGACACATCGGAAGGTTAAATTATTCCAGCGATTGATAATTCATACAGCAGACAAACCAGTAAAACTTTTTGGCTGTGTGGCATAGGACTAGTAAGAAATGTGTACACCCTAGGCCACTTTTAATGTGTACACCCTTGGTCAAATATCATTTATAAATGAAAAGGAAATAAACCTGTCCAGTTCAAAATGGAGTTATGGTAAGTCTTTCTCATATTCAGGCAACAATCCCAACATACAGGGAATAATTGCCAAGAACTTTCAATCCGCACGCATGATCAAAGATGTTTGGAAAAACTCAGCCAAAAAGTGGCCTAAGGTGTACACATATCTTACTACTAATAGAAAAGGGAATTATCAACATTGCAAAACTGACATTACGACCACATACTAGAGTAAATTTGTGCCACAACATGCCTCGCAATCACTGCAAACTTTTACCTGTGTGGAATGTAAAACAGTTGACCCACAAAACTACAGTTGTCAACACTCGCACGCAGGATTTTAGAGATGCAGAAGAGAAGTCTAACGAGATCATTAACATGGACGAATTCAACTAACCGTCATCGAACGGCATCTCGTTTGATGAAAGCGCCGCACTCACAGGTTAAAACTTAGTCCAGGAGATCTGTGATGAGCCCAAAAAGGGAAGCACTGAATGAACTGCGGGTTTATCTCGAAACCGATAAAATTTGCAACTCTTTTGTTGAAAAAAATTCACTCTCACTGCGAAATCTGGTACAAAATTGACACATTATATTCAGATACTGATACATAAAAAGCTTGCCCCTAACTGTTTCTTTTACTGTTATTTTTACTGCACGATTGATTTGAATTTTAGAACAAAAAACGTCATAATAAAAAAGTTCCAAGAAAATTGAACAGAGCAATTGAGAAGACCGAATTTAGTCATTTATCCATTTCTAAGGCATATGGCCGAAAAATAACCACTTTAAAAAATAACCACATATCAAGCTGACTTGCAATATCGGAACAAAAACACCTGACAAACATCCACAAATAAGAATACTAAAGTTTACATTTAAGGGGCCCAACAATAAGCAGATCTCATCCTAGTATGGATCCAATTGGGTCATAAAAATTAAAGTTTAACTGTTTTTAGTTGATTACATCAAAGGTTTTTTGCTCCTGTAGTGCCCGGGCCGAAGAATTTGGCCAAAATTATGTAAGATCAGCGGCAACTAGCGTTGACAAGTCGGAAAATTCACCGCAATTTTCTTACATAATTTTGCGTTGAATGCGTTGAATTTAAAGACAAAAATTTAACGCATTCAGCGCAAAATTATGTAAGAAATGGCGGTGAATTTTCCGACTTGTCAACGCTAGTTGCCGCTGATCTTACATATTTAGCGTTGAATTTAGCGTAGATCTTACATATTTAGAATTGAACTTAGCGTAGATCTTACATATTTTTGCGTTGAATTTAGCGTTGATCTTACAAAAAATCAACGCGTAGAACTCTGGGTATAGGACTCGAACCACTGACCTCCTGTTTACTTGTCGCCTCTTCTACCATTGCGCCACCGTACCTTGGTTTCATTAAGAGCCGAAATCATTATAAAGCGTAGATCTTACATATTTTGCATTGAATTTAGCGTAGAACTTGCATATTTTGCGTTGAATTTAGCCTAGATTTTACATATTTTTCGTTGCATTTAGCCGAGATCTTACATAATTTCAACGTATTCAACGCATTTATCATGTGAGAAGTACTGGGAAAAATTTAAAATTTTTTTTAAGTTTTGAAAAAAATTTGAATTCCTAAAATGGTCTGAAATGGTTTTTGCACCGTAAGAGAGCAAATGGTTATTTTTTGCTGACTTCATTTTTCTCAATTGTGCAGTATAGGGTCGAAACAGTTAAAAAATTAACTTTTTGAAAAAAACTTGAAAAATTTGAAACCGTAAAATGGTGTCAATTGGATTTCGCACTATAAAAGAGCACTAAAAAATAATTTTTCTCTGACTTCACAATTCTCACCTTTGCAGCATAGGGGTCAAAACATTGAAATTGATTTTTCGAAAAAAAAACTTGGAAAAATTTTGAAATTGTAAAAATGGTCTCAAATGGATTTTGTACAATAAAAGAGCACTAAAAAGTGGTTTTTTGCTGACTTCGCTTTTCTCACCTGTGAAGCATAGGGGTCGAAACAGTGAAAAAATTGACTTTTTGAAAAAAAAACTTGAAAAACTTTTGAAATCATAAAGTGGTCTGAAATGGAATTCAAAAAAATCAACCTTAAATTTTTAAGATCTAT
The DNA here is from genome assembly GCF_964194025.1 of Convolutriloba macropyga. Lineage (NCBI taxonomy): Eukaryota > Metazoa > Xenacoelomorpha > Acoela > Convolutidae > Convolutriloba > Convolutriloba macropyga. The sequence continues at coordinate 86,180,167 of NC_134468.1, forward strand.
GCAAAAATTCTACGCAAAATATGTAAGATTGGTGTTGAAAGCGTTGAATTTATGTAAGATCTACGCTAAACTCAACGCTAAATATGTAAGATCTACGCTAAAAATCAACGCTAAAAGTGTAAGATCTACACCAAAATTCAACGCAAAATTATGTAAGATTGGCGTTGAATTCATTGAATTTATGTAAGATCTACGCTAAATTCAACGCTAAATATGTAAGATCTACGCTAAAATTCAACGCTAAATATGTAAGATCTACGCCAAATTTTAATGCAAAAATATGTAAGATTGGCGTTGAATGCGTTGAATTTATGTAAGATCTACGCTAAATTCAACGCTAAAAACGTAAGATCTACGCTAAAATTCAACGCTAAATATGTAAGATCTACGCCAAAATTCAACGGAAAATTATGTAAGATTGGCGTTGAATGCGTTGAATTTATGTAAGATCTACGCTAAATTCAACGCTAAAAATGTAAGATCTATGCTAAAATTCAACGCTAAATATGTAAGATCTACGCCAAATTTCAACGCAAAATATGTAAGATTGGCATTGAATGCGTTTAATTTATGTAAGATCTACGCTAAATTCAACGCTAAATATGTATGATCTACGCTAAAATTTAACGCTAAATATGTAACATCTACGCCTAAATTCATCGCAAAATTATGTACGATTGGCGTTGAATGCGTTGAATTTATGTAAGATCTACGCTCAAGCGTAGATCTTACATAAATTCAACGCATTCAACGCCAATCTTACATAATTTTGCGTTTTTTAGCGTTGACACCTCGGCCCGGGTGTTGGGCTAGAAGGTTTTCCTTTCTAGAAGGTTTCCCCAACATTCTAGAAGGTTTTCCTTTCTTCAAAAAGTTTGCTACGATTATCATTGTCAGAGTCAGTGTCAAATAACAGTATGGGGTTTTACGTAAATTGATTATCGGTGGTTGTAGGATTTCTGTCACTGTGTTATGATCAAATTATGGAGGAGCCTGTTGCAGTTAAATTATAGGATTAAAGTTTTTGAGTTACGGTAGACCTAATGTTGCTGTAAAACAATTTTCACCTTAAAAACTATTTGAAGAAAAGCATTTGCTACCTAACTATTTGACAGACGTATAAAAGTCTTCTATGTCTGTGACGAATAAGAAAAATGAAGAGTTTTCTTTTCAAAGCTGCTCGCTTGTTCTTTGAAATTCAAACGGTTACCAGTCATACACTGTTCATAAGTTTCCATTTTTCCATGTTCTTGCCACCTTAATGATAAGAAGAATAGATGGTAATAGCGATATTTTTTTTGCATACAAGTCTATGCCCTAACTGTTCTTTTTTCAATTTGTTCACATATATAATGAAAATTGTCATCAAATAGTTATTCCTCAGTGACACCAATACTGGCTGTTAAAAGTTTTCAGCATTTTTTTCAATTGAAAGCAATTTTAACCGGTGGCTTTAAATCTACAGGTCATAAACTGGAAGGCATTTTAATCAATTAGGTCAACAGAAAACTTAGAATATTTAGATTATTACTAGATAACTTTGAAACTATGCCAGTCAGTTAGATTGAACTTGCTGCTTGATTCGATAAAAAAAATAAAGGCTGGAGTTTCTGATTAAAAGCTCAATTTATTCAGTTAGTAATTTTGAGGGAACACAGTCGACGTTTTTAATTATTATCATGAAATTTCAAGAGAGATTAATTGTTCACCATAGCCTGCAAAAACATAAATTTGCTATGAAATTCAACATTGGCGTGAAAAGGTCTAAAAATTTGCTTCTGTTCAATTTTACACTTAGTCTCATTGACACGGCTCATCAACTTTTTGTTGCTCAAATAATATTTTGGTTGTTGGTTATGTTTTGACTGATGGCTTTAGAGGTTAAAAATTTGCTTTCATAAGAATTTTGTGAGCTTTCGATACTGCTCAATATTTCTGGCTCTTTTTGTCATTTCAAACAGACTTTTTTCAAAGAAAACCCAATTAAAATCGAAAGAGACCCAAACAAAAAAATCAAGCCATTTTTCAAATCAATTGAGTATTTTAATGGTCTGCATTCAATTTCTTTTTCTTTTACGATGTGGATTTCCACTGTGGTTTTCCGAAATTTTGAGTTTTGTCCGCATTTATTTTTTGTTCGTCTTTTACTTCGCTCTCACTAATAACAAGCAAAACTTGCTTCCTGAACATTTGTAATTTCATTTGATTTTGTTTTAAGTTGAAAACCTATGGTTTGTTTGAAATTTGAAAATATTTGCTTCACGAAAATCAGCAGGTTTTTGAGCTTTGTCACTGTTATGCTATTTCTGTCAAATTTGTAGCTTTGTCACGGTAACAACAGTTCACACCATGTTCTAGTGAAGCAAGGTACAATTTTTATATATTCTATGTATCTTTTTATTTCCAAACCAACGGATTCTTTGCATTGGTACTACGCCTTTTTTGTCGGGTTTTTTTCCTTGCCACATTATCACACCAACGGTTCTGTCCAATTCGCGTTGACAGAAAACCACGATTGAAGATATTTCATGTTTTTTATGAATAATCTACAGTTTTGACGGTAGTGACACCGCTTTGGGTGAAATTAACTTTATCTGGTGAACTAACTTTATCTCGCTTTTGCTGTTCTTTTCGCAGTCGTCAGATATTTTTAGATGTTGAATTGTCCCAATTGCTTCCTATTAGGTATATATTAAACTTCTTATGGAGCCAATTTGTTACAGGCTTTAATCAGTTTGAGAATTGCTGTTTTCGAAAAGAGAAAAGTAGGTTTGAACTTAGACCTTTGCTCTTTTTTGTCGAACTGTTACCTTTGCTCTTTTAAGTCCTCTTTATTTAGAGACCTTATGTCTTCTCTAATGAAGTACAGGTTAGTTTTTTAGTTCAGATTTTATCTTATTTCTTGTTCATTGCGTTATTAAGCGGTTCTCCAAATACAGACGTCAAGTTTCTGTTGTAATTATTGTTTGCTATATTTTTTTTTG